>NW_022196904.1:112859141-112921460 GCF_008632895.1 Mastomys coucha
CTTCTTCTTCTTCTTCTTCTTCTTCTTCTTCTATGTTCAGGCTCTTTAAAAAGACCTACAATCCCAGATGTCCATTCACTCACACACTTGAAAGTATGTATGGTCACTAAGTAGGGCAGTGAAATGGACAGAGATACCCTTCTGAGCTACTCAAAATCAAGGTCCACATAACACCCAAATTACTAGTTGTAGAGATGAACAGAAACAGGGTTTCAGGTGCTGAGCAAGCTCTTTGTTTTTGAGCTACATCTTCAGTGTGAGAAGCTGTTGTAGAAGAGGAACACAGAGAGGAGGAAGTTGTGGACTCTATGTTGATATTCTCCTTCGTTCTAGAGACGGCTCTCAACCACAGCAACAAACAGAGCATCAATTTCTTCCTAGCAGAACCTCTTAACAATTCTAGGAATTATTTGAATTTAAAGTAAAATGGTTCCTTGGTGACTCCCTGACAGCCGACAGCATTGACAACATGTTTTCTGATATAAACTGTTTTTACAAAGAACGTGCGTCTTTTTACTATGGAGCATTACAATCTGAGCAGAAACCTAATAAGGTTTTCAGCGGGGTTTTAAGAGGTTCTGTCACAGGACTTAAAACAACTGTGATCTATTGTTTTTAGTGCAACGAAAGGCCTGCGAGAAGAAATAGCATTTTCAATTTGACTTTATGGCCCCCCAAGTTGTGTTCACGTTAAATGAAAGCTAGAAATTGGTATTGAGAAAAGGGCAAAGACTTCAGACTCGCACAGTTTGGAATTTCACCATTACTAGTGAGCTAACTTTGGCCAGGCATTTTGGTTCTTCTGCATCTCATTTTATTTATACACATAGCATATGCTTATATAATGTATACTATATATTGTACACATACACATATGTATTGCAGTAAAAGGTGACACAAATCCTGGGACACAGAATGATGTACCAGATGCTTTCAGTTATATATGACAGAAACTCAGTTTAAACCAGCTAGATAACTACTAATAAATAATTGAAAAATTCAAGGGTGAATTGAGTACAGGAACAGCTAGATCTAGGAGTTTCATCGTTGTCACCAGATTCTGTCTTTAGGCTTTGCCGTTTTGGTTTGAATGTGAGCTGTCATTCAGAAAGCTCATGGATTGGATATTTGGTCCCCAGATGATGTTGCTGCAGGAAAGGTTGTAGAGGATGGGCCTCACTAGAGGAAGTCTCAGGGTCCAGCTTACTTCCTGTTGAGTCTCTGCTTCCTGACTTCAGGTGCAGTGTGAACCTGCCTCCTACTCCTGGCCTCATGGTTACCCTGGGTGATGGACTGTGAGCTGAAACAAGCCTTTCCTCCCTCCACTTATGTGCTCCTTGTCATGTGTCTGTACACAGTGATGAGTCAGGTGACTAGTAGAGTGTCTTTTGTTTGGTTTCATCCTTCAAGCATCTCCAGTAGAGAGGAGGCTATTTCCTGGAGCAAGTGCAAAAAACCCAAAAGGCTGGATGTTGATTTTCCAGAAGCCAGAACAACAACCCCCTCTCTCAGCAATAAAAACTGATAAGGGTACAAAAGAGTCCAGAGTGTATTACTGGGAGGACATTTGGGGACAGCATGAGAGAAAAAGACATTCCATCCCCACCAAAGCCACTCAGAGTAGGCAGCCCCGAGATTATGATTTCCATCCAACAGTTAAAGAGTCCTGTATATGCTTCTTATTGCTTTTGTAATATGTTACCATAACTTACTGGGTTGAGTTAACTCAAGCTTGTTATCTTGTTCTGGAGGGTCAGAAGGGATTGACAGGAACCACACTGGGATAAAATCAAGAAGTCAACCTAAGTATAGTGTCTCATGCCCATAATAACAGCATTTGAGAAGCAGAACTGGGGAGAGTTCAAAGCCAGCCTGGGCTACTGTATGGGACATTATAATCAATCATCATCATCATCATCATCATCATCATCATCATCATCATCATCATCATCATCATCATCATCAAAGATAGAAGAGGAGGAAAAGGGGAGGAGGGGGAAGAAGGAAGGGAAGCCAAAGGGGGAGGATGAGGAGGAGGACGCAGAGGAGGAGAAAGAGAAGGAGGAGGGGGAGCAAGAGAAGGAGGGGTCATTAGTGGATTTGAACCCATTTGGAGGCTTAGAGGAGAATATGTGTCAGTTATGGCCTCTACCCTGCATCTACTTCTCAGCTTGTGATCTCTACTATCCAAGTGACAGTTTGGCACCTCATGTCTCTCTCTGTCTCTGACTTCCTTTTCCCCCACTTTCTTTACAAGGACACATAACTTAGTTGACTCAGTTGATCCAGGGTCATCCGTTCCCCATCTCAGGAACCTACCTTGAATCACATCGGCAAAGGTGGCATATTCCCAAATTCTGAGAATTGCAACCTGTGTATATTTGTTGGGGCCATGTTTGTTGATCTCCCTTTCAGGCTTCTTAGGGCTAAAGCTCCCAACACCTTAGGTGGCTAAACTATGATTTGAACTGAGGCCAGTGATTCTAGGGTAGGAAATGTAACTTTATTACACAGTATGTTCTGTGGCCTCAGCCTGGCATCTCAGGGCCTCTGTCTTCATGTACAAAGCGGATATATTATGTAATAATAAAATGAAAGCTTGCCTTAAAACACGTTATAGGGTCTGGCCTAGAGCAGGAAATGGATGATTCCCATTCCTTTATTAGCATTTGTGTTCTGAGATGGGGTCTCATTATACATCTCAAGCTGGCCTTGAGCTCATGATCTTCCAAGCACATGTGCTCCTTGCCTGGTAATTTTCAACCATTTTCAGTGTGTCCTCTTGGGAATTTGGCTCAGAAAGACCTATGGAAGAACAAGCAGTGTTTGGGGGTAGGTGGAGCTCTGACTCTGAATCTGCCATGTGGCTACAAAGAACTGAAATTTTTCTAGACTTCACCTTTCTTACAAATGAAAGCAGTGGGTCCTTTCTTTCCAGAATTAAGCAGAAAGTCTACCTGTAGCCAGCTTCAACAACTATAGTCTTCTTTCCCGGATTCCTTTCTTCTTCCTCCTCTCCCCAACTTCCTTTTATCTATCCTTCCTCTCTCTCTTGTTGGAGTAGGTGTGGTTTTGTTGGAGGAAGTGTGTCACTGGGGTGGGCTTTGAGGTCTTAGATGCATGCCCAAGCCAGGCTCAGTGTCTCACTCTTTTCCTGCTGCCTGCTCATCCAGATGTAGACCTATCAGCTACCTTTTCAGTACTGTGCCTGCTTGCATACCATGCTTCTCACAGTGACTATAATGGACTAAGCCTCTGAACTGTAAGATAGTCCCAGGTAAACGTCTCATTTTAAGAGTTGCCATGGTCATGGTGCCTCTTCACAGCTATGGAAACCCTAACTAAGACAATACACAATCCCAAACAGAGCAAGGAGTGTAAGAGATGTTGTCATTTGTGTTCAAGGAAGATCACATGAGCTTAGCGAAATCCTAACTAAGACAATACACAATCCCAAACAGAGCAAGGAGTGTAAGAGATGTTGTCATTTGTGTTCAAGGAAGGTCACATGAGCTTAGCGACTATTAGATACTTAGGGCTGACATAACAAAGGCTCATAGGCAATAGACATTTATCTCTCATAGCTCTGGGCACTGGAGACCAGAATCCAAGTGTTGCCATCAGACTGTGTGCTCATGCTCACATGTCCTCCACTCCGCTACATTTTACTTTTCTCATATGGACATCAATCATGTTGGATCGTGTCCCCTCCTTATGGCCTAAATTAACCATGGTCACCACAAATGACAGCATTTCTTACATTTTGTGCTTTGTTTGGGATTGTGTACTATCTTAGGGTTTCTTTAAAGACTTTCTCCAAATATAGTCACACTAGGAGCTGAGAACTATGTCAAGTGTATTTCTCAACTGCGTCTCCACCTGTTTAAATTTTACTTATTTATTTATTTTTGTTTTGGACACAGCATCCCTTACTGAACCTGGGATTCCTGGATTTGGCTAACATGACTGGTCAGAAAGCTCCAGAGATCTTGTGGTGTCTCTGTCTCAGTCTCAGCCTCCAGAGAGTCAGGATTTATTGTATATAGCATTGTGCCCAGTGGGCTTCGCCTAGCTGCTAGGGATTTGCTAGGTCTCCATGCTTGTGTGGCAAGCACGTTACTGACTGGGCCCTCTCCCAAGCCCCATGAAAGCCTTTTTAGCACAGGTGCACTCCAGCCTATCATCTCTCCATGTGGAATTTCAGGCCAGTGAAAGTTTTTGTTTTCTGCAGGGACACTACCTTGCTTTTCCATCACCACTCTGTTGGTGGCTTTTATGACACATATAGTGACTTTTAATCAGAAAGCAGATCTCAGCAATAAAATGGTACCAAGTGCAATGCTCACAGAAACTTCTGGTCTAGTCTTTATAAAGCAAAAAAGAGGCCACTTACCACCCATCCTGAACAGAATCATACAGGAGACACTTACTGTAGTCACAGCCTTCTGAAGGGCCTACCTCTATGACCTTACTTCCATTGCTTCACCTTTCTGATCACTGACAGGACTTCAGAACATTTCTTTGAACACTCAGCAGTCTCCTCTGGGATCATGTGCACATACTATTCCTTCTATTTGTGTGACTCCAATATTCTTGTGAAACCTTACCCCCTCATTGAGAAGTAACACCAATAGAAGGCCATTATGCTTTGAGGGTTCTCTCTCCAGCTTTGGGATAAGTGTCATTATCAAAGAGGCCAGAGAGTTTACTTTTCTCTCTACTTTTGTGATAACAAATCGAGACATGTACAATTTTGTTTTCTTTTGTGTTTTGGGATAGAGGGTTTTTTTTTTTTTTGCTATACATAGCTGTACATATTTGCTATACATATTTCAGTCCAGGCTGGCCTGAAATTCACAATCTTGCCTCACCCTCCCAAGTGCTGAGATCACTGGTGTGCAGTTGCACATCTTGCTGGTATCCTGTGTGAGGTAGAGAACTAGCCTGCAGCAGGCATCAATTCTGCTGCCATTTTCAGCATGGGTTTTTCAATCCCCAGAGCATTGTATTTCCCCAGTGCACAAACCACATGAATGTGTTTTCTTACAGCAGTCAGAACGGACCAAAGTCAGAATTCTATTCCTTCCTAGTGTTTTACAGCTGCTTCATCATCCTGGTTGGACCAGAATGCCATATCTGCCTATCCTCAGAAAGGCTTTCCCTTAGGGTCATGGCCAGAAGAGCAGCTGCATTGGATTTCTTCTGCCACATCTAGGTAGCAGGAGAGATTCTGCAGGTCAGTCTGTCAGTTGTTCATTTATTGAGGACACTTGGTACTGGATGTTGGAGATTACAAGATAAACAATACAGGTCCCTCTTTCCCAAAGGCACTCCCATTTGGTGGTGTAAAGTCTATTTGTAAACATGTAAAAATCCACAAAGTGTAATTTATAATATGTGTTACAAAAGTATTTATAAGGCATTAGAACTAGGTACCCTGTGAAGTTACCAGATTGTCTCATGTGGCTCAAATACCCTTCTAGGAGTTCCAACCTGAGTGTGTGGCTTGGCTGGTTCTTAAATAGGGATACTGGGGCCCAGCACTTCCTTCTTTATCTCAGGCTATAATTCAGTTTCATTAAAATTATCTTAAGGTGTCAGGTTGCCTCTTGTCCAACATTCTTGGTGATGGAGGAGGATGGTCTATTACATTTTTCTTCCCTTAGCTATCCTGGATCCAAGAGCAAGGGAATGCCTAAAATAACAATGAAAAGCAAGGCTTTAATTAGAGGAGAAAGACAATAAAAGGAAGAAGACATCTTGCAGAGAATTCATGCAGTTCCCCAGCCCAGCAGTAACCAGCATATTCATGTTGCTACATCCTCAACATTCTGAACCATCTGTTGAATATTCTAGAAAGCTGCAAATGTTCACCTGACTCTGTTCAGTGAGTATGCACATGTTTATTGTCACATACACGTCTTATACATCTTGAGAAGGATAGCAACAGAATTTGTATGGGACAAGGAGAGGAAAGCGCAGGTTTGATAAGTTTAATTGCCTGTATATGACAATAAGGATGAATTCTTCTACACAAGGAGAGCATTTTCTTTCTTAAGAGTTCTCTCCAAAATACTACTAGCTTTCAATTGAGATATAAACTTGTTATGGATTATGGGCTCCCCAAATTGATTTGTCAGAACTCTGGTATTTGGAGGTGAGGACTTCAAGGGTTAGGTCCTCATGATAGGGTTGGTGTCCTTGTAAGAAAAAGTACATAGGAATGTACTCAAAGGAATCTAAGTCTGCATTCTAGGGAGACACCTGCATATGAATATTTACTCTCACCCCGTGTTCTGTATAATAGCCACGTTATGGAAACAGCATATGTCCATCAACACATAAATGGATAAAGCTAATGTACTATAAAAACAGAAAGGGATTTCATTCACTCATAAAGAAGAGCAAAATGACGACATTTGCAGAGAAAATGGATGGAACAAAACATCATCATATTAACCAAAATAAGCCAGGCTCAGAAAGAAAAGCACAGCATGGTTTCTATAATATCTGAAGTCTTTCTCTTGATCTCTCTTTCAACACACACACACACACACACACACACCCCACCGACCTCTCTGGGAAAAAGAAGAGAATGAGCAGGAGCAGGTGAGGGCAACAGGGCTGAACACTATCAAACCCCATGCTTGTATTTGACTGGAGATGTCTTCCTGAAACTGGATCTCCAGCATCCAGGTAAAACGGTATGGTGATGCACATCTGCAGTCTCAGCACAGGGGAGGGAGAGACAGGCAGATCCCTGGGTCTTACTGGCCAGTCGGGCTTGCCAGTGACCAGTACTAATGGTTTCCTAGGGAAAAGAGTAACACAGGATGTTTGTCTGACATGAGTACACATAAGAGGGTGGACTCCTGCACAGAGTCCTCAGTAGACCTGAGATTTGTGTCCTGCTCTCAGCCTTCCAGCCTCCAGAGCTGTGAGAAAATGGACGTCTACTATTTAAACCATATCATTTTTTTGGAATTTGTTTATAGTGGCCTGAGATGAAAAGACGGATCCCAGGCAGGCAAACGCTTACACCGTATTCTCTACGCATCCTGCAGTTTGTAAGTCCTGAGGACATGGGCTGAAGGATTCGGTCAGTTCCTTTTAGGGAGCTCATAGTTCAGAAGAAGAGCCTGGAATGAGAAAGAGTCGTCACACAGCAGATCCGGTTTTTTCTATAGAACGATACAAATG
The DNA here is from genome assembly GCF_008632895.1 of Mastomys coucha. Taxonomy (NCBI): domain Eukaryota; kingdom Metazoa; phylum Chordata; class Mammalia; order Rodentia; family Muridae; genus Mastomys; species Mastomys coucha. The sequence continues at coordinate 112,866,342 of NW_022196904.1, forward strand.
GGTCCATTGAGCCTTCCAAATACACGCGCAAAGCTCATGTGGATGTGACTTGTCACTGGAATATGTGTACATGTAACTAAGGAAGGATCTCACGGAGAGAGATTTGGGGTAGGTGCTAAATCCAGTGACTGTCACCCTTAGGGGAAAAGGGGAGGGAGATTTGAGGGACTTAGACATTCAGGGTTGAGAGCCACAGAAAGATCAAAGGGAAGGGAGGCACAGACTAAGGGACACCAGGGACATCTAGTACAAAAACAAAAACAAAACAAAACAAAAAAACAACCAGCCAACCAACCAAACAAACAAAAAACAAAAACAAACAAACAAACAAAAACCCCAAAAACCATATCAAGTCGGCATGGAAGAGATTCTTGTTCAAAGCTTCTCACAGATAGAACACTGTGGTCTGCGGTTGAAGCTGAGCCTTCCCCTAGAGCCTCAAGCTCCGGAACCCTTGTTCCCCAGTGGGTGGCGCTGTTTTAAGAGGCTTGCGGGACCTTGGAAGCGGGTAGCTGGAAGAAGTAGGTCACTGGGCCTGGTTTCCTAAGATTTTATACCCCGAGCTCTGCCTGCCCCTTCTTTCATTAGCAGCCTGCCCTGATGTGAACAGCCTTTGCCACAACTTCCTGCTGCCACAAAATGAGTTACCCGGCCCCACCTTCCCCATAGTGGTTGACTGATCCCTCTGAAATTGGTCAGGAACATGCCTTTTTGTCCTTAAGTTGCTTCTGACAGGCATTCTGTCACAATGATGCAAAACTAACAAGTGCCACTGCCAACACTTTGCATGCCAAAAGAAGGGAAATGATTTTCTGTTGATTAAGGCACTAGCTTTGTGGGACTGTGCTATGACAGTCCCATCTCAGGATGACACTCCCTACTCTGCCTGCTGAGATCAGCCAGCTGGCCAGCCTCCTCTGAAGCTGCTTCCCACAAGCCTCACTGGTTGGCTGTTTTGTTTAGTGAGATCCATTGCTTTTGCTCTCAACATAATGAGGCCAGCCATAACGGTTTTGTTTGTAATTAAGCAATTTCATTAACATTATACAAACCAACAAAGTATAAATATAAAAAGGAAGAGCTGTATCTTGAAACCTAATTGAACTTTCAGATAAAGGGGAGTGACTGAAAGGATTTCTGATTCTGTGGAGGCTGGAAAGACAAACATTAGACACTGTCATTAAGAAATTCTTGCCCTATAATACTTTGTTCTTGGATTATTTCTCAAATGTGTCTTCAGTGTCCACTGTACTTCTGAGCACCTGTAGATATTGCCTCAGGGTGTGGTTTGTAGCAGGGGATTAGAAGTGTGATCTTTCCATCTTCCATTCTGGGCATTGAACCTCATTCATACTAAACACATTCCCTGCCACTGAGCAAAGTCCCTAGCAAAAAAGTAAGGTGTTTTTATTTTGTGTGTTTTTGAGATAGGGTTCCAGATGGGCCGTGCTGGCTTCAGGCTTGCCAGTTGAGGCTTAACTTTGAACTCTGATCCTCCTGCCTCCATTTTCCAGGTACAAGAAGGACAAGCATGACCCACTGCACATGGCTTTTTAATTTTATATCAAAATATTGGTGATTGAATATATATTTACTGTTTATGCTAAAATAAAGCGAGTCAGGAATATTTTTTAACTTTAGTTGGCTTGCTTGATGAATCTATTGTTGGTTCCTCTTGTGTCAGATAGGATCATAATAGCTATAATAGTAAAAAGAAATAGTAAGTAAATCACCCTGAATGTGTATTATGTACCTGACATGTTTCTGTGCCTGTTTTCTGTTTTCCTTCATGGGACATTTACTCTAGCTGTATGATGTGAATTGGATGATGCCAGCCATTTTGTTACCCAATGAAAGGGTAGTAAAGCAAGCTGTAGGAGGGTGCTCGCCTGGCGGCATCTGAGCCCCTCACTGGGAGTTGAAGCATTTTAGGTATGGTGGCCCACTTCCTGGTTTTGATGAGTTGAGCTCTTTTGTGTGACTCTGGGAGCAGCTGGAGGGTGACCCAAGCAGAGTGGGTATATCATGTTCCTGAAAACTGGGTTAAAGTTGCATTTACCAAGGGCTCTCATTTCAATCCTTGTAAAGTTGGGGCTGACAAAAGAGCCACTTGTCCTCAATTCTTCCAGAGACTCCAGCACAGGAACCTGAGGATGGGAGTAAATCTTATCTGCAGGGGAGTTGTGAGGCTCTGGCTGCAAACTGTCCATCTGGAATTAACTTTTGAACCCTTATATATCTGACTGCAACTTGGTCTACTTTCCTGCATCTTTGTACCTTACCTTACTCATCCACAAAATGGGGATACAAACCCAGCAATGTGGCTGGGAGCCTAAGATAGGAGGATCATGAGTTCTAGGCTAGCCCTGGCTATGAAACTCTATCTCAAAAGTACAAGCCCCAAAAAACACACCATATCAAAGGAAGTCAAACCGAAACAGACTAAATCAAATCAAATCATCAGCAGCAGCAACAACAAAACTAAACACAGACGGCAATGGTAAGGTACTTACCTCTTACATAAGGGAGGGTTAAATGAGTTAATATATTATTATTTTAGAGCACTGTCAGTAGAGGTTGAGTATTGCAGAGGCTAGCTGACCTTCACTCATTTACGCACTTACTATCATTCATTCATCCATTCACTAATTTATTCTATAGTTAGTTGCTCAGAATCATGTTAGGGTAAACCCTTTGCAGATTCCTCAGATATGTAATTAGGTATTACCTTATATGGGAACCACATTCCAAATGTTTCCAAAATGACCTTTGCCTCAAAGAAAGTTTTGACTTTCATAACAGCCCAAGTTGTCAGAAGGAGTTCCTGCAACATTGGAGGAAAATTCCTGAAAAGTAGCAAAGTAAAATTTAAAAAAAAAAAAATCAGCCACAAATTCAGCACTCGTGCATGGTGACTATTTACATTTTAATGACTTTCCTTGAGGCTTTTTATGCATAGATTTTTTTGCATAATTAAACCCATTTTCTCTTTGCCGTTTTTATCTCTTTTTTTTTTCAGTTATTATTATATCATAAGCACTTTCTACGTGGTGCAGTCTACACGAACACCACATCTTATGCCCACGCATCATAATGTTCCACGCAAGTATTGTGGCATGGATTATTTAACCAAACATTTAAATGTAAACTTTTTCTTCCTATCAGTTATGCGGCTGCGGTATTGATCTTGCAGCACAAGGGGCTCGCCCTCCCGCCCTTTCCAAACCAACTCCCAGCGCTTTGGCTTATTTCATTAAGCTGTACATGCCAGTGTGTAATTACTGCATCAAAACATATGCCCATTCTAAGGCATTCAATCCACACCTCCACTTCCCTTGAAAAGCCTCTGCCAGTTTACACTCAGATCTGCAGCTTAGGAAAATACCCATTTTTGCCCCAGTTTGTCTAGCATGCCTGTTACGATTTTAAAACACTAGCTAATTTGAGAACCACTTAATGAGTTGGTTCTTTCTGCAGGGCTTTGATTGGCAGAGATATGGGAACATTTTGGGGGTTTGTTAAGCCACAGTGTTTCCTCTTTATGGAAAGGTCATCTGTGTCCTCTCTCCACTCCTCTGTGGCTTTCTTTGTTTTTCTTAAAGAGTTGTATTAATTTGAATATAGAAATGCGGAATTCATTTTCTTGTTACCGGTGCATCAATGCGTCTACCCGTTTGCTGTCTCCCTTTTAAGCTTGATCAAGATTTCTGTGTTTCTAAGATGTCATTTTTTTTCTTGTAATCACATCTGCCCATCTTACCCTTATTGATGTTTTAATCTTTTCTCGATCTAGGCATTCTTTCTCTTGCTGGAACCTTGATAAATATTCATTTCTAACTGTTTATAGTTTGTTTATGCTTTGATTTAACAAAAAAAACAACTCTTTGATCTGTCTGGGATTTGTTTCGGTACATGATATTAAAGGGAGCTTCCCCTGACTAACCAACTGCCCCAGTGTAATTTTTTTTAAAAAAATCTTGTTTTCCTTGCATTGTCATACACTAACTATTCATCTATATTGAGATGTCATCCACACGATTTGCTGTGTTGAGCTGAGCCGAGCTGAGCCATAAACCACACTGTTGAAGTCCAGGCCTTTTCAGAGACTGTCCTTGGGTGGTTTGCGAATCAGAAGGATCTCCTGTGTGCAATAAACTCCTAGCCTTTCTTTCCTCTTCTGGCGAGGCTGGGAGGCGGGGGGGGGGGGGGGGGGGGGGCGGGACTGAGAAAAGACAAACAACAGCACCAATGAGATCAGCGTCAAGGCTGAGAGTCACGCCCACTCTCGCAGGCCTCACATGCCCTTTTCTGATGTTTGCTCCTGGAAGGTGGTTTTGTGTCCAGCTTTTCTTCATGCTGCTCACTCCTACTCCTGGATTCCACACTGGGAGGGCGAACCTGGTTAGGAAGGCCCTCCCTGGGGGTGGCTTCCCTTTTACCATCACTGCATGCAGTCACCCGTGGCTCTCTTGGGCAACTGGAGAGCCTGCCCGATTTCATCTGTTTATCTCTCACCAGTTCTTGCCTTTCTTCTCCAGTTTGAGGAACACCTACCCACCAAGGTGTGCGCTGTTCTGTTTTGTTTTCTCTATTTTGAGACAAGTTCTCTTGTCTCTCAGGCATCAAATCCAATATGCAGTTACTGACAACCTGGAAGTTCTGAACCCCCTGCTCCCACCTCCCAGGTATTGGGAGGAAAGGTGCTAAATGCGATTTCTGGTTCTATCCAGTGCTGGGGAATCAAACCCAGGGTTTTATGTAAACTATGCAAGCAGTCTGCCAACCAGTGTCACAGGATTCCTGATCTGGCATATCAGAGATTTCATATCTTCCCAACCAGAGGGAGATGAGCCAACCAAGGTCAAATGCTTATATTTCAATCCTTTGAATGCATTCATATCTACTTTCTTCCAGATCTGATTTTTTTCTTTGACGTTTTTGTTATTTCTAATCTTGTCCATGGAATTCCAGGTCCTTTGTCACATTGATACTAGGCAGAGCTAAGTTGGGATGTGGAAGGCTTCCTAGGGAGGGAGACCAAGGATTTGTCATGGACGAGAGCACCTCAGGCTACATGAGTATAGCTTTAGGTGGACAAAACGTTAAAGGAGAAAAGTTCAATATACCTAAGGTCTATAACACTGATCAACAGGGCAATTAGAACATGGGAAATGACCACTGGCAAGGTCTGTAGGAGAACTCACGCATGCACCCTCTCAGCTAGCTAGAGAAGATTCTAAAAAGGTCAAAATTTATCAGAACACAGTCCATGCAAAATTGTAGTGCCATGGATTGGTGTCACCAAAGACTCCTTGTGTAATAAATATTCTAATGAGGATTTCTTCATCCATCCATTCATTTATGCATGCATTCATCCATGTTGATGTGTTAGAATGGCAGGTCGCGTCAGAACATATCACACTAGGTCCAAACAGTTCCACGTGTAAGAGGTTTAAGTGAGAGGGAGAGAGGGTGCAGTAGCAGAGTGAGAGAGAGAGAAAGAGAGAGAAAGAGAGAGAGAGAGAGAGAGAGAGAGAGAGAGAGAGAGAAAGAAAGAGAGAGAAACGTTCCTGGTATATATAGATGGGTTCTGACATAGTGGCCGCAGGTAAAGGTGGGAGGTGAGCCCAGTGGATTCTGGGAATATGTTGGCTGTTGCTCTGGCAACAGGTCTGTGAGACCCGCCCATACGACTGCCTCAGACTTTGGAGGCCCTGACGCTAACGCATGTATGTTACAGATACCAGCTCTGTTGGACTTATTATTGCCTTTCTAGGAACTCATGATACAGTGTGGAAATCAACCTAGTCCAGTGGAGGAGGCAAGTATGACCAAGTCAATGGGAAGAGGCAGGTGACACCACACACTATTTCTCCCTTTATCCTTTGCTTGTCTCAGTCATCTACATTAATACTTAGGGGTACAATGTGAGACTCAATTCTGGTTGTGGTTTATGGATAATCAGTGGTGCTGCATTCCATACAAGCAACGCTGTTGGGAGCTGTGGGGGTGATAGTGTCCTGTGGCTCGCCTATAAATATGTTTTTGCTCCTTACTGCTGCTCGAGAAAGAATGACTTCACACCCACTGGGAATCTGTATTTGTGGTCTTTTGTTAATAAAACAACCAAATGACAGATAACTGTGCAGTAGTTTTCCCCACATGAAATCAGAGAAACTGGAGGCTTCCAGGGTGGCACAGGGTTCTTTGCTTATAGCTTTAACATGTTAGCATGTTTGAGAGTGAAACATCTTACTTCCTTCCCATATGGGGATTAAAAGACAAGGGAAAAGACGAACGTTTCAGAAAGGAGGTTTAAAGATTACAGGTGCTTTATGGACTTTGAGATAGGTGGGAAATTCTTAATTACAAGCCACCATTTGAGTCTGTATGTCTTTGGTTGTAGCCTATTACTGGCTTTCTCCTGTGTTTTAGAGATAGTAGACCCAAAATGAAAAAATTTTTTAATGAGGCACTCTGACAGATTCTGAAGATAGAAGAAACTAGCACCATCAGCTTTATATGAATCATAATTCAGTGTAGAAGACAGCTTGTGAAGAGGTAGCTCTAATAAAATAATGTCTAGTGTTTGTTAAGCCAATACTGTATAGGTCCTGTGATAAACACCCCTTGCATCTTACTTCATTTAACCCTCACAGCAGACTCATGAAATGAAAATAACGTTGCTGAGAGAGGTTCACAAAGCTATGGCAATGGTGATGAGGAAAAAAAAAAAAAAGACAAATTGTGATGGGAAGGTGTGGGCGGGTCTGAGAGAAGTAAGGAGAGTGGGTGAGGTATGTATGATCAAACTACATTATATGCTTATATGAAATTCTCAAAGAATCAATACAAACATTATATTGAGAAAAAGCTACGGTGAAGCCATGTTTTTATGACTTGAGTCCCTACATGTATTCCAAACAGGTCTATTGTTTGACTTCTTTGGCTGGACGTACAGGCTCATGGGTGTGAACAGTGCAGGTAGAGGGAAGAAGAGAGTAGCAAGCTTGCCCTCCTGGCAGATGGGTCTGAAAATCATACACAAGGAAAGTGCTGCTTCCCTTGAAGTCTTCCACATGGCATAAACTGAGTGATTCAATAAGATCTAAGTTGATATAAAAATATGGGACAGTGGGCACATTCGCTGGGCTCTACTCCTTCTTGGTAGCTGCAGATCCATCATCATTGCCTGGGTTTCGAGGGGCACTTGCCTCCTCCTTGTAACCCTTCCTCTTTGATTAGTGACTGAGATAGACCTGATGACATCAGATCTCCCTATCTCTACAGGGTTGGCCTAAGCTCTGCTTTGGCCCCTATTGCTACCCTGTTGTGATTCTAGGATGGGTGGTCCTGATGAGGGTGGGCACTGCCTCTTTAGTTGAGACAAGTACTGGAAAATATACCCCTAATCTCCACTGCCTCCCGGTCTACACTGACTCCTCTGCACTCCCACCAGCCTGGTCATCAGTTCAGTGGCTTCACCCAGAGCCAGATGCCCTTTCTACCACACAGGCCACCCCAGGTGCTGATAACAGCAGCACTGCTGGGCAGAGGCCATTACAATACTTTAGAGGACTTGATTGCTGCTCTCCTCCACATACAAATGGATGAAAAGCTGCAGTGTTCAAAGGCTGTACATGTTTGAAGACAGTGTCCTACTAGACCTCCATATTTGATATGCTCATGAGAATCCTGCAATTATGTGTCCCGATGGCTCAGGCTCAATTGCGTTGCATGCTATTTCTTCTTCCTGTTTTTGTTTTTGTTTTTTTTTTTTTTTCCAATTTGGAAGCTTTGCCATGTAGTGCATGCCTTCCTAGGCCTCTTGACTCCTAAAAGCCAGCTGCTTGGTTCAGGGTGTAGATAGAGCTTGCATCTTCAGGCCAAAGCACCCACAGGCTTGCACATTAGTCAGCTGCAAAGGACAGAGCTGGACATAGGCTAGTTGCATAGAGCTGGCCTTCCTCATATGAGCAAGTCTGAAGACTTTTCAAGAGGACTTGATTTTCTAGATAGTCACCTGATTATATATTGGGAAGGAGCTACTTCCTCTGTCTGCTCAAGTTCTTGAAACTAATTGATGGGTGGCAAGTTAGCAAGAAGAAAGACAAGGTGGTTTGACATGCATTTAGGAGTCCTCCACAAGCATGCACTGAACAGCCAGAGGTAAAAAGGTTAACAGTAATTTAACAAGAAAGGGGTGTGGGCTTCAGCTTTAACAGGAAATCACCCATGTTCTCAGTTTTCATTGACTTCTCTCTCCATGTCCCCTGTGTGTGAACGTGTATATGTGTGTGTGTACACACACGAATGTGCATGTGTGTGTAGGTGGCACATGTATATGCGTGTGCGTAGGGAGCCCACAGGATAACTTCAGGTTAACCTTAGGACTGCCATCTCCTTCCTTTGAGCCGGGGTCTGTCTTGGCCTGGAGTTCACTGAGTGGGCTGGACTGGCTAGCCAGCCAGCTTCTGTCTCTGCACTCTGTCCCCTTCACTGAGCACAGGGGTAGTGAGTGTATATCATCATGCCTGGTATTTTATGTGGGTTCTAGGGTCTGAACTCAGCACCTCAGCCTTACAAGGCAAACGTTTTACTGACAGCCATTCTCCTGGGCCTTCCCCTGGGCTTTTTGATGTAACAGGGGCAGTTATTGAGGTTTCTCTTCCCAGTATTAAGGGAGAGTCTTCTCTCAAACAAGAAAGTGCTCTGGAGGAGGCTTTATTTGGGAGAGGCTGTTTATAAGGTAATATTTCCATAGCTGTTTATTGTTCAAATGCTTTCAGCTTAAATTAATTTTCATGTCACCTTTGTGGGCTGTTAAGCCCTTCACATATTTATTAAAGAAGGGACTGGCACATATTTTTATTTAATGGTCAATAGCTTGATTTTTCAATTTACAACAATTTAAATTCCAGGTACATGGGTGTCCATTTTTTTTTACCCAGACACTTTTCTTTTCTGTAAGGAGAAAGTGTTGGATGATGGCTGGTGTAGACACAGCCAGAGGATACCTGGTGGCACGGAGGCACCAGTTGCTAGATTTGGGCGAATTATGCCACTTAAAGCATGAGAAACCATGGATGCTTTTCTGTGGGTATCCAGGAGCTACTCACAGAACAGGGGAAAGATTTACTGTCTTGTGTACACAGAAGAAACCACATCGCAACTGAGAAAGCCAGTCTCCCTCTCAAAGACCTCCCCTCCCATTATGCCACAAATCTTGAACATAAAGCAGGCATTACACTAAGCTAAGCTCCATCATACATAAATCACACGAATCACGTCTAGCAGAATACTATTGTGTGATATATCACTCATCTTTCCTAACTGAGTCTCTAGAAAACAGCCCATCCATTTGTTATATGCCACGTACCCATCACTTGGCTTTATGTTAAGAGATATATTAGAATGGTGGTGTGTGTCTGTACTCTGAGCACTTGGGAGGCTGAAGCAGGAGAATCTTGAGTTTAAAGCTATAGGGCCCCACAGTGAGACTGTTTTTTTTTTTTTTTTTCCGAAGCAAGCAAAGAGAAAGAAATAGAAAATATTAATGACAAGCTATTAAAAAAAAAAACAACCCAAACTCTAGTGACTTTTAACAGTAGCATTTGTCATCAGAGAAATTTCTTTGTGCAGTAATGCAGAGACTCACAACTAGCCAAGGGTCAAAGAGTAAGCATCTCTGGAGTGCCCAGCCACAGTGGGACAGCTATACTGTAGTCCCTCCCCAAGACTCAGGGACTGTTTGGAAAAAGGAGGTAGAAAAATTGTGAGAGCCAGAGGTCAGTAAAGACGAGAGTGAAACAGTGTCTTCTGAACATGAAAGAGTCACTGAACTCATACCATCTGTGGTTGCCTGCACAAGACATGCACAAGATCAAGCCAACCAGCTTCCGGCATGGAGAAGAAAGGAGTACATTAGCCTTCATCCCTAACTAGGGAGCTATGGACTGCTGATGGCTTCTAGCGGTACCATGCCAGTCAATTTTCTCTAAAAGTACAGCTCGTGGTATATCAACCACACTCCAGTGGATGGCTCCACACCCAGATGTACACAGACAGTACAAATCAAAGTCAATAGGTTATTAAAAATAAAAGGAAGGACATGAAGTTGGGAAGGTAGGGACAGCTATAAGAGACGTGAGGAGAGGAGTCAGGGGAGATGATCAAATTCGCAAATAGTTAATAAATACATTAAAAAACAAATAGCATTTAGATTGAGAAAGCATGGCATATGCTTACAATATGCTCTCTAGCCTTTAAAATAATGACAGGTGCTGTCATTTATGACAACATGGATGGCCCTGTAAGACATAATGTTAAGTGAAATAAGCCAGACACAAAGAGACCAGTATTGCATCTCACTTATATGTAGAATCTGAAAAAGCCAGTGATTTTTTTCCCCAGAGAGTAGGTTGTGGTAGGAGCTGGAAAGACACTGAAAGAGGACACAAAACTCTAGTTAGGTCAAAGAATAACTTCAAAAGATCTATTATATGATATACATATATATTATATATAACAATAATATGTCAGATACTTGAAAATTGATGAGAATAGATTTTAAGTCTTCTCACCATATATGCACATGCACACACATACTTACTACATAGGAGCACACATACTTGCATCCACATATGTGAGGTGATGTATGTGTTAAGCATCTTGGTTTAGGCATTTTGCAACACACACATATCAAACTATCATGTTGTATACTGTAAGTAAGTATATGAATAGCTAGTTAAAATTCAAAAATTCTGCCTGTTAGGTATCAGATGTAAAAACCATGATCTCAGAACCATGCACATGATGGAATATCGTTCCCATGTTACATTATATGACCAGCATATACATTATATGTTACATTGTATTCCATTTATAGTTCCAGTGTACTTAAGGTCTTGATGGACCTAAAAATAAGGAGATTCTTTTCAGGAGGAAGTGGTGCAATTAATGGCATAACTTTTTAGTGGTATAAGTACTACATACATATTCATTGAGTCTGCATGCTGAGGACAAACCCCATAGAAATCAGAGATTCAACGAGTGAGGAGAATGTGATGTATCATAATTGATAGGTCAAGGATGGCATCACAAGTCAAAGAATGTAGGTAGCTGCCAGCCACTGAGGGTATCCCTTAGAACGTTCCAGTGAATAAAGAGAAACTCCGGTCCTCCAGCAAAAGGAGCAAAATCCTGCTGACAATAACAATGAACTTGGACATGTACCTCTATCTCCTCTTCCCCTTTAGGGTCTCTGGATAAAACCCAGAATGGACAACACTTGAATTTGAGATACTTGATGCTTTGAGCAGAGGGCCCAGCTAACCTCTACTGAGGATCCTGGCCCATGAAACTGCAAGATAACCCACTGTATTGTTTTAAGCTATACAGCGGTTTGAGATGTGTCTCATTCACATATGTGTATTGAAGGCCTAACACATAAGATGTAGGACAGAATTAGGAGCTAGGACCTACATGGACTTGATTATTAATATTAAATAATTTATAGGGAGTGGAGTGGGACTAGCTTACAACATTAGCCCTTGTGTTAGAAGAGGCCCCAGATAGCTTTCTCCCTCATTGCACGTGTGCCAGGGAGAATAAAAATAAAAATATGAGGAGACAGTATGGTGTGCCAAGTGAGGTGTAATTTTAGGTTAACCTGGGATACATAGGAAGTTTGAGACCAGCCTGAGATACATAGATTTTAGACCAGTTTTGGCAAAGAAGCACAAAACACTCCAAACAGTAAGTAGAACTGTCATTTCCCGAAGCAGAGACGCAAGGCCATGGCACTAGGAAATACGGACTGTCTTGGATGTCTGCCCCCATTGGTAAATATTTAACAACAGCAAAGTCATTTAGCATTGATGTCAAACATCAAGTAGCTCACCTGTTTATAAGTACTAATATTCGGGGGTAATTAGAATCTGAGAAAACCATCTATTTAATGTGACTCTATGGGATTGTTCCCAGGTAAGCTGGGAAGCCTTGGGGTAACTTGCTACTGTGTTCATCTGGAGAGCAACTAGCTACATGGAAGAGTCAGAGGGCTATTGGCCACTCTTGGCAGGTACATTGTTTTAAGTAAATTGCTTATATACTAGGAACAGCACATATAAAACAGGCATAAGAAGAATATTTTACATAGTCTCGATGAAATGATTAAATGTATTCATGAGTGCAAAAACTGAAGGAACTGCTCAGCACACCGAGGCTTTGCCACAATTGTTATTATCAGGAAGGTCTTCTAAATTATTTGGAACACCCAGGATGTGTGTTGCTTGTTGGCGTTTCTTTTAGGCTCCGCCCCACAGTTACCTGGCAACAGCCAGGTGTGCCTGACTAACTATAAAAGGGGTTGCTTACCCAATTCTCCATCTCTTCTCTTGCTCTTCCTGTCTTACCCTCTTCTCTCTCTGTCCCTTCTCTCCCCATCCCCTTTCCCCCTTCCATGTGTTCATGGCTGGCCTCTACTCCTCCTATGAGCGCTCTCTCTCTCTCTCTTCTTTTGCTGGTACCTCAGGGGGAAGGGATGTTTCATCAAGGGTCCATAGAAACACCCCTTCCCCCCCACCATACCCTGCCTCTACCAAACATATTCCTGGCCTCTTTTACCTTATTTATAAAGCACAACATTGCTATCTGGTCTTCATTAAAATAAACAGCTTGCATCGTCTATATGTATTATCTTAGCTAATCTGTATCTCTTCCTAGACAGGGAGATTCGTATAACCCCTCACTTATAAACAACAGAAGCAAACAAACTGAACCCACTGTGGCTTAAGGAGTTCCATTTACCACTTTGGAATTCAACAGCAAATTAAGGTCTAGGCCTGCTTTCCTCTCCACTGATCTGCCTTCAGTACTATGGTAGATCTGAACTGTCCCAGAGATTGTCATGGAATGCTTGGTGTCTTACTGAGCTCCAGAGAAGACATTGTTTCTTTGCATGGACAGCACACACGTTTGGCCTCTGCAGCAGTTGTCTTTTGTCTATGGTTCCCTGAACACCAGGATAACCAAGTACAATTTAATTTTCATCAGATTCCTTTTCTTCTTTAATCTTATACTTTTAGATTGGAGAGGCCAGGGAGATTCCTGAGCACCTGGGAAGGCATGGTGTGGGGGTGGGGGTGGGGTGGGGGAGGGGCGGAGAAGGGAAGGTTTGAAGCTCCCCAGCTCCCCTGCAGCAGCAGCCTGATCGGTTTTATCTTCTACAGCCTTGGGTCTGTAGGCCTGAATCTGCATCACTCTTGGAAGTGTCTAGCCCTGTGTGTAAATTTCTCCCTGCCTTCAGTGACCCGCCCCTCTCCCCCTCCAACACTCAGGGTAGTAGTAAATTAAAGGAACTTCCTCTTGCTAAGGCCTTCCAGCCACTGGGAAGAGCTACTCTGCTGGGGCTTCCTGAGTGGTAGCTCAAAGTGTTTCATTTCTATTCATTCTAGTCTCTTGGTTCCCCAATTTAATGAGGTCTTTACTATTGTCTTTAAAGAGTGCACTCCCTCCCGCAGAGTCAAGCTGTTGGGTGGAATTTGAGCACTGAAGGGAATGGGCTGGCAGGGCAGATGAGAAAACTGACCTACACAAGCACTTCGGAGCTGGCTTTCTCTGTCGTCCCTGCCTCTCCCCATATCCCAAAGCTGGTGTTTCAGTGGCTTCCCACTTACTAGTTGAACCTGCCCCAGTTCCAGAGCAGACTCCCTGGGGGATGCAGAGTTTATTAATAGTCTCTATCCCCTCGGACCAGCAGGGATGAGAATACATGCACACCCTCAGAGAACAGAGCTAGCAGGGGCTCTGGCTGCTTTCTCCATTCCTCTTCTCAAGTACCATTCCATTGCTGAAGTCAGATGCTAACGACTGGACTCAGAGTTCCTGGAATCCTCTGGATGCCCATGTGATCTCAACTGCAGCTGCTCCTGTAATATGGGCTTGTTGTGGCCTGTTTTCTGTTACTACAGGAAAATATTGGAGACTTGGTAATTATAAAGGATAGAGATCCGTTGGTGCCTGGTTCTGAAGCCTGGGATGTCTAAGGGTTTGATGCTGGCCGGTGCTCAGCATCTGGCAAGGGCCCTGTGCCACCTCATAAAGCATGAGGAGAAGCCAACTCAGGTTTCTCCTCTGCTTCTTATAATGTCCCTAATGGCATCAAGGGATCTTAATGTAATCCTAATTACCCTTCCCGCAAGACAGCCCCTGTAACTACTGTTTGTTTACAAATCTTAGGATTAAGTTACAACTAGTGAGCTTTCTGAAGACACGTTCAAACTACAGAAAGGCTGCATCCAATGTTCATTCAGTTGGAGACTCTAGACTCAAAGCTTGATGAGGCATACTCCGACCTCCCAGAGACCTGATAAATGACCTAAACTCAGCCTCATGCTCAGGCTCACCCCTAGGCTGCCAAGAACCCTAAACTGGGTCAAGAGAGGAGATAAGGAAGCTACTGTAGTCACTGTAGAAGACTGCAACATTGCTGGGACAATAGCCTGCTCTGACCATCCACAAGAGGGGGATGAACTGAAACGTAGACTTGAACCAACATATCAGGAGCTATTTAGGAACTAATGTGTCAAGTCAGGCAGGTGATGGTAACAAAGTAGCAGAGAAAATGTAACTATACTCACAGTTATCACTCTGTTCCACTAAGGGCTTTGAAGGGTATACATCTTGTCCCTGGATTCTTCCTCTCTGTCTCTGACTCTGTCTTGGTGAGATGTTTTTCTTCTCCAAGACCCACAGGGCTTATAAGCTGTTTTTTCAGGTATTTTGTTATAGTGACAAAAGTTGACTAACACACCTATTAATTCTAAGGGCTGAGTACTGGCATAAAAAGAACCAGCTGCCTGAAGAGGATAGGATCTAGGACCATCAAAGTCGAAGACTGTGATACAGAGGGTACAATGAAGAAAGAAAACTCCCATCCCATCGTGGAGAGTAGGTTGTTCTACAATAAGGAGGCGGGAGGCGCTGTCCTCTAGAGCAGGAAATTACAGTCTATTTCTGTGGTCCTTGCCTATTTAGTAAGGTGGGAGTTACCAGCCTATCCAGAAGAGGGCACTAGTGAGTCTTCAGGAAGGGACCCGTCTAAAGGTCCCAGTGCCAGAACCCAGATGGCTCCGGGGATGACAGTTTGGTAACACCACTGTTCCTGGCAAAATTACACTTTTTTTTTTTTTTTTTTTTTTTTTTTTTTTTTTTTGGTTTTTCGAGACAGGGTTTCTCTCTGTAACCCCGGCTGTCCTGGTACTCACTATGTAGACCAGGCTGGCCTCGAACTCGGAAATCCGCCTGCCTCCGCCTCCCAAGTGCTAGGATTAAAGGCGTGCGCCACCACCGCCCGGCTTCCACTTTTAATATTATTTTTGGACACAAAAATTGTTTGGGAGTCTCTTTTAAATTGGCATAATAACATAGACCTGAAATTCAGGGGAGATAAAATGAACCACTTGGGAGCCTCTTTTTTTTTTTTTTTTTTTTTTAATTTATTTAGATGAAACAAACCAAGTACATTCTTTTCACGAAGTTAATCAGGAGAGAAAAACTGTCTGAAAATAAACCCTGTGAATAATAGCCATGCACAGGAAGGGACTGCGCTGGGAATGTGGTGGAGGAGGTAAGCAGTGCTAATGGCCAAACAGTGATCAATTAGCTTGCAGAGCGGAGCAGCGATTGGGTTTGCAGCCGATCACATCTGAGTGAGGGCTCTTCTGGGACACACAATGGCTGTCAGTCCTTGGAATAAAGCTGTATGAAGCCACTGGTGCCTTTGGCTGGTTTCAATGAGCAGATGTCGCCTGACTGTGGCTCAGCCTCATATTCATACAAGCAGGCCATCCTATACCCTGCCTGGGGCAGCTTCTGAGCAAGGGTTCTGTTTCCCTGGAATTCACACAGATGAGAGTGAATGGGAGATGCAGGGAATGCTATTCAAAATGTGTTTTGGGGTTGAAGTAAATCAACTCTTAATCTTGCAGTATCATCCTCATTGTTAACATGTCTGAAACATTCCTGCTTTGTGGTAGGGCAATATAAAGAATCATATACCCATTTGTATACAATGTTCACCAAAGGCCTACTTTGGGTGAAAGGCTTTATTGGGCACCAGAGATGTACCAGCGACATCAGCATCCAAGCATTCTATCTTCAGAGCCCTTATAGTTTAGCAGGAAACTAGAAATAAGCAAGCATATTAATACTGTCAGTACAGGTGAATCTGAGCCAGGAACTCAGCAGAAGCAGCAAAAAGGGAAATGGTATTAATTGGACTTTATCAAAGGTGATTTTTTTCATGTTGTTATAGAAATAATATAAAGAAAGAAGACAAGTCAAAATTTCAAAACAGAGCCTAAGATTTAAATAGGTATTTCTCCAAAGAAATTATATAAATGATGTTTGAGTGCATGGAAAACATATAGCTAGCCATCAATCCAGTGCAAATCAAAACCTCAATGTGGCACTTTGTACTCACTAGGAAGGCTCTTCTGAGAGAGGCCGATGTGGGACAGGATGAGGAGAAATCAGAACATGCATACAATTCAGCATAAACCATCACATGATACAGCAGTTGAAAGATAGGTAGCACCAAGCTCAAGGAGATAGTACCATGTAATTCAGCATGTTTACTTCTGGTTGCAAACCCACCAGAAATAAAAAAGTATGTCCTCATAAAAATTGTATGTGAAGGCTGTGTTAGAATTATCCATAATGATTAAAAAGTAGAAACAACCCAGATGTCTGACAACTGACAAATGGGTAAATAAAATGTGGTAGAGCCATACAGTGGAATATTATTTGAGATAGAAAGCCAATGAAGTGTTGATACAAAAATTGATGAATCCTGAAAGCATCACGCCAAGTGAAAGAAGCCACTGTTAAAAGATCACAAACTGTGTGATACGATTTCTTTGAAATGTTTAGAAGAGACAAATCTATATTGAGGGGAAGTAGATGAACAGTTGCCCAAGGGAAAGGGGTAGTTAGTTGTTAAGGTGTGGATTTGAGGACAGGGTATGCTAACACAATTTAGCAGTGATCTTTATGAATAAACACTGTACTTTTGAGACAGGTTCATTCTGTATAGTCCACAGTGGCCTTGACCTGGCTCACCCTCCTATCTCAGCCTTCCTTGTAGGATTACAGATGTGCACCATGCCTGGCTGAATTGTAATTCTGAAGAGATTACCTATAAGCGGCAGCTCAGTAGAGATGGGATGAGGAGGAGAGAGTCAAAAAGAAGAACGATGAGTTTGAGAAGAACTAGGATTGAAGGGAGCAGAGGACAGGTGAGGCAGCATCTCTTCAATGCTGTGTGGGGTAAGAGGACCGGGTAAGGGACAGATGTGTCTGAGCCAGAATACCTGCTCTGTCACTTGCAAGAAACAGTTTTATTTGAAATTCTTTGGCCTTTCTCCCTTCTCTCTCTCTCTTTCTTTCCCTCTCACATTTCCCCCCCCCTCTCTCATATCTCCCTCTCTCTCCTTCCTTCTCTCTTCTTTCCCCCCCTCTCTGATAGCTTACTATGTACCAGACCTCTTGCCAACAACTTTCGATGCATGGAGCTACCATCACTGTAAATATCTCAGGGGAGAGATGCTGCCGCCTTCCTTTCCCAGGAGGTTGGTACCCAATGACCCTCAGCCACCATACTGTGATGAAGGTGTGATTTGGGAACTTCTTTTGGTCTTATGTATCTCATTTCCAAAACCTAATGGTTTTGAAGACTAAGAATTCATGTTTTTAATTTTTACATGATTATTTCACATTTATATCTTATTTCCACATTAGATTGTGAGAAAATTTTTTGTCTAATGTCAATGATTTATACTCTTTCAAATTTTATTATTATATTTTTTGGTACACAAAAGTCTGCTTGGTACTTATAGTCATTTGAATCATGATCTCTCTAAAGATGCCTAAGTCCTAAAACTGAGACCCAGCGAATTCTATTTTATTTGGAAAAGGGACTTACTTGTATAGATGTACTTTAAGATCTTGAGCTGTTTCATGCTAGGTTACTCACATGGGACTAAAACGCAGAGCCAAGATTCTTCATTATAGAGAGAAGATGGTAAACCCAACACTGAAGAATAGGCCACATGAAAATAGACCTACAGGTCAGAGCTATTGTCAAGGTTAGACTCCATCATTAGTTTCAGTTTCAGACTGCTGGCTTTCAGAGCTAGCCACATTGCTTATAACAATTTGTGATGGTCCCTACAGAACACTGTACTGAGATATTGTATCCATTATTTCATTATGAATGAGTTTTCCTTTATCACATTTCATATAGTTCTGGTGTATAGTCTGGCCCTACAGTCTTAATATCTGAGTTGTCTCAGGGTTAGTCTCTATTGACTGCATTCTCTTCTACAAAATGAACAAATTTTTATATTCCCTGTATGTTGGATACTCTGAGATTATATTCTTGGTCTTGTTAATGGTAATTTGTGAATTTGGTTGTATCTCTTTATTGAATGCTTCATTAACTTGGTTAGTCAGGTCAGTGGCAGCTCAAGTCTCTCTTTAGATGTCCTATGTTTAGCCAGGAAGCTTCTGATTTTTCTAATTCAAACACAGTCCTGGTACCTGTTAGATACAATGGTAAGATTTATACACATGATTGAAAAATTTCTTCTTTGAATCTCCCCTTTTACTCTTCAATATTCCTAGCTAGCTGCTCCACATTCTCTTCTTGCTCCATATGCCAGAAACTCTGTGGGTTTTCCATATATCATGATTGAAATCTCATGAAGATATCTCCTTCCGTGTCTTGACTCTTCTCCCAAACATCTTGTTTTGCTTCAAAACTCCAGAAATCTCCAGTGATGGTTTTAGGGCATTTTATTCAAAGTTTATAGCTGTTATCTGTGTTATCAACATATTGAAGCCTTTCTTTTCTGTCCTGGAGATGGAATGTGGCATTTAACTACAGGTGGAGAACACAAAGCCATTAAATAAGATCTAGCCCAATTTACTCTTCAACAACAATGACTATTGATTATCCTTATCACAGCATTGTGTGAGATACATAGCATTACCTCGTTGTTCAGATAAACTGTGGCGTTGAGAGAAGTTAAGTCCTGTGCCCAGCAGCTTACAGCTCCTAACTGGGACTTTAATCCAGCTGGCTGATATTTGAGATTGCACATCTGACCAGGAAGTTCCATTCCTCTTGAGTGTTGAAGACACAGAATGAACCTCAGTTCACCTGTTCCATTGATTTCCACCCCAAAATGGAAACTCATAGTTGTGCTTATAAAAGTCTGTGGCTTCCTCTCTTCATCAGGAGAAATGAACTTGAAGAAGTTTCTGAAGAGAATGTGGCCCAGGTTCATCTTGGGGGTGGAGACAGCGTATAAATAAGGATACCAGTGTCCAGGGAAATCCCAGCCCTCAGACAGGATAGCATGACACCAGCCCCTCCCTTATTATGGCTTTGGTCAGCAATTTTTCCTTTGAATCTCCGGTTTTCGAACTCCAAACTGAATATAATAATTCCCAATCCAAAATTCAGCAGAATTCAACAAGAAAGATTACTTTTAATTAAAAAAAAATACTTACCATTTAACTTCATGGTGTACCTGAGTGTCTGCATGCTTGTAGGAGCCTGCAGAGGTCAGAAGAAAGGTCAGAAACCACTGGTACCAGCATTAGATGCTTGTGAATTGCTATTTCCGGGAACTCTGGTTACCTGTAAGAACACTAAGTACTTTTGAACACTGAGTTATCTTTCCAGCCTGAATATTTTATTTTAAAAAGTGTGTGTGTGTATGTGTGTATGTATGTTGTGTATGTGTGTGAATGTGTGTGTATGCGTGTGTATATGTGAGTATGTGTGTGTGTGTGTGTGTGTGTGTGTGTGTGTGTGTGTGTGTGTGTGTATGTGTCTGAGTGTAGAAGTCAGAGGAAAACCTTCCCTTCTACCTTGTCTGAAGCAAGGTATCTCGTTACTTGCTCACTGCTACTTATCCCAGGCTTGACAGCCCACAAGCTTCCAGGGAGACTCCTGTTTCTGCTTCCAATTTTCCACAAGGGTGTGGGGATTACAGACACAAATCACTACATCTTGCCTTACATGGATAGATTATGAGTATCAGATTCCCAGTCTTCATACTGGCACCGTGTGCTGGTTAGCTTTTGTCAGCAATACAAACTGGAGTCATCTGGGAAGAGGAATCTCAACCGAGAAAGTGCTTCCACCAGACTGGTCTGGGCATATCTGTAAGGCATTTCTGAGATTAATGTTGATATGGGAGGGTCTAGCCCACTGTGCGTGAGGTCACCCCTGGGACTTGGGTCTAGATTGTATAAGGAAGTGACTGAGCAAGTCAGTATGCATCCCTCCTAAATACTCTGTTTTAGTTCTTGCTTCCAGGCTCCTGCCTTGACTTGTCTCAGTGATTGGCTTTGACCTGTAAACTAAATAAACATTTTCCTCAGTTTCCAACCAAGCTGGTTTGGGTCAATGTTTTATCTCAGCAACAAAAAGCAAACTGGCTCATGGCAAGTGATTTGTCCACAGAGCCATCTCCCAGCCTGAAATATGACTTTTACACCATCCACTTTATACTTCACAGATGGCAGGAAGTGTGTTTATAAAATCCGCATGAATGGTGGTCTCCAGACCCATGCAGGAGGCGCCAGAGGGACACACTTTAGTGAACAGAGACCTGCACTTTCTCTTTCTCCTTGGATTGAGGTTCTATCAGGCTAGGATCCCAGTTCCCATACAACAGACCATTGTGTGGTGGCTCCTCCTTGCTACCACTCACCACTACTTTCTCCTTGTGCAGTTTGGGCCATGGCAAATGATCAGGCAGCTAAGAAGGCTGTGCACTCCTGCTGGAGAAGTGGCTCTGTCATTATTTGATCTTCCCTTTTCTTTTTAATTTTCTAATACCTGCCATCTTCCAGGGATGGAAAAGTCCCACCCCATCCCACATAAGTTACTATACTGGAACAAACCCAAATTTATGGCTCCCCAGTCACTGTAAGGATGGACTTGAATAAAGGGGAGCTATTTGTTAGAATCCTTTGGTTTTAGATTTGGTTGTATATACTGTTTCAATGTATTTCTTTCCCCTTGAAACAACCCTGTAGGTGGCAGTGTTGGAAATTGGGGCCTAATGAAAGATGCTTCATTAGAGGGAGAATTGAACCTCATTGGTGGATCAGTGTCAATCACACAAGAGCTTGCGGCTATGAATTTGATTGCTCTCACCTATGTTATGACACAGGCTGACACAATAAAACATCTAGATCTTCCCAGAAATCACAGCTCATAGGAAACAAATTCTTTCTCTTTGTAAACGCCCAATCTTTGGTACTGTGAGATTGCAGTCCAGAATGGACTAAAACAGGAGTATTGGATCAAAGATTTTTGCCTTGGGGCAGTTTGCATGGGGGCTTGGCGGATCAAGGCTAAACATGGACATGTATCTATTTTTAAATGTGTTTTGGGGGCTACATGAGAATAGGCTCCTGTAGTGAGCTTCACCATTCTATCTCTGGGACACATCTGTGCTTTCTGACAAAGCTATACTTGTCTCCTTCCTAGCATGACTTTTCCCCTATATCCTATTTGTCCAAGGACAATTTCAACAAGCAAAGGCTCAGGAGCACATGTACTCAGTGCTTCATGACCTCTCTCCAGTTGACAAATCCCAGTTCCCCAAGACACAGCCACCTTCTACCCTACACTGCACAGTGAAAAATGCATTTGTCTGGGAAGGTTTCTGAGTCCATGTCTGCTTGGTGACAGCTGTCCAAATAGAAGAGGTGTTATGCATTTGGAAAATGAAGTTATTTGGCCTGGTTGATGGTGTGTGACTGCCGGTGACAGATGTCTGTTTCTGTGCTGGTCACCACGCTCTCTCTTCTCCTGGTCTCCAAAGAAGACACATTGGAGAGACAGGTTCGATGCCAACAGCAGTTTTCTTTTTCAGGCAAGATAACATTACTGCAAGCATGATATGTCCTGCCACAGAGGTGCTCCCTACCCCATGCTGGTCCTCAACTTCTTTATTTTTGAAACTCTTTTCCCCTCTCCTTCACCCTTTCATCTGTGATTGTCTAGGGCACTACAGGCACGGAGGGATCCTATTACAAGCCACATCGCTGGGCTTTTCATGCTGACTCTGCCCAAAGGTGCCACTTCCCTTTAAAGTTGCAGAATTTGCTACCATCCTGGTTTCAACTAGGCAGAGGGAGCTTTCTGTTGGATTACTCTGGAGGTGTTTGCATATAGAAAGAGCAATGGCCAGTGGAAATTAAATCCACTTCATTCTCAGTACTGGGTTTGTGGGCTTGTGTCCCACCCAGCATAAACCTTTCCAACAAGCTAGGCTACTATATATGGCTAATCTGCCTAAGGGGTCTCTCTCTCTCTCTCTCTCTCTCTCTCTCTCTCTCTCTCTCTCTCTCTCTGTGTGTGTGTGTGTGTGTGTGTGTGTGTGTGTACTTGTACCTCATCCTCTATTCCTCCCTCTTTTCCCCATCCTCTCCCTTGTAAAGTCCTAAACTCACACCTTGAAACATGCTTTCTAAACAATACATGCACGTGATAAAACATACACATTTAAGTAGTGTCATAGAAATAAAGGCAAGAGGCGGGAGGTGGGGCAGTGCATACTCACATGTATTTGCGTCATTCCACACTGACTCTGCTTATTTTAAACCTTGACCAGTCAGCATCCTTCCTTGTAACGTCACATGGCTAGTGTTTCTCTGTTCTGAGAAGACTGAGGTTGGGGGTTTTGGAAAGGGTACCTACTTTCACTTCATTACCTGAAAAGCTACTCTCAGACCCTCACCTAGGAAATCAAAGGCCTATAAAAAGAGGAGAGAAATCCACTCTAGCAGAATAACTAGGTGAAAGTGTCATGGCCCACAGGAGAGATAGAGTCCAAAAGGAACTCACTGTGCACTGAGATATTAAGCCACTCAGGCATTCCCCCACCAATCACAGTAGAAGATAAGTAGAAAGGAGCTTGCCAGAGCTCCAGGATCAACAGCGAGCAGTGCTGGAGACTGTGAGACAGATATTCATAGAGTTGCTTTCTGATGCTGCTGAAATTTGCAGAACTGGGTGATCCTGGTGGGTCTACAGATACAGCACTAGGAAGGAGACAAGCTATTATGTGCATGGAAAGAAGCCTGGTTAAGCAGCAGATGCCAAGTGCTATCTGATTCCTAAGTTGGGAAGTTTTAAAGACTAGCAGTATGATCAGTGAGGGGGTGGTTTACGGAGTTGTTGGCAACTCTTCTATTTTAAAATATATGTCCTGGGATAGCAGGGTAATTTTTCCTTTTTCCATTAATTAATTTATTTATTCACTTTACATTCCAATAGTAGCCTCCCCATGCCAGAGTGGGTTGGTACCCAGTGGGCATCTCTTCTCAACCCAAGAGTATTTGGTTCTATGAGTTTAACCTTTGTTCTACTGCTCCATAGACTTTGGTCAGCTGCTCTGGGATTAGTGAGAGGATTACTCCAGCAGAATACTGTCGGGGAGACTGAGGGGTCAAGGCTAGTTCTGACTCCACATATTGCCTAGGCCTAGATCATGCCTGGGTCTAGATCATGCCTGGGCCTAGATCTTGCATCCTAGTCAATACAAAGATGCAGAGCAGATCACCATGCTTTAGAGAAACTCAGAATGAAGTGGAGGAGAACGATGCATATAAAGGGCTTGATGTGATTAAATGCTACAATAGACCACTGCTTCAGGTGTTTGCGACTGTAGATGAGGGACAGCTAATCTATCGCAAGGAAAGCTCCAGAGAGGAAGTGATTTTTGAACTGGTCCTTGGTACACACTCACAGTATTAACTCATCAAACATTCTCAAAAGAAAAATCAAATAACTAGTGTGATTGAAATGTATTGAGTAGAGGAAAGGTGGGTCGCCAGACTGGAAAGGCTGGATAAAGTTAAGTTATTTACTGAAGTTATCTGTGCTGTGTCCTGCAGGAATCAAGAAGCTGGGAAATCTGTTCAGAATGTCAGTCAGATACTATGAACTGAAGGAGTTTGATTGAGTGGGTGGAGTGGATATATGCAAATATCTCAACTCTTTAAGAGATGTATTGCAAATATGCAAATATTAGAATTATTAGACATATACAAAAGAGCCTCTCTCCCCTACTGCCTCTGGGATATGAAGCCAAAGGCAGGGAAAGCAGAGGACATTTCACCAATCCAGGAAGAGGGAGGGACACAACTTTCTGTAGGGGATGAAGACTAAATGTTGATTCCCACAATAGGAAATGGGGATTGTGACGCCAGAGGCCAGATTGGTGTCTGCCAGCCAGGGCAAATTTGTCTAACACCCAGGATAAACAATGGGCTTTGTGTGTGGACATTCTGATGCTTCTAACAAAGTGATCTAACAAAGTTAATGTGCCTCTATGTGCCTCCATTTTCCTATCTTTAAAATGGGAATTCTGACAGTATCTTCCTTGAAATTCTGCTACAGTGCTCAAATGAATTAAATATGCAAGACACTTATTATTACTGACTACAATGACGTGGTAAGTTTGTGTGTCATCACTGGGGGAAAAGCCAGTGGACGCTGAGTCTGAAGTGTGTGTGATGGTCGTGGAATCTATTCTGATGCCCAGTGTTCCCACCAGAGATATTAAAGAACAACAGCAGCAGCCACAACAACAACAAACCATCCAAAACTAACAAGAACAATACAATTAAGCGTCTTCTATTCCTTGTGGATCTCATGGAAATGGTTGGTGTTACTGTGGGCTATGGTGACACGCTTGCCAGCAACACTTCTGATGCTGGCTCTGTGGGGTTTGCTGAATCCTGCAGGCTCTGCCTCAAAACAACTTTCTTCAATGCACAGAATAAAGCACAGAAAGCAAACTGTTATCGGGTCCAGTTATCAAAATATACATCTGCAATATGGTAATATATGTGCTTTTAATTAACCCAGTAAATTTTAAAACTCTTTCAGTGAGTTTCACAGCTGGTGTAATTTTAAAACAAGGAGGAGGTGAACAAGGTCTGTGGGTTTGTCTGCAGCAGTAAGAGAGAAATTATTTGTGATTTTTATTACTGATAAATCATGGATGCAAGAGCGATTTCCAGAGTTTAGATTTATTCCTTAGCTTAAGAATTCAGCCTTATGGGGGTAATGGGGTAGTGGGAGCAGAAATGTGGGGGCTGTGGGGAAGAGGAAGGATATAGTAAGATGAGTGGAAGGAGGATAGAGGGGGGCAGGCAGGGGGAAAGTCTGGAGGAAGAATGTCATCTCCACAAAACCCTTTCCAGTGCTGATTGTATGGATTCTGTGCACATAGAAATGTTGGGACAGGTGTCCAGTGATGGTGTGGATGTGACATAGGGGAGGTTCTCGGCAATTATTTATCAGTGAATGAGTGAGTGATTGACTAAACATGGAGTTGTTTGGCCCAACAAGCTGCCCTTGCTTCTGCCCTGTATTCCTTACTTCTCTTTCTTATTTTTTTTTTCCACTGAGAGTATATGGATGCATTGCTGTGCTAATATTTATTGAACAGATGCTACAGGAAAAGCTTGAGGCCTTATGAGTGATGCCAAGGTGAGGGAGGAAGCTGTGAATCTGGCCCTATGGGAGAACTTAGCCTGAGTGGAGTGGACAGGAACCCAGAAAAAACAGTGCTCTGCGCATGGTTCTCCTTACCAACTGCCTATTTTTTCCTCATAAGTTCCTATAAAGGCCTGGAAACCAAAAAGAATTTCAAAGTTGGCAGTAATGAAATAGCAGCCAGGCTGCAGTACCTGAAAAAGAAACCTGCCTCACACAGGGCTTGTTCAAATCACACAGTTTGCAGAACCGAGCTTGGAGAAGTGGGTCAGTTTGCAGAGTGAGCTGCCACGAGAGTCTGCAACAGCTGCCTTTGTGGGAACCTGTGTTGGCTAGGGGAGAAACCACAGATGGGACCTCTTGAAAATATTCCACAGGGTGGTACCTGCTATTAAATTTTTAAAAGATTCTTTTGTGGGATGTTTCCATATTGATTTATTGAGAAATAGGTCACTCTTTCACAAAGTGTAACGACACCTGATTAGATGTGTAAACTGTTTTCTTCATGTTACCACTAGGTTTTCAATAAAGCTGGCTCTACCCTTGGCTGCACAAGTCTAGCTGGTGTGTGACTGCTTATGGGAGAGACTGTTCTTCCTGTAGTGGTGAGCTGGTTTGTTAAGTGTAGACACACTTAACAGTGAAACAGGAAATCCTGCCTCCTTTTCACTATCCTGATGGAAAACTCCACTGTCTACGTTGGCAACATATAGCCTTTTTAGCTAACCCCTTCCCCCTGTTTAAATTAAAGTTTTATTGAAATGCAGGCTGTGGTAATTTGAATATGGGTGGCCCAGCAAGTAGCACTATTTTGAGGCATGGCCTTATTGGAGGAAGTGTGTCATTGTGGGCATGGGCTTCTAAGCTGCCTGGAAGTCAGTTTTCTCCTAGCAGCCTTCAGATGAAGGTGTAGAGCTTCTCCTACACCATGCCTGTCTGGATGCTGCCATACTCTTGCCTTGATAATAATGGACCGAACCTCTAAACCTGTAAGCTAGCCCCAATTAAATGTCGTCCTTATAAGAGTTGCCTCAGTCATGTGTCTGTTCACAGCAGTAAAACTAAGATACAGGCACATAGATTTTTTTTGCATATAGGCTATTTTCATGCTTCAACATCAGAGTTCATGGAGCAGCACTCCATTCCCTGTAAAGCCCACAGTATTCCAAAGGCCAGGAGAGCAAGGATGTCTGTTGGCTCATAGGTAGGCTGAACTTTCTAAGACATGCTTAGGAATGGTGGAAGTGAACAGCATGGCCCTGAGATTTCAAATATGCCTGATAACCTTAAGTCCTATAAAGATACCGAATGGTATTAAGTCTACTTAATAAAACAAGTAACTTTAAAATTTTAACTAAAAACATAATGACATCATTCCCCCTCTCTTCCCTCCAACCCCTCTTTTCCCTTCTCACTCCTACATGGCCTCTTTTTGCTTAATATTGTTACATATATGCACATGAATATATAAACATAACCTACTGAATCTGCTTAGTGTTACTTGTATGTATATGGTTTCAGGGCTGACCACTTAGAATTGGATAAACAATTAGGAAGCTTGTGCCTGGGGAAAGACTGATCCACCCTCCCTTATCCCTCTACTCAGTTATAGAAATCACCATATGGAGGTTCAAGAACAGTGGTTCCGTTCTTCTCAACCTCTTCCCTATGTATCTAAAATAGTTTTTAAGATGACCCAAGACATCCAAAGAGTTCTGCAGGGAGAATCAGAGGAGGTTGTTTGCATCTGCTACTTACTCACTGTAAGGGACTTCCAGAGTTAGTGAAGATGAGTCTAGATCAAAGGAAGGCACCCAGGGTCACAGCAGGAGGCAGAGAACGTGAGAGCAGTAGGATCTCACTGCTTCTCCTTTCAGAGGAAGACAAAAGATGAAGTGGAAGGAAGCAAGTGATTTGGAGAAATCACAAGTCATATGGGATCTAATAGATGGGAATAGAGTAGTGTAGTGGTAGATCTGCCCAAACTAGGTGAGTAGCTTGTATACCAATTAATTGAGTTGTGAATTCATTGATTGGGTAAATTGGGTTAAAAAATTACCACAACAAGTGATGTCCAAAAAGGAAGGAAATACTATATCAGAATTTCATTCAGTCCAAAAGCAGTTTTGTCCATGTCCAGCAGAAAGCCATGGAAATCATCTTCTCTATGACAGGAATAATTTTTCTTGGGTGTGTGGACAGTGGAAGTAGAAAAAGGTTCGGTTGCAATGTCTATGTAACACAGAACAGGTTGATTTCCATAGACTATAAAATAAAGATAACTAGGGGCAAACTCAATAACTCTACTAAAAATAAATTTAAATCATGACAAGCACCTCAAAAAGTACCTGCCTTTTTCTCCAACTGATTCACACACTCTGTTAGGTTCCTTAATTTATAGTGAGAATAATCAAAACACGGTTACATCTGACACATAGATAATAGTAAACTTAGGAAGATCCATTATTCACAAGTACCAAGCAAAGACAGAAGTGCCTTCCATAAAGGCTGAAAAATAACCTGACTTTTGCAAGGAAAATATTTCAGTATAAAAAATGAAGAAGTAGGGGTCGAGAAGCTTGTTCAGTGAGTAAGAGTGTTTGCTCCACAAGCTTGAGGACCTGAGTTTGAATCCCAGCACCCATGTCCAAAGCATGTAAAAGCCCATGCCTGTAACCTCAGTGTTAAGGGGAAGCTCCTGAGAACTACAGGCAAGTGGTTCCTGAGAGCTCACTATCCAGCTAGCCTAGCCAAAATAGCACGCTTTCATTACTGACAGGACATGCTTGAAGGCAATAAGATGGAAATGTTAATAAAGGATGGTTTTCATTGTCTTGTGATAGACTCTGCATGGGGTGGTGTACTGGCTGGTTTTGTGTGCCAACTTGACATAGGCTGGAGTTATCACAGAGAAGGGAGCTTCAGTTGAGGAAGTGCCTCCATGAGATCCAGCTGTGGGGCATTTTCTTAGTTAGTGATCAGGGGGGTAGGGCGCCTTGTTGGTGGTGCCATCCCTAAGCTAGAAGTCTTGGGTTCTATAAGAGAGCAGGCTGAACAAACCAGGGGAACATCTCTCCATGGCCTCTGTGTCAACTCCTGCTTCCTGACCTGCTTGAGTTCCAGTCCTGACTTCTGGTGATCAACAGCAGTGTGGAAATGTAAGCTGAATAAACCCTTTCCTTCTCAACTTTCTTCTTGATCATGATGTTTGTGCAGAAATAGAAATCCCGACTAAGACAGGTGGACATGGCCATGTGCACTTGCACCCTAGTGTGCATGTACCACACATGCACACACACCCTGAACAATACACACACACACACACACACACACACACACACACGTACCAAAAGTGGGGCCTGGTGTTGAGGCCTGCACCTCTCTCGAGATCTCTCTCTCTCTCTCTCTCTCTCTCCCTGGTGATGAGGCCTGCAGGTAGGGTATGTGTTAGTCAAGAAGGAGGCAATGTATAAATGATATTTTTTATTGTAGGAAGGAGAAAATAGGTTGGTCAAGTAGAGAGAAGGAAAGGAGAGGAAGGAGAGAGAGAGAGAGAAAGGAGAGGAAGAAAGTAAGAGAGCAAGAAGGCAAGGGAATAGAACAAAGAGCAGAAAGAGGAGAGAGAGCAACAGAGGGAAAACAGAGGCAAAGAGCAAGAGAGCAAGGAGGAAGAGCAAGAGAGAGAGGAGGGGGCAAACCGCCCCTTATATTGTATGGGGCATGGCATGTCTGGCTGTGGTCAGATGACTGGGGATAGGGTCTAGCTAAAATGCTGGGAGCTTGGGGCATTGTCTGCCTGATAGGGGCAGCTGTGAGAGATTGTGACTGAAGCAGGAACCAAAGACTCAGGAGAGTCAAGCTCCTACCACTCCCTGCAAGCAGAAAACTGCTCACAGAGGCTCCAGGGCTCAAAGCCAAATACTCAACTGAGCCTAAGTTGCCTGAGCAGACCACTGCCCCACACTGCCCTACACACACACACACACACACACACACACACACACACACACACTATACATAGCATATATTCCACACATATACACATGTGATGGTTTGTATATTCTCGGCCCAGGAAGTAGCACTATTAGAAGGTATGGCCCTGTTGGGGTGGGCATTAAGACCCTCATCCTAACTGTCTGAAAGTCAGTATTGTGCTAGCAGCCTTCAGATGAAGATGTAGAATTCTTCGCTCCTCCGGCACCATACCTGCCTGGATGCTGCCATGTTCCCTCCTTGATGATAATGGACTCAGAACCTTTAAGCCAACCTCAATTAAATGTTGTCCTTATAAGAGTTGCCTTGATCATGGTGTCTGTTCACAGCAGTGAAACCATAACTAAGACAACACATATGCACACACTATACTCCACGCATACACATACACACATATACACACTATATATGACATACACACATATTACATGCCCATACACATCTGCATTCCACAACACATACATACCACACTCTGCACACACTACACATACACACTCTACATAACACAGCTTAGAAATATATAGACACTATGCACCACACATCTCATAATACGCACTACATAATACACAGAATACAAACATATACACATACACTATACACCACATACATATACCACAGTATACTACATACCACACATATACATACCACACATACCCCATATACACTACATATTACATACCACATTGCATAGAAACATTCACACTCTACATATTACACAGCATAAAACACATACATTATACATACCACACAGTGTATAAATACACCCTACATACATCACACACACACATATGCATCACTCACACAGAACATACTACATGTAAACATATATACACCCAAACAGCTCATGCACATAACACACTCCAGGTATACACAACACACTCCACTTACATATAACATACACACACGCACTCTCACACACACACTATGTATACACATCACTCATACACACAACACACACATAACACACCTATAAAACACAATACACATACATATCTCACACACATCACATACATATTATGCATACACATAACGCACATATGCCATACATGCATCACACAAAGGGCAAGAAAGTAGGGGATTCAGCATGGTGTAGAGAAAGAGAGAAGTGTATTTTGCACAGCATGTGTGTTCTCCTTCCTGAGAAGTGAAAATGGAAAGCAGGTGAACAAAGATGAAAAGAATGGGGGTTGGGCGCTGCAACTTCTATCCCAGAGACAGAAAAGGGGGTTATAGGAGGTGAGAGTTGACTATGAGGGTCAAACAATACAAGGGCCCAGTGGCAGGCAGAGTGAGTAGTAAGGGACCAACTCCGCACTGTCTTTCTAGAAACTTTTTGTCAATTTAAGGACAAAGGAAGAATTCTGAGCATACGGTCTGTACACATGTTTCCTACAAAAAACAGTGCACTAGCCAGCAAAGTTTAAAATTGCATTCCTCTCCTTCCTTTTCCCTCTTTGAAAAGAAGAAATCTCCCCAGGCCTTAGTGTCTCTCCCATGAGTCTTTGTCCCCCTCACTAGTTCTGTACCCCTTACCTGCTTTCCACCACCAGTTGTTCACATAGTAGCCTTGGGGGTCCTGTTTTCATAATGTGCCAAGCAGAAGCTCTCTGCTTCAATTGACTTTGACATAAAATCCTTTCCCTCCCTTCTTCCCTTCCCTTCTTTCTTCCTCCCTCCCTTCTTTTCTTTCTTCCATCCTATAAATATTTATTGATCACCTACTCCAGGTAGAATCTGCTCTCTGCATCATAAATCCATCAATAAACAAAAGGAAGCATTTTTTTTTTTTACTTCTAGGAACTTACCTTTTAAACAACTTCCCTTTTGGGGGCCCACAAATAAATAGAAATTATTGACAGATAACAAATAAATCAACATAAAAAGACTTGATGTATTATGTGATGATATAGAAGAGAAGCAAAGGACAGAGAATGGGAGAGGTGGTGGGAGCCCTTGCATCCCAGGTTGATAACTGCATAGAAGCTGAGATAATCTGAGGATAACCCAGGTCAGTATCTTGGGGTAGGAGGAATTTGTAGTAGAAATTTTCTCATCATTGTGATTAGACTTGACAGAAACAGCTTATGGGAAGAGAACTTGTTTTGTCTCACAGTTTGTCATGGTAACTTCTTCACTTGGGGACTAGAAGGTAGAGAGTGCAAGACAGAACCAGACTATTTCTAATGACTTACTGTCAGGGAGTAAAGAGATCTTTGTGGTGGAATAAGAGGTTACAGGCAGATAGGAGCTCAGCCAACTCAGTGGTAGACCACTGAAAACAATGATAGGGAACTTGTATTTTGTACATGAGTGTGCACTGAGCTACATTTTAAGATGTGAATGTGGGGATGGAGTGCAGGGGCTCACTGTGTAGTCTAGGCTGGCCTGGAACTCACATGTAAACTAAGATAATCTAGAACTTGAGACCATCCTACCTCAGCCTCCGCCTGAATATTATACTTCCTGCTATTATAGGTATGCACCACCATGGTTAGCTGATCTGACCTTCATTTAAAAAAAAATTCCAAGACCATTGTTAAAGACAGGCTATGAGATGCAGGCAAAAGGGAGAAACAGGGATATGATAAAGTAGTCACTGTCAAGATTATAAAGATGAGAGAAAAAGGGAGGGAGGGAGGGAGGGAGGGAGAGAGAGAGAGAGAAAGAGAGAGAGAGACAGACAGAGACAGAGACAGAGACAGAGACAGAGAGACAGAGAGACAGAGACAGAGACAGAGAGAGAGACAGAGACAGAGACAGAGATCAATTGGAGTTGATAGGTCTTCTCAGTCCATGGTCATGCATTGATTAATGATGTTGCTATGAATTGTTGACTTGTTTCATTATATGTCGATATCATAGATATCATAGTGTACTTGCACCATCTACAAGGGTGTAGACTACTACACACCTAGAACGTATATATGCTGTGTGTGTGTGTGTGTGTGTGTGTAAGAGTTTGTTCCTAAGGCCATTGCCAAAGCACACAAGATTAAATCTATCACAAGAGAAAATGATACAATCAAAGGCACAGTAAACAAGGAGATGCCTGAGGCTGCTGGTGCTTATTCATAGCATAGCATAGCATAGCATAGCATAGCATAGCATAGCATAGCATAGCAAATACATAAACTGGGAGCATGGTTAATTATCATTATTACTGATATTATGTAATGGGCACAACTGAATTGTTGCTCTTTATACAACTGGTACTGAGAGGGTTTGCTTCCAAGAATAGCACAATGAGTACTGTGTTCTCCAGCATCACAATGGCTATGTCAGCATCCAGTAGAAGCTTTTCATCTTCTTTATAATGTATGGGTACTCCATTATATGCAGTTGTCAATCAACTGGGAAGTTACATGCAGTGGCATTAGAGTTCTTGACACTTTGTATTTCTAGTCAGTGCTTTACTCATGAATCTCTCTTCCAAAGGCTTCCTACCCCTATGACTATGTCCCATACACCTACAAAGAAGAATTCTACAAGAAAACAAAAGTTTCTGTCAAGTGTGGCTGCGAGGCTCTGGCTGTCTGCACCTCTGTTTCCACAGGGACAGCACCTGCATGAATTTAATTCACAGTGTTTGTTCCTTAGACTTGCTTTCTCCCTGAACGTGGAACTGTGTTGGGCAGGCCTTCAGGGATGGTTGACCAGTTGTCTGACTGCTGCAGGGCCCATGTTTCTGAGTAATGGGAATTAGTGGACTTTACAAAGCGCTGCTTCACCCATTTCAGGCTTTCTTGCTTTCATGCACCAGCATAAAGGAAATCTAAGGCAATCTTATTTTATTTTATTTTTTTGTTAATACAGACCCATCCACCCTATAATCCTTTAGTCCTGTAATTGAACTCAATTCTGCCCAGTTTCAGGCATCATGAATTTTATCAATTTTATCTTTTACTGTCTTCATCTCCGTGTCTTTGTAGTTTTAAAAGAGAAGATTGGAGAGGCTAAACCTGAAGCTGCAAGCCTCACATTATTAATAAAAACAGATTATTACCACACTGCCCTTAACTATACAGAGTAAAATAGTAAAGGCTATCTCCGCCAAAGCAGGATAAGGATGGTAAAAATTATTATTATCACAGGCATCTCCACAGCTGAATGAGTTCTAAAAACTAGAGTTAGAAATACAGTGCGTTGCAGACCTGCATATCCCACTGGAATTTCATGACGTTTTCAATATTTTATGAACTATGGAAACTACTACCCAACAGCACTTTGTTTTGGAGATTGGCTCTATTTTATGTGTTGTATTATCATGTTTATCTTTTGTTGTTCTCCATTAATCAAAACTATGAATTCAAGGTTATGGATGACACAATGTAGATAAATTTGGAGACTGTGAGAACAAGGAGGTGTTTAGTTCTGTCTTTATCAATTTTGATTTGACAAATTTGTCAATTTTAGCTTATGACAATAAAAATAGAGACAAAGCATGATTCCTTCAAGTTTTACAGAACTTAAGTTCTAAAACCCTCTGGTTCCATGATTACCTTTTCAGTGAAATTTACCTTTACAGGTCATTGCTTTAATTAATGAAACATTAAAAACACAATAAAGTTTCATACAGCAAGACCTGTCACACACACTTTAGCACTTCTTGTCAAAATAATAAAATCAAAGAGGACACATTGGGATACCTATTAGATAAATAGAGATAATGTTTAAGTAAGAAAGTCTATAATGAAAAATTAATGAAAACCAATGTAAACACTAATAGCATTAATGAGAAACTTCAATTATGTGGCCCCAGATAGGAGAAAGATACAAGAAATGAATTTTTACACATGCTTAAGAGAAAGTGAAAAACTTGAATACATTTCAAAGATGCTGTTTGCAGAATGACCTAGTGATAGCTCCTTTTGATAAACTTGACACAAACTTAGACATGTCTGGGAAGAGAGAATGTCAATTCAAGAAATGTCTCATCACATGGCCTTTGGGCATGTTGGCAGGGCATTTTCTTGATTGATGGTTGATGTGGGAGAGCCCAGTTTACTGTGGGCAGTGCCATTGCTGGGAAAGTTGTCCTAGGTGCTGTAGTAAAGAAAGCTGAGGAAACCATGGGAAGTAACCCAGGAAGAGTATTCCTGTGTGGTCCCTGTTTTAGTTCATTTTTTCAGGCCCCTGCCCAAAAACTTCCCACAATGATAGACTCTGATCAGAAAGTGGAACGCAAATAAATTCTTTCCTGAGACTGGAGGGATGGCTCAGCAGATAAGAGCACTGGCTGCTCTTCCAGAGGTCCCGAGTTTAATTCCCAGCAACCACATGGTGGTTTACGACCATATGTAATGAGAACTGATGCTCTCTTCTGGCAAGCAGGTATACAAGCAGACAGAGCACTAAATGCATAACAAATCCTAAAACAAACAAACAAACAAACAAAAACCCTTTCCTTCTCAAGTTGTTGGGTTAATCATAGCAATAGAAAGCAAACAGAACAGATCTAAAATCAAAGTGTCTATAAATGAGCTTAACAAGTGAAAGTAGGGTTTTATAAAGAAAAGTAAATAAGTGGCTAAAAGACACAGACTTAGAATAAACAGACTTCAATAGTGAAAAGACATATCAGTTCTCAGAATTATGACATTTCACAATTTCTAATACCTCCCACCAAAATTACTCTAAGTTGAAGGCAAATCCCAGCACAGAGACCAAGATTATAATAAAGAACACATTCTACATCAGGTATTTAAACATATTACAAGGATACATATTGCTGAAACACTGGTATATGCAGAAACCAGCAGATCTTCGGAATAGAATAGATGCATAGAAACAGTTAGGTACAGGGCTTCATGTATGTGGAATCATCATGGTGGCACTATGAGGAAAAGGTTGGAGTTGCCAGGCAGGGCAGTACTTGAAAAGAGACTCAGAGGTCAGGTATGCATTTCTTATTTATTTATTTATTTATTTATTTATTTATTTATTTATTGAATTTAATTATATTCTTTACTTATTCACTCTCCATCCTCCTCACTGGCCCCCATTACTCCCTCCTACAATCCTTCTTCCAGTACAGCCGACCTGGGGATCATGTCAACCCATGACCATTCACAAGAGACATACTTAAGTCAGATCTAAACCATAATAAGCTATGTGAAGTAATGGGGAAAAGGTATCATGTATAGTTGAATGCAGGGTGCCCTTTGTGAGGGTGGTGTACTGGCTGGTTTTGTGTCAACTTGACACAAGCTGGAGTTATCACAGAGACAGGAGCTTCAGGGGAGGAAATGCCTCCATGAGATCCAGCTGTAAGGCATTTTCTCAATTGGTGATCAAGAGGGGAGGGTCCCTTGTGAGTGGTACCATCTCTGGGCTGTTAGTCTTGGGTTCTATAAGAAAGCAAGCTGAGCAAGCCAGGGGAAGCAAGCAAGGAAAGTAACATCCCTCCATGGCCTCTGCATCAGCTCCTGCTTCCTGACCTGCTTGAGTTCCAGACCTGACTTCCTTTGGTAATAAAGAGCAATGTGGAAGTGTAAGCTGAACAAACCCTTTTCTCTCCAACTTGCTTCTTGGTCATGATGTTCGTGCAGGAATGAAAACCCTGACTAAGACAAATAGGTATCAGCATAGTGGGGTATTCATGTGACAACCTGATCATGTTTTGGGGAGGACTGTGGAAGGACTTTGGAACTTTGCACAAGAAGATCCATTTGGTATTAAGAGCTCTGAGGGATGTTGTGTAGGAGCTTGGAAGATAATGTTGAGAACAGTGCAGACGGTTGAGGCCTGGCTTGTGAAATTTCAGAGGGAAGATTAAAGACTCTTATCAGGGCCAAGTTTTGATTGTGAAGATTCTGTGGCTTTGGTTAGCTGGGGCTGAAGAATCAGGTGTGATTAACAAGATACCAGAACCACTAAAGTGAATCTTTGCATTACTGGAACTATTGATGGTGGTAAGCTGGAGCTAAGAAATTAGTGGTGATTAAGAAGAGACCAGCATCACTGAGGTTACATCTTCTGGGAAGTGTTTTCTGAGAGCACAGAGTCTGTTCCAGAGATAATCAAGGTTGTATCTTGTGCTGTGCTTGGACTTGGTAATGTGTAAGAGTCACCCAAGTGGTACTGGTTTCAAAGGCATGAAGGCAGCTGAGTCTTGGCACTGTGAGAGGCCATAGAAGGCTATTGGTGAAAGTGCAGCCTCAGTTGCAATTGATGGCCCAGGACTGAAGGGGCCATGCAAAGGAGTTGAGGCTTGGCACCATGAAAAGAGTCTACAAGAGGCTATTGGTGAAGCCTAGTTGTAAAAAAAGACAGCAGTGTTTTGGAGATGCCAGTGCCTTGAGATGACTACCAAGAACAGCAGCAGAAGTGAAGTACAGGCATCTATAGCCTAGAAGACAAGGTGTGTGCTACAAAGGGCATGGCTGGAGAAGTGACTCAAGCCCTTGGAGGAACCCAGAAGATTGTGAATTGGATCCCAGACATTGGAGTTTGATTTTGCTTGTGATTGTGACTGTGTCCTGATATTTTTCCCTCTTGAAGGAAGAAAGTATTTTAGTGGAGCCCATAGTTAAGAGATTTTTAATTGTAAAAAGACTTTGAATTTCAAAAGAGATTGGATATTTTAAAGGGATTAAAAATTTAATATATAAGAATTTGCAAAGACTGTGGGACTTTTAAAGTTATTTAGATCTTGGGGTATCAATAAGAAAGTAAGGGTTGAGGCTTAATAGTGCTGTGTTTGTGTGTCAAGTTGACAAGGGGTCAATTGTACTGGCTAGTTTTGTGTGTCAACTTGACACAGGCTGGAGTTATCACAGAGACAGGAGCTTCAGGGGAAGAAATGCCTCCATGAGATCTAGCTGTGAGGAGGGCTTCTTGTGGGTGGTGCCATCCCTGGGCTGGTAATCTTGGGTTCTATAAGAAAGCAAGCTCAACAAGCCAGGGGAAGCAAGCCAGTAAGTAACATCCCTCTATGGCCTCTGCATCAGCTCCTGCTTCCTGACCTGCTTGAATTCTAGACTTGCCTTCCTTTGGTAATAAAGAGCAATGTGGAAGTGTAAGCTGAACAAACCCTTTTTTCTCCAACTTGCTGTTTGGTCATGATGTTTGTGCAGGAATAGAAACCCTGACTAAGACAGGTGGTATTACCTCTGTGCACTATACCTCCATGACCAAGGGAACACCCCACATATCTGAGAGGGATAATGACCTAGTTTGAGTAAGTCCCAGAAATTTACTTAGGAAAGATGGGGAATACTCCCAGGAAGAGATTCCATCCTTGAACAAATAAATCAGGAATGATAAATTTGATGCAGTATTTAACACAGTGTTTGTAGCTAAGGGATACTTACAGACAGCATGGGGCTATCACAAACATTTGCCACTGTTTAGCTTTGGGAATTAGCCACAGATGTCTGATAGAAAGAGCTGCCTGCAACAACTACAAGAGTCATTTGATCAAAACTTAGAAAGTCGGGTGTCTCCAGCAGCCCTGTTATAATATCTGTTTACAATCGCATGAAACCCAAGGGATGTGTAAAGAGAGATGGGGTTGGGTGTGAGCAGGACCAGGATAGTCCAGAG
Source organism: Mastomys coucha (assembly GCF_008632895.1). NCBI lineage: Eukaryota > Metazoa > Chordata > Mammalia > Rodentia > Muridae > Mastomys > Mastomys coucha. Next base: position 112,904,476 of record NW_022196904.1, read on the forward strand.
GGGTCAGCTGTAAGAAAGGATGCAACAGATCAGTAAGTAGAGGCACATATGTTTGCTTCTCACTCATATGTCCATCATTATTTGACTTCAGTTCAGAGTACTATGTCCCCTACAGTTGGATAAATTCAGTTTCATTTCTTGGAGTCACTACAGCTCTAGTGACAAAGAGAAAGAAACACAGAAGGCACAATACTTCTTACCACTTTCCTTTGGGAGTCATATTTCTATTTCCATCTCCATGCTCAAAGTAAGCCACATGACATCACCTATTATCCTCCCAATGACTTGATGTTCGTGGGATAGGCGAGAACACCGGATGGATCAGTAGCAAATCTTTAATATTCCTCCTTTCCCTCAAACCACCTTGTTTTCCTGGAACCACCTGTGCCCTGGAAACTCTGGGTCCATTTGGAAAATTGCCCCAGGGCCACATACCCAGCAGGACACAGAGCTTTGCCTGAACAATCTGCTAGCTCCTCCGTTTCTGAGGCAATTGCTCAGTCAGTTCGGCAGATGTTGGCTACTGATGGTGCCGGAGCCCACTGTGATGGACAGCTCCTCTGCTTTGTTTACTCTTCCAGGCAGGGTGATAAATTCTCCTTCTAATCACTATCCATGCTTCTCATTCTCAGATGTGCCAACCCTGCTAATGAATGATTTGCTGGAGTCAGCTGCGAAGACGCACCACCCTGCACCCAGCTCTGCCTTTGTTATGCCAAGTCATGCCCTCACTATCTCCCAAACACAAAATCCGAGTTCCCGAGGATGGTGGGGATGAATGAGAGTGTGCAACAGCCTCAGGTAATTTGTTCACAGCAATTCATCCCAGTCTATTCTGTCAAGTGTGCTCCTGAATACGTTTGGTGGTTGTGGAGGGACATGGGTACTTGGAGGGAGTCTTCAGAGGTTCATTACTGCACAGTCTTGAGAGTTTCCAAGCAGTGACCTGAGATCTGGTAGGTCAGGTGCTGGAGTTCTTGACCCAGAGCCGACTTCCAATACAGGAAAAATCTTAGAACTGCCAGGGAACCTCACTCCCTATTGCTACTACAGTGGCTAGAGAAAAATCAAACTGAACACAGAAGAGTTTTTATTTTCTTCTTCAGTGAGGGCCATGCAGATGGCTATAGAGCCGGTACTTGAGAGGTAGCAAAAGGAAGGGGGATCATGGGCTCAAGGTTATCCTTGGTTACATTTCAGGTGCAAGGATAGCCTATTTTTCAGCAAACAAACAAAAACTGTATTAAAATCAAGAGGAGAAAAAAAAGAGAAGATTTAAAAGAGTAGTCATAAACAATAGCCCTTTGCATTGACTCCATGGTTGAAGCTGATAAAGGAAGCAGGATCTTACAAAAAGAGGCAGGCATGGGGTAACATGGCACTTGAGCACAGTCACAAGAACTTTGAATTAAGGACTGTGCCATGGTGTGGGCAGATTTTTTAATGCTAATAGAGAAATATCTAAAGTCCATGAGGTATTGTTGGGAAAGTGCTTACTTACACCCAAGAAGACAAAAGAAGCAAGTGAGAGAGAGAGAGAGAGAGAGAGAGAGAGAGAGAGAGAGAGAGAGAGAGAGAAATAAAGTTAAGGTACTTGGGACACATGTATGAAATATCACAATGAAACAGTATTCTTAACAGTTAATATATGATAATTTAGTTAAAAATATAAAAGGACAAGGTAGGATGAAGATCTGATGAGGATGAGAACTCACCTCACTTGAGACATGGCTTCACTGTGATTCAGCTATTGCCTTGAGCAGTCAGGACAGTACTGAGGACTAACAGGGTTAATATGGGGGTCTTTAAGGGCATCCATTGCACAGCCTAGACTGAATGCAAGATGTATCCTTGGGAGATAATTGATCAGGTTTAGACTTTGTCTTGGGAACATAAAACACCCTGCAGTTAACTAACCCACACTGGCAAGGAAATGGCAATTTTGGAACTTTGCTATAAACACCAAATGAACCAGACACAGAAGCAATAAAGGAATATTGATAAAAGCATGTTGGTCTGTGGCTAATTTACTTTCTACATGGGCTATCTTAGTCAAGCACAGTTTGTCAGAAACAGTAGCTCACTCAAGCCACTTTAAGGAGAAACTTGCTATAAAGTGCTGTAGGTGCAAACCTCCTCCTTTGAAAGGGTGAGAAACATCCTGAGATTTTCTAAGCAATTGAACTCTCTCCCTGAGTCTTCAAGAAACTAACTCCAATTCTTGCTGCAGAGCACACATACTGGGTTATGGCAACCATGCTACCCTGCTTGAAGGCATCACTGAAATGGATCTCCAGCTTCCCATTCTGGTCTTCATAGGGCATCAGGGATGCCCATCATGTCTGTCCACACGGCCCTTTGCATTCTCTTCACTCAGTGATGGCGCACCTCTTTGAACACCATGGAGACATTTTTTCCTCCTGAGTCTATTCCTCCTATTGATGTGGCTGGAAGCACGTGGTAGGCTTTCTCTTTGGGAGTCACATGTAATGGGAGTCCATCTCTCAAGACAAGGGAAATATTTTAAGTTCAATGTCTTATTTTTTTGAGGGAGTGCCTAAAGGTACTATAAGAATTACTTTTTGAAAAAAAAAAATTGTACAATCCATATACACTTTCTGCTTGTCTGTACCTGACAGTGTCTTGCTGTGTACCACATAACGGTCTTGAAATCACACATCTCCTACCTCAGACTCTCTATTAGTAGGATTGTTTACTTGAGGTTTTACACTATACTATGGTTTTCAGAACAGCTTACATATTTCAAAATTATTTATACAGCCAAAAGAAAGGTAGACAATTAACCTGGGAGGTGGCTTGTAAAAGAACAACAAAGAGTTAGACTGGATGCTTTGCTTGATGTTTGTAACTATTGTATCAATTTTGAAGAAGAGGACTTTATAAGTTACTCTTTCTCAGAGATGAATGCTTTTCAAAATCATCACAGCCAATGAACCAGATTCTTACCCTCACCTAATGTCTGTGCCACCCTCTAAGCAGAACCATTGTTTATTGAAACAATTGGTAAATGACTTCATGTATAGACCATCTTAATACACACACCATTTCTTAAATGAATGTAACCTGTTCTCTGTGGGCTGAGAATGAAGACAATCACTCAAGTCAAATAGCTTTGACCATAGCAGGAAATCTGTATCTAAAATCATGCCTACAATTCATTCCTTGGTGCAGCAGCACTATCAACTCTTAGTTTAGCTATGCTGGAGGTAAAATCCTTTGGTGATGTGAGGGTCATTGAAATACAGCCTTATTACAATGAACTCCAATGTCTAAAAATTGTTCTTATTTTGGGCTTGTACCACAGTAAGAGTCAAGATTTTAAGCTCTACTAAAAACAAAACAAACAAAAAGACCTTATCTATTTATGTTCATTAAAAAAACTAGTAGTGATGTATTATTTTAAAGTATACAGTTAATAAGTTTGGAGTTATTTAAAATTTATATTGAGAAAACTGTATTTTCGGCCCTGCTGTAGACAAGCATCTACATAAGACTGTTCAATTGATTGATGTTTTGTATCAAACAAATTTTATAATACTCATTTTTATTGTTACAATATTTTATAAATTTTAAAGAATATGACAAAATAAAAAAAAAGAAAGGTATTCCAGGTATTGAAGATGGGTCTCTGGGAGGAGTTAGGGTACAAAAGGGAAAGAAGAGTGTGTGATGTAATTCTATTTTCTTAAAATATGTTTTTTCTTTTTTTTCTTTATTAGATATTTTCTTTATTTACATGTAAATTTCTTTATGGGATTTTTTTTTGTTTCTTCTTTAAGGGCTTGTAGCTCTTTACCTGTATTCTCCTGTATTTCTTTAAGGGAGTTATTCATGTCCTTCTTAAGTTCCTCTATCAGCATTGTGAAATATGATTTTAGATCCAATTCTTGCTTTTCCGGTGTTTTGGGATATCCAGGACTTGCTGCAGTGGGAGTACTAGGTTCTGATGAAGCCATGTAGTCTTGGTTTCTGTTGGTAGGATTCTTGCGTTTGCCTTTCGCCATCTCTTGCTTTTTGGTGTTAGATGGTCTTAGTGTCTCTGACTATAGCTTGTCCTGTCCCTGCTGCCCGGCTGCTCAGGTCTTAGAAACTCACCAGAGAGAAAATGGCGGCTCTCGCCCGAGTCTCTGGCTTATGGTGTTCCCTGGAGGTAGGCCCTCCACTTGCAGGGAAGGGGCAGAGAAAGCCGCTGATCCTCCTCTGTCACTCTGAAGCTGAGCGGATCCTGTCCCTGCCACCCTGCGGTTCCCCTGGGACTCGTGGGGCCTGTGCCTCCTGGCTGGCTGCTCTGGTCTCAGAAACTCACTGGAGAGAAAATGGCGGCTCTTTCCCGGGTCTCTGGCTTAAGGCGTTCCCTGGAGGTAGGCCCTCCACTGAGAGAAAATGGCGGTTCTAGCCGGAGTCTCTGGCTTAAGGCATTCCCTAGAGGAAGGCCCTCCACTTGCAGGGAAGGGGCAGAGGACGCTGATCCCCCTCTGTCACTCAAAAGCTGAGAGGATCCTGCCCCTACCGCCCAGCGGCTCCCCTGGGACTCGTGGGGCCTGTGCCTCCCAGCCTGCTGCTCTGGTCTCAGAAACTCACAGGAGAGAAAATCGTGGCTCTTTCCCGGGTCTTAAAATATGTTTTTAAATGTTAAGAAATTCAGATAAATTAAAATTATGTATCTTTTCTCATAATGTAATAAAACTTAAATCAATTAAAAAAAGAAGTGACAAACAAAAAAAACCCCCAACAAACAGAAAACAAAACAAAACTCAGGCCAAGTAGTGCTTGGCTGGCAATTGACTTTCCCTTCAGATGCTTCCCTTCATTTCAGACCAACTTCTATGAGTAAAAGGAAAAGAAATAAAATATAATAACATTTATTTCCAATGTACTTAGATTTAGAAGGCCTATGCCTCTTGGGTATGCCTCTGAGGATGTTTTCAGAGAAGATTAACCAAAGGACTAAGACCTATGTTGACTGTGTGCAGTTTTAGCTCATATGCTGGGGTATGACTAAATAAAGCCAGGGAAAGAAAAGGTTAAAGGTCAGCAGATCACTGACAAAGAGGAGAGGGGAGACAGGGGAGAGAAAGGAGAGAGGGGAGAGAAAGGGGAAAGGGAAGAGGGGGAAAGAATGAATATGAACCAAGACAGCCACTCATTGTCTATCTCTAGTTGGGGATACATGGTGTCTCATGTTTGCTTTTTCTACTCTTTCTGGTGATGGTAATTAACTCTCATTATTATTGCTCATATGTAGTCACCAATGACTGCACCAGCATGTTAACTCAGCTCTAAGATGATTTGGTTATCCTGTAGAGAGCTCATGATAAGGCTACCTCTAGCATGGAGATCCAATTGTCAACTCCTTGAAAAGAATCCTACTATCCCCAATCAGCCACAGTTCAAGGTCAGATAGGGACATCAGACAGAAACAGGACTCTGGTGACCAGGCTCTTTGGTGTTCTTAGGTACACATGCACATGCACAGGGATGAATCCATAATAAGTTCTTACTGGTTAACCTGCATAAGGATGCTTCCCCACAGAACATCAAGAACCAGGGCTCTCTCATTGGTAGTGCAAGGGGTGACCTTCTTGTGAACTTATTTCATTGGCCCAGCACTGCACAATCCTTTCTTACCTGGAACCTGAGCTGCTTCATATGAAAATGGGAGTGGAATTGGGTACCACACAGGGATATGATGAGAGACAAGTTTGTGAAATTCAAAGGCACACAGAATTTAAAGTTCAAGGATACTGATGTCAGCCCCATCTGCCACTCAGTAACAGCTGTGTGATTATGAAGAAATTACTAAGATAACTGAGGAAATAATAGCCAGGTCATTGTGTAATTAAGAAAGATAGAGTTTTGTGTGTGGTTGATTTGGGTTTAAGGTTTCTTCTGCCACACCATGGTTCTCTGTCATAGCTTTCCTAGACAGTGGGAACTCCCCAGTTAGTCCACTATGCATTCAAGCTGACAAACCTCTGCTTCAAGCTACATCTTTCCTGGCTCTACAATGAATTAGTCTTGCCCAAGGCTTCTTTTCTCAAGATGCAATATTGGATGACTAGCCTAGCCAGAGCACTTTAGAATGGTTGGTTTTCACAGGTTTCTTTCTTTCTTTCTTTCTTTCTTTCTTTCTTTCTTTCTTTCTTTCTTTCTTTCTTTCTTTCTTTCTTTCTTTGTTTCTTTCTTCCTTTTTTTCTCTTCCTTCCTTCCTTCCTTCCTTCCTTTCTTTCCTTCTTTCTTTCTTTCTTTTGGGGGGGGGTAGTGTTTCAAGACAGGTTTTCTCTGTATAGCCTCGGCTGTCCTGGAACTCACTCTGTAGACCAGGCTGGCTTCAAACTCAGAAATCTGCCTGTCTCTGCCTCCCAAATGCTGGGATTAAAGGTGTGCACCACCACTGCCTGGATTTTCACAGGTTTCTAATGGAGCTTTCTGTTTCCAAACACTGTGAAAAACATTAGCTCCTATCTCTGACTTACAGACTTTCTAGTCTCTCTCTCTTATGTAGAAGCCTCTAACATTCCCTTCCTATGTTAAAGGTAAAGCAAAGTTTTTTTCTTCATTAACTATTTTCAAATTTATTTTTTATATTCAATCTCTCTACCTCTTGCATCCCTGTTTCTATCCCTTTCTTTTTCTCTTTCCTTTATTCCTTCCTTTCCCCTTTCTATCATCCCTTTTTTTTTCTAGTTTCAGAATACTTAAATACATTCCTATCATAAGCACTCACAGCTTTATGTGTATATTTAGAACAAGTATGTTACCTGGGTATGGGTCTCATGTCTTTAATCTCAGCACCCAGGAGGCAGTGGCAGCCAGACTCTCTTAGTTCAAAACCAACTTGATCTAGTGAGTTCTGGGCTAGTAAGGTCTGCATAATAAGCCCAGCTATAAGCAGATTAAAAAAAGGGGGGGGGGAGAAAAAAAGCAGGCATAGATATTTTTTCATCTGTCAAAATGAAATTCAACCCAAAACTTATCAGAAGAGATAAAGGATACTACATATTTATTAAAGGAAAAATTCACTAAGAAGATACAATTCTAAACACTTATGAACCAAACTTAAGTGTATCCAACTTCATTAATTTAAAAAAAAACACTATTTGATCTAAAAATCACAGATTGACCCTAACACAGTGGTTATGGGTAACCTCAAATACTATACTCTCACCAATAGGCAGCAGATCTAGACAGAAGCTAAATATATTCTGGAGTTAAATGTTATCATAAATCAAATGCAAATAACAGAGATTTCTAGAACATTGCATCCAGGCACTGAGGAATGCATTTTCTTCTCAGCAGCCCATGGACATTACTCCAAAAGCAACTATTAGGACCAAAGCAAGCATCAACACACTTAGGAGCATTTAAATAATACCCTGACTCCTATACACTACACAAGAGCAAAGCTTAATATCCAAACAGCAGCAATATAAAGAAGTACACAAACTCATGGATGCCAAATCACCCCACACTGAATGGAAACTCAGTCAGGAAGAAATGATGGAGTGAGGCTTAAAAATTTCTTGAACTGTATGAGAACATAGCCTTCCAAAATCTATTGGACCCAATGGAGGTGCTCATAGGTAGAGAGTTTATAGCACTAAGTTTCTACATGAGACATCTGGAGAGATCTCATGTTGGTGATTTCATGTTTCACCCAAAGACCTCGGCAAAATAGAAGCAAACAAACCTTCAATAGGTAGACTTTCCTCAAGGAAGTCAGGGTTGAAATAAATATAATAGAAACAAACAATAAATAATAGTGAAAAAGGTTGTTTCTTTGAAGAGATTACCAAAACTGACAAATATTTTGCCAAATTAGCCAAAAGAAAGGGAGAGAAGACACAAAATAATAAAATCATGGGATGAAAAGGGAAGCATTACAGTAGATATTGAGGGAATTCAGAGAATTCCGAAGACAAGAGGGAAGCCATGAGGGCCAGAAGAATGAAGGGAAATATGCAGCCTCTGGGGGTGGGAGGTGGGGGGATCCACCCCCCCCCACATTTCTGATCATGTTTTCCTTTTCCTTTCCCTCTCCTCTCTCTCACTCAGGTCCCTCCCTCACTCTGCCTCCTGTGATTGCTTTCTTCTCCCTCCCAAGTGTGATCAGGCCTCACTTGGGCCCTTCTGCTTGTTGACCTTTTTGAGTCCTGTGGATTGTATCTTAGGCATTCTGTACTCTTTTGGATAATATCCACTTATTAGTGAGTATATACCATGCATGTCCTTTTGGGTCTGAGTTACCTCATTCAGGATAATATTTTCTAGTACCAACCATTTGCCTGCAAAACTCATGATGTCTTCATTCTTAATAGCTGAGTAGTATTCCATTGTGTAAATGAACCACATTTTTTGTATCTATTCATCTGTTGTGAGACATCTGGGTTGTTCCTAGCTTCTGGATATCACAGATAGATCACTATGAACATAGTGGAGCATGTACTCCTGTGGTATGGTAGGGGATCTTTTGAGTATATGCTCAAGAGTGATATAGCTGGGTCTTCAGGTAGATCTATTTACAATTTTCTGAAGAACCTCCAGATTGATTTCCGGAGTGGTTGTACCAGTTTGCAATCTCACCAGCAATGGAAGAGTGTTCCTCTTTCTCTACATCCTCACCAACATGTGCTCTCATTTGAGTTTTTGGTCTTAGCCATTCTGAATCTCAAGGTCTTTTTTGATTTGTATTTCTCTGATGACTAAGGACTTGGAACATTTCTTTAAGTTTTTCTTGGCCATTCAAGATTCCTTTTTTGTGAATTCCCTGTTTAGGTTTATACCCCATTTTTGATTGGGTTCTTTGGTTCTTTGGAGGTTAGCTTCCTGAGTTCTTTATATATTTTGGAGAAGAGACTAAGGGAAAGGTATTCCAGTGGCTGGGCCAACTTGGGATCCATCTCAAGGGGAGGCTCCAAGGCCTGACACTGTTACTAATGCTATGGTGTGCTTACAGATAGGAGCCTAGCATGGCTGCCCTCCAAGAGGCCCAACAATCAGATGACTGAGACAGAAGCAGATACTTATACCCAACCATTGGACTGAAGTTGGGAACCCCTGTGGTTGACTTAGGGGAAGGCTAGAAGAAGCTGAGAAGGAGGGTGTCTCTGTAGGAAGATCAGTAATTTCAACTAACCTGAAGCCCTGAGATTCCTCAGACACTGAGCCACTAACTAGGCAGCATACATGTGCTGGTCGAAGGTCCCTGACACATATACAGGAGTGGACTTCCTGGTCTGTTCTCAGTGAAAAAGGATGTGCCTAACCCTCGAGAGACTTAAGGTTCCAGAGAGTGGGAAGGCCTGGCAGGGAGGGCATCTTCTTGGAGACAGCGGAGAGGAGGAATGGGCTGAGGAACTTTGGGAGGGCAACTGGGGAGGGGGCAACAACTGGACTGTAAAAAATAAAAGTAATAACAAAAAAATCTAGGAACCATCAGAAAAAAAGTAGCATTGATCTTGGTACATATTGTCATGGCATTATAAGCATACCTAAAACATTTTCCACCTATTTTTTTTTTAAATAGCCTCTCCCCCTGAACCTGGAGTTTTGGCAGGTTGCTAGATAAGCTGGTCATCAAGTCCTCTAGTATCCTTCGATATGTCCACCATAACTACTATTGGAGTTATAAAATTGTATTGCTATTCCCAGCTTTTACGTGGGTGATAGAATCTTAACTTGGGTCCTTATGTTTGGCAGCACAAGCACTTTACCAACTGAGACATCTCCTCAACCTGTTTCTGTTTTTTTTTATATATATATATATATCTAGAATATACTTTGAGTATGGTAAAATAGTAGGTGTCTACCCTATGGCTAACTCATACTTAGTGAATGAATCATCCCATCACCACCATCCTGACGTCCTGCTTTTATAATACATTAAGGATCCACATCCATGTGAGCCTTTTCCTGGGCTCTCTATTTGTCAGTTCTTCTATTTGGCTATTTCACACCAGGTTCACATTTGGAGAAACTGTCAGTTTTAATGATGCTGTCCTGGAGCTCTGGAAATGGCAAGAGAATGTTTTCCACGAATACAACCAAGAGAATGTCTCACTTAAATGTCTCCTTGGAGTGGCCCCTGCCTCTTTCTTGATTATTGATGCTTCAGAAAGCTCCTGCTCCACACCAGAAGAGCCTCGGGCATTTCATTACTCAGTGCTTGGCCTACAAACATTTATCTATTATTAATCTCAGAGAGGAGAGAAAATTCTGCAGGTCAGTCTGAGTCTACCTCTCAAATCCTCAGGTCCTAGCTTGGATTTCTTTCTTCTCAGGATGACTAAGGTAGGAGGTAGGGCTGACTTTATGTTATGAACAGAAACACCAGTAGCCTTTCCCTGTGTCCCCTCTAAGATGATCATGATTGTCTTACCTCGGTTATTTTATAGCACACATGCTCTGGTACTAAATTATATCACATGTGGTGCTGGAGCCTTGTTTATATTAGACCAAGTAGATCTTAGTACATCTGAATTACTTACTAAGAATTGGGGAGAAACAGGATTATACCCGAGTCATAGTGCTGTACATTTATCCTGGCACTTTAGACTATAGCTGTCTGTCTCTGAGTCCCTTTCAAGCTATAGACTGTGAACCTCTGTGAGGCAGGAACAGCATCTTATGTATCTTTGGAGCTCCTCCTCCTAGTATGCAGTGTTTAGCAGAATCTGGCACAAAGTACATGCATCAATATAAGATGTGCCTAAGAGGATTGAATACTTAGCACTGTCACCCCCCAAATCACTCTAATTACATAAGGCTTTTTTGGTGCCCCTGTCACTTACCATCCCACCATTTCCACTTGCTCTTTTGCCTCCCTGTGTTGCTATTGTATAATTTCTTTATCTCAATATTGCCAGTGTGACCCTCACGGCTGTCTCCATTAGCGTCTTTTACATTAAATCAGATATCTGCACCAGCACAAGAGGCTCTCTGCAGCTTGATCACTGAGCAATGGATCAGACAGCTGAACCGTTGATTTAATTGGCATGGAATAACTAAGCCATCTGTTCTGCAGAGTTGATTTTTTAAGTGTTACTCTCCTATCTGCTCTGAAATTTCTTGGCCACTTGGAAAGACTACTGATGTCAGATGGTGGGTCACAAAGCATGACCGCTTTAAGGCAGTGAGCAGGGGCTTAAGAGAAGTTGAGAGGCGTTGTGGTCCACCCTGCTTTATCTTTCCTCAGTACACTTACTAGTATTTTCTGTGTTACATTTTAAGTTGTTTATCTGTTTCTCAAGATGCACACTGATTACCGAGAGTCAGGGACTTTGTTCTTGTTGCTCCTTGCTGAATGTCAGGGCTAAGAATACCTGCGGCTTGCTTCCAAGCAGGTCTGTTCATCTGCCCTTTGGGTTTAGTTTTGTGAGACTTGGTGGCACAGGCATCCACTGAGAATGTCAGGTAGATGGAAAGAAGGTACAGAAGTTGACCCACAGAACTGTCTAAAGACCAAGCTGACAAGCTAAATGCCTGTGTGAAGACTGGCTTTAATTGTGAGAACTGCTTGTTCCAATTTACAGAAATAGAGAGATGGTTCAGCAGTTGACCACTGGTCAATTTGATGGGATAGACTTAGGAATGTTATTTAGTGTTTTTGTCTTGAGTATTTTGATTTATAAAATAAGAATCATCCTTAACAGCTTCATTTATGAGGATTAAATGCATCTGAAATGATAACCAAGAGCCTTGTAAACAGTAGGTGATAAGTGCTGTGTAAATACTAACTCATAAGAACTCTAGATTGGGAACTATTATTATCTCCAGCTCATGCAGATGGGGAAATTGATGCATCAATTCTAGCTACAACCAAGAAAGCTCTGGGACTCAAACAGAGGCTTGCTGCAGAGTCCACAAAACACATGTATAAGGTAGGTGATGATTGTTTTGAATCATGTTCCTTTTCCACCTTTCAAGTCATTGCTGATTTGAATATTGTTATGGTTTGGATGTATCTATCATACTTTCATGCATTTGAGTACCTGGTCTTCAGCTAGTGGCTTTAAGACATGCTATCTAGCTGTTGCATGCGAGCCACTAAGGGTGTACCTTTGTGAGTTATTGTCACCTCATTTCCAGTCCAGCTGTCTGCATCCTGATCTGCTAAGTTGTAAACAAGCCATGCTGCAAGCGCCTGCCATGGTGGACTGATACGCTCCAACCACCATTTCTTCTCTGCCATTATGGACCAAAGTTCCCTGAAAGTAACACAGAAGGTAAGACAGAAAATTGTAGAGTTGTTACAAGAATGGAGACAGAAGCCATGAGTTTAGATCAAAGCAGATACCTGTTTCTATGATGACGAGTTGGGGTTAAAGAGAACTGGTGAGATAAACAATCTCTCAAGGGCTGTGGTACAAAATCAATGCAGTGGTGATGAGGGAACAGATGAGTGATCCAGAAACCAAGAAGAGGAGCATGCTAAGCAAGAGAAATCAGGGCTCATCACAGTGGCTACCAAAGACCCAGACACTAGGTGCCATGTGGGCATCCCAGGCTGGAGAAGACCATGCCCTGCCTCTCTCCTCTCAGTGTGAGGTTACCATCCTAGCTTGCCCATGCCTTAGTGAGAGTCTTTCTTTGCTGTCTGGTCAACACAATGGCCTCAAATCTTTTGGGGACAATGGATTTCAACAGCATTCATGTCTATGACTGAAAAGGTGTTCCTGGAGCAAGCAGGGATCTGGACTGCAGAGAACATCCTGTTTCCTGCAAGGATAAAAAATGCTTCATTTCTATTTAACTAACATCTACTTACTGTTTTTTTGCTAGGTGCCAGACATCCAAGCACATGATATGTTAACTCACTTAATTCCCTCAACCACCTACAAGCTATGTACTCCCCGGTCCCTTTGGGAAATGAGGAACAAGAAGATGGGTCTGGTTAGTTCAGGTGCAGCACAAAATGTGACAACTATGCAGGAACAAGTTTGACATTTTTAGAACTTCTTTTTCTGATCTTGTGATTGAATAGTTGAAAAATGTTCCAGGATTAATGTCCACAAGATATAGCTCATTCTGTCCTTCAATTCGTGATCTTCCTACTTTAGCTCCTCCTGTGGCAGTTTCAGGTATGCTGCCATGCCTAGCCATGCTCCTCAGGCGTTGCTTTGTTTTCTGAACACTCCCAAAGCTCCTAGATTTGCTCTTCATTCAAACAGTAGTTATTGAACAGTTACCACATTGCTGGATACTGTTCTAGATACCAATGACCCTGACATTCCTCCTGTTACATATGTGTTAAGACAGAGAGACAGCCAATGATCAAATGAGCCATTGTACAGCCAGAGTCTATAGGTACCTTGCAGGCTGATGTGAGAAGGAAATACCACAACCTGAGAAGGCCCCTGGAGGGAGGTGACATTTAGGCTGAGATTTGAGCAATTGAAAAGGAGGCTGATTTGGAATACCAGGAATCTGTTAGCAAGCGCAAAGCACCTGGCAGGAGAAGGAGCTATGTTCCAGGCACAGACTGGGAACGAGGCTGTGATGGGGGATGGGAGTGTTAGAACTTGATGTGGGGCAGGTCAGAAATCACACTGTAGAGATTATTAAGGAGTCACTGGTTGTTTGGCTTATTCTCTTCCAATTCAAGTAAGTTATTCATCTCTTCTAGAAAAGAGACAGAGGCTGTTGTAGTCTCAATTGTTTTACTGTACTTTCCAGCGTGAAGAGGTCTTATTCTTCCCTTTTGAGTTTAATGTATTCAGTGGGCTATAAGGGAGAATGAAGTGTTTAAGAACCCTTACTAATGTTGGTTTTGAAAAGAATACAAGCCTACAATTTACCACTCCTGCAGTTTGACTAAGCTTCTCTTAACTCCAGTAGGCCAGTTACTTTTTGGTACTGTCCTTTTTGCTGATGCTTGATATTACATATTACATCTTAGAAGCACAGAGAAATGGGCATCTCCAATGCTCCCCTCCTATTTTTTATTCTTGATTTTCTATGATAGTGGATTTTGGTCTTTATTTGCTCCTTCCATTGGAATCTGCCCATCATGCAGTATTATGGATCCACTGGCCAAAAACCTAAGAAATAGATCCCCTACAAACTCAGTCAAGTGTATTTTAAAGAAGATATTGGATCTAATTCCATTATTCTATGGCTAGTTTATTATGGAAATACATAGACTACATAGAAAGATAACACCATGAAAATGAAAATTCATTGATGCTTTCAAAACAATTTGGAGAATCTGCAGAGAGGAGATCCTAAATACAGCTCAATTGCTGCAGGAGTCAGTCTCTTCATTGACCCAGGACCAAGGATCTGATTCTAGGATCTATATAGAGTGTGTACTCTATGTATTTACACACTAAGTAAAGGACTTGCATACAGGACCTTGTAAGAATATCCTACTTTTCTTATTTTATTATTAAAAATATTTTATTTTACTGTTTTGTAATTATGTATATGTTTGTATATCTGTATGTGTATGCACATACATATACACAGGTGCCTGCACAGGTGCTGGAGTTACACACAGTTGTGAACCACTTGATGTGAGTGCCAGAAGTTGAACTTATATCTGCTAAAAGAGCAGTAGATGCTCTTAACTGCTGAGCATGTCTTTCAATATTTTGATTTTTGTTTTAAAATGGAAAGTTAGTGAGGATATTATGTGTTTAGACAGAAACACACAGTGATAAGACAGTACACAATCCAAAGATGTAGATGCAGGATACTCAATAAAGAGTCACACTTAGGTGTATTTATTTTTAAGATTTTGTACAAGAACTTATTGTATGCTGAATATATTCTCCTACATAATCATCCATTTACTTTCTTTGATGCTCTTTGTCTCCATAGACAGTTTTAGGCATATATTCACATCCCCCCTCTCTCTCTTTCTCTCTCTCTGTGTATGTGTGTATGTGTGTGTGTTTATGTAGCAACATAAAACCTAAGAACCACAAATGAGAGAAAAATGTATATTTGCCTTTCTGATATTAGCTTAATTCATTTAATGTGATTATCTCCAGTTGCACCTATTTCCTATATATGACACGACTTCATTCTTCAGTATAGCTAAAAATATTGCTATTGCATATACACCACATTTCCCCCATCTATTTGCTCTGTTGTTAGACACCTAGTTTATTTCCATAACTTAGCTAAAGTAAATAGTGTTGTAGTAAGCTGGTATTCAAGTATCTAAAAAATACTTACTTTGGTGGTTATGAAAACAAATATATATATTCAGAGAAGTTTGTGTAAATAGCCAGGAGTAATATTTTTAGTTATATGGAAGAAGACTTATTTTTACTTTCTTTCTTTTAATTTTTTTTAATGTATGTGTATGGATGTTTACCCTGCACGTATCACCTATGTGTATTCCCACAGAGCCCAGGAGACGACATAGGCTTCCCTGGAACTGGAGTTACAGATGGTTGAGGCTTGTCATGCGAATGCTGGGAATTAAATCTGGGCCCTCTGCAAGAGCAGCCAGTGCTCTTAACCACTGAATCATCTCTCAATCTCCTGCTTTTAGTTTCTTGAGAAATCTTTATATTGATTTCAAATGTGGCTGAAATCCTTTATACCCTCTCTGCAGTGTATGAAGTTTCCCTTTTGTCCAAATCCTCATGGTCTTCTTATGCATTTGTTAGGAATGATTTAGAATAGCAGAATTGAAGCTCCCTATCTAGTTGTATATTTATACATAGATATATACAGATATAGAGATATATAGACATAGAGATCTACTTAAACAGGAGACTTAGAATGAAGGGGAGTGTAAGAATGGGAGAGCATGAAATTCTGGCCATTGCAGTTATACTGATAGATGCACACAGTGCACACATGCTAACTAGATGCTTATTTAAAGTCAATCACTCTACTACTCAAATGCACACAGAGAACACACTGAGAAGACGTTCCTGAAGCTGCTGTGATGTACAGGTATGTAGAGAGCACACTGACATATTTGCTCCTCCTGTTGGAGATATCTCAAACAAATACGAAGCTGATTTTGCCAAATTAAGCAAAGCCCTCAAAGAAACTCAGTTGTGTCACTTGGTCCTGGCTGGACCACTTAGGTAAGGGGATGAGAAAGGGCACAAGTCCTATAAATTCTTGTAGGGTCCGAACCTAAGTAAATGTGAGTGAGCTCACCACACTGTGGGGAAGTAGCTAGTTGTCACTGCCTGGATAGCTTAATACCTGGCCCCTACTCAGGCAAAAATGTTCATGCAAGTAAATCTCTCTTTTATTGGAGGTAGGAGGGGCATTGTTTCTTCTAATAGTCTGAAGAATGTTCCTATCCTTAGTCATCAGTCATTCTTGCTTGCTTAAAGCTTTGAATTTGTGTCTCATCTTGTTTGGATAAAAATCAAGTCCCTTGTACCACACACACAAGGGTTGGCAAAAACTAGTTTCTTCTTGTTCACTAAGTTCCAACCATATTAACCTCCTTTCCATTTTCATCTCTGGGTCTTTGCATACTCTATTTCCTTGTTAGGGGCACGCCACAGCTTTGGTTTAATTGGCTCCTACTCTCTTTTCAAGTTTCAACTCAAGTGTTAGTTTATCAGACAATCATCTACACATCTCTGAAAAATACATCTTTAAGAAAAGTTTTCTTACCATGTCTTCCAGAACTAACCCACATATGAACTCACAGAGGCTGTGGCGCCATGCCTGCTCAGGTTCAAGTCAGATGGGGTCTCAGTGCTTAGAGGTATTCGTGGACAAGAGTTTCCATCCTTAACCAATGTTCTATTTCCTTCCCATTGATTGACATCCACGTGCAAAGGAAAAATCTGTTTTCTCTAAATAGTCGCAGAAACTACACTTAAGGGCAGTCCTTATTATGCCCAGCAGTAGATAGCCAATACAAAACACTCTCTGTTTTGTTGAAAACAGAGAGGGAGAAGGAGGGGGAGAGGGAGAGGGAAGGAGAGAGGGAGAGGGAGAGGGAGAGGGAGAGAGAGAGGAGGGAGAGGGAGAGAGAG
>NW_022196904.1:112921753-112925852 GCF_008632895.1 Mastomys coucha
GGAGAGGGAGAGGGAGAGGGAGAGGGAGAGGGACAGGGAGAGGGAGAGGGACAGGAAGAGGGAGAGGGAGAAGGAGAGGGAGAAGGAGAGGGAGAAGGAGAGGGAGAAGGAGAGGGAGAGATTCCTTGTTTCTGGACCTTCCATGCCAATTGCAACCAAGAACAAACAGCAGCTACCTCCAGATTATCCACCCAAACCTGGGCCCTTCAACATTCCTTTATGGATGGGGGAGGACCTCATGAGGCCCCACCTCTCTTGGAGGAACTTTTGTTAGCTAATATTGCTGTGAGAAGGAAGTAACTTTCTTTAGTGGTGTAGCTATTGGTAAGTTGCCCTTGTTCTAGTAAGTAACTCCTAACCATGTCCACAAAAGCTACTCTAATCTCAGTGGGCCACAAAAAAAAAATGATGTAAAAGTCAGAGGGGTGGAGAAGAATGAGCTAGCAGGAGTGGGAAGGGATAATAAGGGTGTACAACAGGGGTTAGTAGGATCAAACACACCGCATGTATGTATAAAATTGTTAAAAACAAATGTTCCCTCTTGACTATCATGATCTGCACACCACCTGATACTGATTTATGTTGTTTGTTTGCTAGTTTGGGGTCTGCCTTTCTTATGAGCAGATATTTTCCATGTAGGTAGTAGCTGTATAATATTTTCTTTTGTATGGTGTCCTTGGTATTAAACACACAATCTTTAATGCCGGAAATTCCATTCACAAATATCTGCAGAATACACAACTGGACCTTTAGAAGTTCAAGTTCAAAGTATTCACAGATGAAATTGAGGAACCTCAGTCCAGCTCCATCCATTCCTTAGCCCATATTAGAGTTCTAATAAATATTTGTTGGCCAATTGACAGTCACAGAAAGAGGTAATGAGATCTCTTGTCCAAATAGGCTCCCAGCCTATCAACTCAGCCACAGGCATCTGATGATAATCTGTATCCACCTGCATCCTAGTGTCCTCTGGGATGCCTGCCAATGTCTGCCTCCAAAACCTGTTTGCTGTGTTTTGTTTCCTCTCCATTGCAGATCATCTGTTTTCATTGCTGTTCTTTCTCTTTGTCCGCTTGGTGGCCCTAGAAGTGCTTTTGCTCTGCTCCTTATTGGCTACTTCTGTGCTGGAAGCAAGCCTATCTGCTTTGGGGCTTCTTTAGTGGAAGCCCTGGGTCTGTTCCACCTTCTCCTGTGCTCCACTGGTGTTTAGAGACTGCAATCCAGACCAGAGCCTTTGGACACAACTCAGAAGTAGACGTCAGGTAGTCATCCCCACTGTGGTTATTGTTGCTATTTGGAACATCAAACTGGTCACCAATTAATTTATAAAACCAGAAAACAGAGTGCCCTGCATTTTAACTATACAGCCAGGCAAGGCACCAAAGCCAGGTCTCTACGCCTGACCAGATGGGCTGTCTGTGGATCAGTTACTTTGGCCATTGGCCACTCTAGGCATCAGCTGCTTATCATCCTCCAAGTGGCCAAGCGTGGTGCTGGCTTCATTTCCTGGCAAGCTTGGCTGTGGGAAGAATTGTGAAGCATCCAAAAAACAGTGATGTTGGCTCCTTGGG
Organism: Mastomys coucha; assembly: GCF_008632895.1. Classification (NCBI taxonomy): domain Eukaryota; kingdom Metazoa; phylum Chordata; class Mammalia; order Rodentia; family Muridae; genus Mastomys; species Mastomys coucha. The sequence goes on from NW_022196904.1 coordinate 112,923,325, forward strand.
CCCTGGATAGAGTCATGGTTCTCATTTCATGCCTCCTCTTGTCGTTTTCCTCCCAGACACACAGGCTTAACAAGCACATATTGACTTTGAGTGTATGCAACCCAACCCATAGGCTTTAGTTGGAATCACCTTTAGTGCTCAAATAACATTCTTCTGGTTCTCTAACTTGGGAAAAATGTAATACATAGAGAAATCTAGTAAAAACACCTCAAATCTTTAACCTTGCCCATACATTGAGACCAGCGTCGGAAGTTTAAGAAATTCTGGTGTCTTGCTCTATCTTACAGCAATCAAAATAGACATCAGCATATTTAGGGCTCCTGCGGTAATTTCAGTGCTCTTCAAAGCAGAAAAACCTGACCTAAGACAGGATCACTGAATGAACAATAAGAATTGCCCACAGGTCATGTTTAGGTATGGATTCACTAAAGTAAAGCTTTTGTCTGCATGGCCTGAGAACACACATCTCTCACAAGCTACTCAGTGATGTTTCTGGGTGTTTACAAATCACAAGCATATATCTAAAGCCCTACTAATTGCTGTGTGGACTACGGAGAACTAGCATGGGCATCCTGCAGGAGCTTGCTGAAAATGAAAACCTTCAAGCACTACCCCAAGTTTTCAGAGTAGGAGTTATGTTATAAAAAGGCTCTCAGTGATTGGTTTGCACACTGATGGTGGAAGCAATGATACAGGGAGCTGCACACTTGCAGCATCTGGGCCTGATTTACTCAGCAGATGTATACAGTCTGGCTCAGACAATATTGCTTAGAAATTGGGAATTAATTGATGATGTTTAAAAATTGAGACCTGTGGCTTTCTCTTGAAATTTCTTGCAACCTTTTGTTTATAACAAATGTGACTTAATTTGCTAACTACAGCCTGGCCCCTGGAATTTTAGTTTGCAGCTTCTGGTTCATATATGCACCCCTCCACCTGATCCTCATCTGAGAACCACTGCTGCCAGGCATTATTGCACCCTGAGCCAGTCCATTTTAGATCTTTCTGCACTATTCTATGAAACAAACAATCAGCAGTATTTACTTAGGTTTCTGATAAAGATTAAATGTAGATGCTGCTTAAATTGATGTTGGGTATTTTGTCATCTGTTTTTCCATAATTTCACCACATCCACTACACTGTGCATCCTTAGGTGATAGCATCATCACTCATATGTAGCCTGAAGATGTTGCACACTTCTGACTTTGTGTGTGGGAATAGTCTAGCTGTATTGAAAGGTCAGTTTCCGGATCCCTGCCTCTCTCCTGGTCTATATTGTCTTAATTTCTAGAGCCCATAATGCCTATCTACAGAGACTGCTTGAGTAATAAAACAAAGGAATTGGGGTCACATGACCCTGGGCAGAAGAATGTGTGATATGACTGCATAATATTATCAAGGCAAGAGATGGTGCTGTTCAAAGATTGCACACTAGAAATGTCTTTATCTTGAGAGGGATTAGACCAGGTATTGAAACAACAGATACAGGGACAAAACTATCATCCTAAAGGTGGTGACAGATATGCATAGGCAGGGACTAGACAGCACAGGCCTTTGCTGGGAATGCTTGCTTTGACAGGTTTTTAAGAGTGACTCTCAAGAATGACTCATCCAACTGAGACTAATTAGGTTTAATACTGAGGGAAACAGGGCCAAGCTATGAGATTTTTCAGAATTGCTTCCAAGCAAAGAAATTAGTCGATAATAATGGTTATAATGATAATAGCATTGTCTTTTCAATAACAGGCACTGCTCTAGATATTTCCATACATTGTCTGAGGGGTCGGCACACTTCTAGCAGTCTAGGTACTGGAGGACACTGTCAGTTACTTGCAGTGAGGCAGTGCACCCTTGTAACACAAAAGGAGCCAGAGACAATGCCTAAGTGGGTGTACATGTTTCAACAAAATGTTATTTACATAGATGTGGTTGCATAGACCTTGGCACTCACACTGCAGATGACTACCTCCTGCTTTCTCTCACTGACCCTCATGATATTTTGATGTAGTTGCTGCTGGCACACATGCTTCACAGGGAAGAACACTGGATTTTGGAGGCTTTAAGCTACTTTTGAGTGAGTCTTTGGAGGATTCCCTCTACCCCTGTTCTTTGTGTCACAGCTTCGGTTCTTTGGTTATTTAAGAATTACCCGACATCCTTAAGCACTGGGCCTTAACATCATCTCATTTAAATCTGGCGTGGCTCCCGAGGTAAGTACTACTAGCCCATTGGAGAGCTGAATGTTCACAGAGGAGCACAGAGGAAACTTAAGGTCCATGTTAATGAAAATCTGAGCTGGCATTGGATTCCAGACTCCAAGGTCAGTGATTTTCAAACTTAGTATCCTATCTCGAGGTTAAAAACCATTTTGAGTTCTCAAAACAATATGTATTTACCACAGAGGAATTAAGATTATGAAACAGATGAAGAGAACACAGCAAGCCTATCCATCATCCAGTATTCAAAAACTGCAGCTGCCACTAACCTGATGACTTTTCTCCTATCATGGTTTTTTTTTTTTTTTTTTT
>NW_022196904.1:112925894-112941852 GCF_008632895.1 Mastomys coucha
GGGGCGGGGGGAGGGAGGATTCTTGTCTAAATGCTGGATTTCATATATGTCTTCCCTTTAGAGTGGGAACCTCTTCTTGAGGCCTCAAATTTTTAATCCAAACATCATTTGCATACATTTTGTATCACAGAAGACAACAACTTTAAACTTTTAGATACTTTCTACTGTTTTCTTATCAATAAATACCTTGGTTTTGTTCTTTTTGAAACCTATACAATTGACAAGTAAGTGTAATATATTTTAAAGATAAAAGGGTCCAGAGAGCTTTTGGCGAATTTCAGAGAGAAGCAACGCGCTCTGACATTTTCTTCATTCGTTCCCCAGGCACGATTTACTTAGAGGAAAGAATCATCCTTCCTGCCAGCCAAGTCTCTCATCTGGGCCCAATAAACAAGAAGGTTGCTTTCCATGTTCTAGAGAAGGAGAGGGGTTGGGAGACCATTTGAACTGGGCACTGTTGCCATCATGTGACCATCATTTGGAGATTAGAGTGTGAGTTAATGAAGGAATGATCCAATCAATGCATCTAAATATTTGAAAATTTAGGATATGGAAAGTTTCTCTTATTCCACCTGGTGGTTCACGGGACTGAATTGGTTACAGGGACAAAGATACTTGGAAGAAATCTTTGCTGTCATGGAAACAGCAAAGATAGGGTGGTCTAACTCAGAATTACTGAATCTCTTTTTATGGGTTATTCAGAGAGAGACTAGATTGTTCTTGAGAAGCACACTGTAAAGGCACTCTACCCCTGTTCTCAGTGTATCTCTGTTGTATAACACAACGTCTGGAGAGATATGAACAATGTCTATTCACCTCAGAAAGGCAACCTGTGACAAGATTAAAAGTAATGATACTATCAAGCCCAACTTAGTGAGCTCATGAGTTTGTTGGAGTTACAGGAATCTGAATGAAGAGTTACTTATAGGAGCAAAAGTGACTCAAATACAGCTGCAGCAACAAAACTCCAACATAATCTGCATGATGATTCATAAAACCTGCATCCAGGAGCTCTCAGAATAAAAATGCAAAGGAAGTTTACCATTGCAGAGTCTCTTCTTAGTGGTCTTTACTACTTTACCTTCATGGGGAGATGTCTTATACATTTGGTAAATTTCAAGGCTTCCTGAGACTTGTGAGTTGACTTTAATTCTAAGTCTTAAAAAGCCTTTCTTCAGGATGTAATGTTTCAATTTTTAGGAAACTGCTACATCACAATTTTTTATTTGATATTTCAAACACAAGTAGCATTTCCATGAAAGAACTTGTTTCTTGTAAAACAGAAGCCTAAGTTTTCTAGAGTAGTCAAAACATTATTACAGAAATTGTAAAATCTCAGTTTTTGGATGATCCAGAAAGAAAGATACTTCAAAGATTTGAGGGCTTTTTACAAAGACGATTTACATTTCTTCTAGTCTGGAGGTAAAAGACTCATCATAGTTTCTTTACTATGTGACCGTGTGTGTGTGTGTGTGTGTGTGTGTGTGTGTGTGTATTGGTTGATAGTGCATTCCTAAGCAATTTCCATTTTAACCCTGGCTGTCCTGGAACTCACTCTGTAGACCAGGCTGGCCTCCAACTCAGAGATCCGCCTACCTCTGCCTCCCAAGTGCTGGGATTAAAGGCATGCACCACCACTGCCCGGCTTTGCAATTTCCATTTCTATGATAATTCAATGGATCTTTATTGAGACTTCAGGCCAACCTGAAGATTGTATTTTCTAGAACCCCAAATCTTAAGGGGTTGCTGTCCTTCTTTTACCAATACATGCTATTGGCCAAAAGAAGGCAGAGGCTGTCAAGAGCCATTTTTTTATACCTATTTAGTCACTGTGTTCATGAGTGGGCAGGAGTTAGTAGGAACAATTGTGATCAGAAAATGTACATTAGCCAAATACACTCCATAAGTCCAAGAGCATCAAAGACCTCAACGTAAAATCAGATACACTGAATCTAATAGAAAAGAAAGTGGGAAAGAGCCTTAAACTCATGGGCAAGGGGCTGGGGGAGGAATTTCCTAAACAGTACTCCAATAGCTCAGGTTCTAAGATCAAGAATTGATAAATGGGACCTCTTGAAACTGAAAAGCTTCTGTAAGGCAAAAGATGTAGTCAATAAGATGAATTGCTAACCTATAGATTGGGAAAAATCTTCACTAACCCTACATCTGAGAGGGGGCTAATATCCAAAACCACAAACAACTTAATAAAAAAATAAGATATGGAACTAAACAGAGAATTGACAACAGAAGAATCTTGAATAACCAAGAAGCACTTAAAGAAATGTTCGAAGTCCTCAGTGATAGGGGAAATGCAAATCAAAACATTGACCTACATCAATCAGATGGCTAAGATAAAAGATTCAGGTGACAGTACATGTTGGTGAGAATGAGGAGAAAGAGGAACACTTCTTCATTTATGGTGGACTTGCAAATTGGTACAACCACTCTGGAAATTAATCTGGAGGTTCCTCCAAAAATTGAAAATAGATCTACCTGAAGAACAGCTATACCACTCCTGAGCATATATCCAAAAGATGCCCCATAATGCCACAAGGGCACATGCTCCACTGTGTTTATAGTAGCCTTATATGAGATAGCCAGAATTTGGAAACAACCCAGATGTTCCACAATGGAAGAATGGATACAGAAAATGTGGCTCATTTATACAATGGAATACTATTCAGCTATTAAGAATGAGGACATCGGGCAGTGGTGGCGCCTTTAATCCCAGCACTTGGGAAGCAGAGGTAAGCGGATTTCTGAGTTCGAGGCTAGCCTGGTCTACAGAGTGAGTTCCAGGACAGCCAGGGCTACACAGAGAAACCCTGTCTCGAAAAACAAACAAACAAACAAACAAAAAACAAAACAAAACAAAAAAAACCAAGAATGAGGACATCATGAGTTTTGCAAGCAAATGGATGGAACTAGAAAATATCACCCTGAATGAGGTATCTCAGACACAAAAAGACATGTACTCAATAATAAGTGGATATGACCCAAAAAAGTACAGAATAACCAGGATATAATCCACAGAACTCAAGAAAGTTAACAAGCCGAAGGGCCCAAGTGAAGATGCTTCAATTCCATTTGTGAAGGAGAAAAAAGCAGAGGGCAGAGGGAAGAAGGGAATTGGGTGGGATAAGGGAAGGAGAGGGGCAGGAGAAAAAGGGAACTTAATAAGGTATTGGGGGGAGACCAGGAGTGAAGTCCTAAGGGCCAGCAGAATGAATGCAAATATAAAGCCTTGGGAGGTGGGAGGTGAGGTGACCCTCTAGAGTGTACCAGAGACCTGGGAGGCGAGAGAATCTCAAGACTCAAGGGGAGGGACCTTAGATGAAATGCCCAACGGTGGGGAGAGGGAACTTGTAGAATCCACCTCCAGTAGAAAGATAGGGCATCAAGTTGAGGGAAGGAGTTGCTATCCCACAGTCAAAAAGTCTGACCCAGAATTGTTCCTGTCTAAAAGAACAGCAGGGACAAAAATGGGGAAGACTGGAAAAAGGCAGTCCAGTGACTAGCCCAACTTGGGATCCATCTCAAAAGGATGCTACAAGGTCTGATAATATTACTAATTCTATAATGTATTTACAGACAGGATCCTTTCATGGCTGCCCTCTAAGAGGCCCAATAAGCGGCTGACTGAGACAGAAGCAGATACTTATACCCAACCAATGATCTGAAGTCAGGACCCCTGTGGTTGAATTAGGAAAAGGCTGGAAGAAGCTGGGGAAGATGGCAACCTGATAGGAAGACCAGCATTCTCAACAAACTTGGACCCCTGAGATCTCTCAGACACTGAGCCACCAACCAGGCAGCTACACTAGCTGATCCAAGGCCTCTGAGATATATATACATATGTACATATATAGATATATATGTATATATACATATATATATACACACACAATACATATATATGTGTATATATATTTCTTTGTCATATATAATATACATATATAGTGCATATCTATCTCTATCTCTCTCTATCTATCCATCTATCTATCTATCTATCTATCTATCTATCTATCTATCTATCTATATATATATATATATAGAGAGAGAGAACTGCTTGGTCTAGCCTCAATGAGAGAAGATGCCTAACCCTTGAGAGGCTTGAGGCCCCAGGGAGTGGGGAGGCCTGGAAGGGTGTGAGGGGTGTCTGGGGTGGCAACATCCTCTTGAAGACGGGAGGAGGAATGGGATAAGGAACTATCAGAGGGCAATAGGAGGGGTACAAATAGGACTGGACTGTACACAACAATTAAAGATAGTAAAAAAAAAACCAAAAAGGATAGCTATGAAATATATTTATAAATGTATAAAGTTTCTTTTATTAAAACATGTATGTTTATTAGTTCTTAGAGGGTTTATTAGCTTTTTTTTTTTTTTTGGTAATTTTCATCCTCTTCCTTCAACTCCAATATTCACTCCCCTTCTATAGAAATTTGTGTTATTCCTTCCTTCCTTCTTTCCTTCTTTCCTTCCTTCCTTCCTTTCTTCCTTCCTTCCTTCCTTCCTTCTTTCCTTCCTCCCTTCTTCCCTCCCTCCCTCCCTTCCTTCCTTCCTTCCTTTCTTCCCACATCTAGTCTAATTTGTGTTGCCTAAAACCTCTTGGATATGTATGTAGCCTTCCACTGGAATATGCTTGCCTTACCCTTAAGGAAAGCCAACCTTTCCATTCCCAGTTAGTTGCCAGTTGTCAGTAGTTTGGCTAAGGGTGGGACTTCATGACCAGTTCTTTGGGATTTGGTCTGGCTTAAGCTTGCACAGGTGTTGAGCATGCTGTCACAACTGCTGTGACTTCCTATGTGCAGCTGCCCAGGTGTGTCCAGAGGGCACAGTTTCTTTGTCATTATCCACTGCCTTTAGTTCTTACAGCTTTTCCACCCTGTCTTCTACAGTGATCCCTGAGCCTTGAGAGGAGGGTTGAAGTACACATGTTCTATTTAGAGCTTAGCATTCCACAGTTTCTTACTCTCCAGTTCAGCCACTTGTGCATCCTTCAGTTAATCATCATCTCATGCAATTAGAAATATTTTTTGATGAGGGTTGATATATGCACTAATCTATGGGTATAATGATAAGTTATTGGGAGTCAGTTCAATACTATGTCCATTTAGCAGAAATAATGGTACTAAGTTCTTCCTTAGGGCCTCTGGTGTGTCTAGCCACAGGACCTTGGCTTCAATATTAGTGCCAGGTATGGATTTTACCTTTTGAAGTGGGACTTAATCATAGAAGAGAGTGGTTGGTTATTCCCATGTCACTTGTGCCACTAGTGTTCATGTGTTGCTGGGCCAGTCATTATTGTAATTCACATGGTTTATAGCTGGAGTAATATTGATGCTTACCATTCTCATCCAGTAGTATACATGGCACCTTAAAGCACCGTGAAAGCTAGCCAGTAGGGTGAAGCTTTCAGGTGAGTCATAGCTTGATTTCTCCATGTTCTGACTCAAGTATATGGAGTCTTGTGTTCAGGTTCTGGATGGTAACCAAAAGCATTGTCAATAGCATGCAATGTTTGGGGGTCTGTAGGATCTAGCTGTCCAACAACTACAAAAGAAACAACCCATGACTGGCCCTGGGCTTCTTATTGCTAGCACATGGGCATTGCTACTTTGTTATAATTTAACTCTATTTTCACTCTTGTGTAGTTGTATGAATATTTTAGGAAGCTTCTACAGTAGAAGGTTTCTACACAACTTGGGAAGGTCTTTAGTGTTAGTTATTTCCCACCATATCCCCTCCACTACTCTGCACTCCCACCCCTCACTCCAAGTTAACCACAACTTGACACCATTATTTACCCTTTATACTGTGGCATGCTACTTCCCCTTTACTGAAAAGAGGTATACAGTTTTAAGAGAATGTGGAAAGTATTACATTGCTATCCACCAGAAGAAATGACACTGTGAAAGTACAAATGAATGCCTGATAGAGCAAGGGGGCAGAGGAGGCTGCCATCTCTGCAATTAGGTCATGACTCCTTGTGATGACAAGGGAAAAAATCCAATTCAAGCTGGCTTAAGTGGGTAGGAATAATTTATAAGTGCATATGCCTTGGAAGTGAAGAAAGTGGTAGATTTCAAGTGTGGGTAATGGCAAACTCTTGACACTTGCCTCAGCGCTCTGATGCTTGAAGCTTTGAAGAGTCAGGTCAAGCACATGACATGTGTCCGCCCTTGAAACCAAATATAGAAAGAACCCCATCTCTCCACCTACTCCATCTTCATGAGATGAGAAAGTAAAAGTTTTAGCCTTTATGGAGTAGGCAAGTAAGTACAGATCATTGGAAGACCCACATTAAGGACAGAGGGACCTCAGAACATCCTTCTCAGAGGTACAAGTTAGTTAGGAAAGGCTTCAGAAGTTTGGGCATTATATTAATAAATTTGTTTCTCTATTTCTTTTTTCTTACATAATATTTTTATTGATTATTTGGGAATCTGACAACATGTATCCTCATTGCCCTCACTTTCCAGTCCTCACATGTCTCTTCCCTCTCTCTTTTGACCCTCCCTGAATGGAAAAAAAGAAAGGGAAAAAATGAAACGGGAATCCCCCAAAACAAGACCATTTTGTATTGCCCATATACTCACTGGAATAAGGTCGAACTCCCAGTGGACAGCTCCCTAAAGAAAGCTGAGTCTTTCTCCACCTGCACCCCCACCAGAGACCATCAACTATGGAGAAGTGCACGTCAGCATCCTTATCACAATTTTTAAGAGTTCTCTTTGGTGGAATTTATTTATTTATTTATTTATTTATTTATTTATTTAACATCCCCACCACAGTCCACCCCCCATCCTCCCCTCCCAGTGCCTCCCTGCCTCCCTTCTTTCCCTTCTACTCACTCCTCCCTTTCTTTTCAGAAAAGAGATATCAAGCAGTCTTGGCAGATCAAGTTGCTGTAAGACTCAGTGCAACCTCTCCTATTAAGGCTAGACAGGGCAGCCCAGTAAGAGAAAATGGTTCCAAAGACAGGCAACTGAGTCAGAGACAGATGGTTTCCTTTTTAAGCTGTTACTTTTGGGGGGGATGGAGGTAGGGGTTATCACAGAAGCGTTCTACGTTCCTCTTTCTCGAAAATGCATCTGCAGTCATGAATAACACTACAGGAGTATTTTCCTTGCCCTCTGTGATCAGCAGGAGCATGGATCTTGGACTTCTACATGGTTTCTTGCAACAGCACAGAGCACAAATATATCCACATAGTCTCCAGCATCAGCATATGCCAAGGACCACTGCTTGGTCTTCAGTGGCAATATGGCCATTGGATATCAACATAGCCTTTTGCCAAAGCTTGGGATACAGACAGAATGGCCTCTGGGAGAAGTAAGGGCCATGGAAGTCTTTTGAAGAGGTCCAGTCCAGTAAACATCCTGTCCCTGTAAGGGGTGATTATGAAGCCAGAAAGCTTGTTGAGCTCCAGGATGCTGCACATAATCCTGTTGATCCTACTGGGGGCTGACATAGTCCTCCATTATCTGCAGCCTTTCTCTCACACCCATCTCACACTCACTGATTCTATTCCTCATCTTTTCCATCTCTCCATCATTCATTTTAGTGGCATGGAAAGCTGCAATGTATCATATAGTATACCCTTTTGCTCAAACAGCTTCACATGCAAATGTTCACTGCAGTGAGTCATTGGCCTGCTTCAAGGTCTCTGGCTTCTGCTACACCATCAATGCTGGACTCCTCTCAGATATACTGCTGTTTCCCAGAGTCATGGAGATTCTGTGACTCTGGTTCTGCAGGACTGGCTCCTCCATATGGTTCAGGAACTCATAGATGGAGTAGATGTTGGGGTGGACCAACTCAAAGACCTAGATCTGGGCCTAGGTGGTAGCTGAGTTGGTCAGCCTGGGCTAAGGAGGGGCAGAGCCAACCCTCTCTCTCACACCTCCACTGGAGCACCCTCATCTTAATTTTTTTTAAGACAGGGTCTCACTGGCTGGCCTTGGACTCATTAGAGATCCATTTGCCTCAGTTTTGTGATTAAAGACACGTGTCACTCTACTCAGTGTAATTTATTTTTATGCATATTCTATAATGTAGACTCTCCTCTCCAATATTACTAAGTTACAGGCCAGGGGAAAAAAGGATAGATAGACCTGCTGGTACAGAATGTTAAGTCAACAGTCAACAAAGAAGATAATGTACATATGGAAAAGTTGTAAGAGCAATGCATAAAAACTTCTTTAAGTATCTTGCTTTTTTTTTTTTTGAGCATTGAACTCAAGCCCTGACAAATTCTATGCAAGCACTTTCTCAGTGTGTTACCTCATACCCTCAGTATTATTCATTATTTAAAATTTATTTATTTATTCATTTCTTTCTTTATTCTTTACTTATTTGTATGTGTGCACGCACATGTGTGTGCGTTTGCTTGTGTGTGTGTGCACATGTACATGCAGAAATGTACATGCCATGTTGTGCATGTGGAGGTCAGAGGACAACTTTTAGGATCCAGTCCTCTCTTACTACCATGCAAATTCTGGGACTCAACCTCGGGTCACCTGGTGGTAGCAAGCACCTTTACCCACTGAACCATCTAACTACCTGGCCCCCTCACCCACCCCAAGGGTCACTTTTCATAACAATGTTAGTTATATCTGCTACCTCTGTGAGGAATGAAAGTTTTCGGTTTGGTTCACTAAGGTTGACATGTATCTGTTTGGAATATACTTTATCATCATAATAGAGCAAATGGGTCTAGCTCCCCTTCTACACGCACACAGCACAGGAAAGCAAAGGAAGTCTTGTTTCAAGGCTATTCTTGCCAGTTAAAATAACTGGCCTTGAGTGCTCAGGAAATTTCAGGTCAACCCTCCCTTGACTTTTCTTCACCCACATAAAAGTGAGTTCCAGACTCACATGCGTCTGGAAATGTATGTTAGTGTGTGGAAAGTGCTAACAGTTCCCTTGAGAAGCTGTTTGAACTCAGAATGAGTGCCCAAGCCTCTGGTGTCAAAGCTTCAGTGGAACGGGTCCTGTCCCCAAGGTAATTTCCTCTAAGCCCCTATGGGAGATCACTTAGTGTTAACTCCATGTTTCTATGGTCTGGAAGTCATTTTCCAAAAAGAATAAATCAGCTTTTTCTCTCATACTGTTTTTCCCCCCTCTACTTTGTGGTTAGAGAAAGAAAACAAAAATGGGGTTCCCTTAGGACCCTTGGAATCTTGGAGTCTGTCTCTCTTCCCATTCTACAGAACCTATCTCTAAGGGGACACAAATCTACCACTCATGGGCCACACCATCTACTGGGGGAACACAGAGGTGCACATAAGCTGTGATGCTTTGGTTTGAAAAGTGCCAGCTATAAAAAAACAGTCAAAACTCTACAGAACCTGTGAAATGAAATGTTTTCCCAGGGATTTTGAAAATTTAGCAAAATCCAGCATTGAAAGAAGTGAAATTTGCAAATTTCATGTGATAGCAGGTAAGAAAAAATATTTGAAGTCAGTTGAACACATAATGCTGCTAACTGATGTCCTAAGTGAGATATAGATGATGTATGTATTACTGATAGGACAGTTTTAATATATTAATCTGCTTAATACTCTTACTAATCAAGTAAAATAATGATGTGGTCACTGTTTTACAGATAATGGGACTCGAAGTCACCAAATCAGTGGCTCAAAGTCACACTGTAAGGTACATTAGATACAGAATTGTAATTTTGACATTTGACTTGCGAACACATGTTCTTAACCTGTTTGCCTTATTACTCCCAAAGCTGTAGGATCAGTAGAATCAATGGTAAAAAGGTTTCATGTTGGTCTGAAAAATATCCAATTCTTAGATATCCTTTCTTGCTGCTGGCAGAGAATAGATTGGACTTAGAAACTTGCTTTCAGTGACTAGAATCAAGTTGAAGCAGCAGTGTGTAGTTCTGAAGACCAAGTTATAGAAATTAACATGCATTTTATACACAGTGTGTTTAAATACAGGTCCTCTAGATGAACAGAACTGAAAGAATATAGATCTATGTGTTTAGAAGGGAGTTTTATCAGTGTGATGTACAGGCTATAGCCCAGCTAGCCCAACATAACTGTCTCCTGATGGGAAGTCTATGAATCTAGTAGTAGTTATGCCTACAAGGCTGACTGTTATGGCTGGTCTTCAATATACATCAGATTGTATATTGAAATAAACACTAATGTACATGAAAGAATGAATGTCTCAGTAGCAGGATATTTAGATTACCAGTGAGAATGATGGTAAGCAGGCAAAAAGCAAAAGCTTTATTCCATTTCCTTTATGTAAAAAAATATTCAAAATTAGTAGACCATAAAATGTATATTATATGTCTATCTAAGAATGTGTGGTCAAGATTTAGGGTGGGTGTTCTGACCTTAAGTGATCTGAATTGAAAACAATTCCTCACAGTTATGTCCAGATACTTGGGTTTTTTAGTTAATTCCAGATTGACAACCAAATTGACAAAAAGAATATCTATCACATGTATTCCTTTTCGGCTTGACACATAGCCATATCTCCTGATGCCATGCTTAATTTCCAAATAAAAACAATAACCAGATTATAGTCATGCCTAACATGATGTAACTATCCCTTGTACAATTGCAGATGCATTGTATAGTTTAGAAGAACTGGCAATGTCCCTTGAGGGACAGTCTTTTAGTTTCTCATAACTTAAATATGAGTAACCAAGGATACTCTCTCAATTGATGTTATACTACATGATAAATAAATAGAAGAAAGAAAACACAAATATCTGCACAAAACATATTTTAAGAAAATATGACAGAAACACTCATGTTAATTATAATCTTCATTCTGCAACTGTTCATATATGGCTTTAGATGGTATTTATAATTATCCTCCTCAACTACCCATTCTGTATTTTCTCCACTCTTAGCAAGCACCTCAGCAGGTCTTGGCTTTTTCCTAGAAGAGTGACCCATACCTTCATTCCTGATGGCTCTGTGCCCTTTTTCATCTTGCCTGGATTATGTTGTTGTAGTTTCCCATTGACTTTAGTCACAGGCCATGGTAGCACCAACCGATGTCCTAAAGCAGTGGTTCTCACTCTTCCTACTGTTGTGACCCTTTAATACAATTTCTTGTATTAGTGAGACTCCCAACCATAAAATTATTTTGTTGATACTTCATAACTGTAATTTTGCTACTTTTATAAATCATAATATAAACATCTGATATGCAGGATATCTGTGACCCCTCCAAAGGAGTCATGACCCATAGGTTGAAAACCACTGGCCTAATGGCTCTTTTGTACTCCAGACATAAACTTCCTTACATCCATTGTAGAGAAGCAATCTAATTTCCCTATGGCTCAATCACCCAGCCCAACATGGTTATTCCTTTCTTAGCCTAGTGGCTTAAGGACATCAGAAGCCCAAAGTGGCCAGGGGAACATCTGGGCTTCCAGTTCAATGGAATGCTTGCTGTATCTGTAGACAGGAGTGCTACCAAACTTTGTAGGCCAATAGAATTTAAGATCATGGGAACAGGAAACAAAAGTGTTCCTAGACGGTTACTAGGGGTGATAATAAGTGGAACTATTTCTCTTCCTACTACTAGATTCTTGGACTCATGAGTCCAGGCTAAAGAAACAGTACTATATATTGGATGTAGATTCAAAGTGCTTTCTGGAGAACTCCATATCAGCCCTACCTTGCTACTGCCACCTGGCCAGCATGGTAACTGTAGGTGTTGGCAAATTAAGTCTGCTACAGCTATTTTACAAATTCTTACTCAAAATTCTGTCCCCCTAGAACCACTACTGGTACCAATTCCTGTTTTAGTTGCTGTCTATTGCTCTGAAGAGACACTATGATCAACATAATTTATAGAATGAAACATTTAATTGAGCATGGCCTTGCTGACAATTTCAGAGGGTTAGTCCATGACCATTATGGCAGTGGGGCATGGCAGTAGGCAGGCAGGCAGACTTGTCACTGGAGAAGTAGCTGAGAGCTTACATCCTGACCTGAATCAGGAGACAAGGAAAGAGAGTCTTGGTTTAGTGTAGGCTTTTGAAAATGTGAGGCCCACCCCTGGTGACACACCTCCTCCAACAAGGCCATACTTCCTACTCCCTTCTAAACAGTTCTACCAATTGGAACATTCAAATATATGAGCCTATGGCGGCCATTCTCATTCAAACCACCACACCATGGCTTCCCGGTATGATGGCATATGACTGCAATAGCAGAATTTAAGGAGCCAATGCAGGAAGTTCCTTAGTTTAAGAGTAGCCTGGGCTACATGGCAGGACACTGTCTCAAAGTTAAAATCCAAGTATGGTTTATTCATCCCCTTTCTTGTGGATCCCTTACTAGGAAAGGCAGCAGCTCCCATGTTGTGTGAACACTCAGGCCACCATACTGAGAGGCCTGTAAGATGAGGGTAACTTTCTTCTGCCCAACAGTGTAGGAGCTGCAACCTCCTGCCGACATTCATGTGGTAAGTTTAGAGTGTATTTCTTGGACCTGGTAAAGCCTTTGGATTATACCACCTTGAGGTAAGGTTTTTCCTGCAACCTTGTCAGAACTTCACAAGTAAGCTCTTCTGTATTCTGACTACACACTGTGGCTGGGGAAGAAAAGAGTGTGCTAACTTTGGAGGTAATTTGTTTCACTGCAGTAGCAGGTAGCTGATACAGGCATAAGGACATCTGGAGTCTTTGATGAACATTGGCAGTCAGTGTTTTGGGATGGAAGTTCAGAGTTTATAGGGAGCTAGCAATGAGAAGTGAGGTTGTTAGGATCTGTTATAAAGCACTATGTTTATTTTGCAACCTTGAAATAACAGGGCCAGCTTCAGAAAAGCAGCACTTTGCAGCACCTCACCCCTCCCACATCCGGCAAGAAAACACCTCCATTTCTATAACTTCTTGCTTGGGCTGCTTATTGTATGCTTAGCACATTAATCTTCACTGTGCATCCATTTGTGGACATGCCTTTCTTCCCATTGAGGGCAAGTTCCTGGAGTTCTAGGATTATGTTTTATCTATCTTCCTGCACACAATTCTCTGGTCACCACAGAAGCCCTCTAAATGTTTGGGAGATAAATACTGTCCACTCTGAAACCATGTAGTTGATGGATTGACTCTTATTCAATTCCAGCCAGCGTGCTGTTTTCTTGGTTTTAGTTTGGAGAATAACATCCACGAGAAGGATAGATTGAGACCCAAGAGGCAAATGAGTTTAAAGTACAAGTAGATATCCTGGACGCTTTAACATACTGCTGAGAAATGATGAATTCCTACAGAGACTCCTGCATGCTTCATAAGAGAACTTTAATAGTGGGCCAATGGAGACAGAACAATAAGCCAGGGATGCGCCTGGGGGTGAGTAAGGCTGTCTGCCAAAGGTAATACACATCAATACAAGCTATGTTTTCTATGTAACAGTTAAATTAATCCTCCCTTCTGGTCTTGTTGTCTGATAGTTGTCTGTGTCCTGCACATAGAATATGTTTAATGCACGTATATTAAGTGAAAGATTGCTGATGTAGATTACAATGAATATTCATGACATAGACTCTGAAGGCTCAAAAAATAAGGAGTTTGGTCTTATTTAGGAAGATGCAGATTTAAAGTACTTTATGCAGTCATGGGACCCAATAGACAAAGAGTATCAAAGCCCAAGGAAAGTCACGGGATGCAGGACATAAAATACAAACATAAGGAGAATGTCATTCATGCCACTGTATTTAAGACAGCTTTTGGACTGTTCAGTGGTTTGAATGGAGGTTAATTTTCTCCACTAGATTGTAGGAAGGACAGACACCCATCCTTGGACAGGAGACACTCTGTGATGTTCATCCTGGCACAGGAGATTGGTTATGAACTGGCTGAGAAGCTGAAGACACTGTACAGCTTTATGGATTAGAGCTCACTCTCTCCGGCTGCACATGCTGCTTCGAGCAGCTGGCTTCAGAAATGCTCCCATCAATATTGCTACTGAGAGGTAGAGCTCAGCACGGAGCTGACACCTTGGAAGGTAGAACTGGACAGAGTATGGCACAGGCCTGGAGATATGATCCAAGGTGCCCACTGAGGCCAAATCCTAATCGGACTTTGGATCTTTAAAAGTTTCCGTGTCCGATTCTCTTTGTGTCCCAATTGACTTGAGTTTAGTTTATTTTACTTGTGACTTTGAGATTTCTGCTTTTAAGGCCCACTTTGGGTGTCCCATAAATAACCAAGGGTCTACCCAGGGAGGAGGAAATATCTAGTTCAAGGAAACAAGACAGACTTCAGTTTCCAGTGGTTGAAAATGAGGGGTCTAATTTTCTGCACCCAAAGAGCTTTAGAACCTTCAACTGACTGACATGTTGGAGCAGGCAGGACAAATGCCCCCAGACACCAAGATTGATATCTGCTAGTGATGCTCATGATTGGCCTGGAAACCCGAGGTGAAACCACCTCAAGGTTCCTGTATGTGCACCAGACACTTTATGAAAAGTTGCATAGAGTTTCAGGTGCTGCCTTAGCTACAGAGGCCAGAGGGGCTGTTACAGTTTTGATTAAAAAATGCTACTGAGAAGTCTAAGTCCATTCCTCTAGTGATCTGTAGAGAGATGGCTGCGCCATGGAAATGCTGTTTCATGGAAGGACATCCCATTTATGAGTTGAGTTGAATGCACTTTGGGAGGTGGGCGAAACTCTTGAAGCTGGAACCTAGGATAAGAAGAGGGTGAGCCCTGGAAGAATATGTCCTGCCCTCAGCCCCTTCCTCTGCCCTTTCCTGTTTCCCTCACCTTGATGCAGTAACTAGTGATATTCTGCCACAGGCTCCCTGCCTTGTCATAGCCCAAGAACAAAGGAGCCAATTGTGAGCTGAAATCTTGGCAACTATGAATGAAAGAAACCCTTCCTCCCTTTAAATTGTTGCTTTTGTGTATTTTGTCTTAGTGACATAAGACTAGCATGGAGGGGAAGAATCTTAATCTAGGCAGGAGGAGCCAGTGGGGAGAGGTGAATGAGTTGCTGGTTGCATTGCCCAAATGTTTAAGGCCATAACACACCAGTCAGCAGCCAGGTAGCTGTTACCATGAAAATGGTGGTAAAGTGATGGTCATGGTTTTGTGTGTGTGTGTGCCTGTGTGCTCTCTGCATGTATCCATGTGTGTCTATGATATGTGTGGTATGTGTGTGTGCATGCATGTGTGTGTGTGTGTGTGTGTGTGTGTGTGTGTGTGTGTGTGTAGGTGAAGTGATGTTGGCTCTACTTGCAGTTTTATGCAGAACTCTGTACAACCAACCCACTCTCACAGAGTGGAGTGGAGGGGCAGTGTCTGGCTACTGTGCTCCACCCACCAGCTCCATGTGGTTATGGCAGGAGAAAATATAGGTTCTTATCAGGTCATATCAATGAGCAGAGGCTTGGAGCACTCTAAGGACTCAAAGAGTTCACTGCATCTTTTGATGTTGGGATTAAACAAGGCAATGTATGCACTCAACACACACATTAGCTATTAACTTTTTCTTTCTTTTTTTTTCTTAAACACAATTGAATACATTTTCATGTTTGACTATCTTTACAGTAAATATTTTTAGTCATATTGATACTTAGCCCAGAAGTTCGGAATACAGGAAGAACAACCCACAAACCACAAGAAACTCAAGAAGGAAGACCAAAATTTGGGCATTTAATTCCTTCTTAAAAGTGGGAACAAAATACCCATGGAAGAGACTAACTATGGAGGAAGGACATGACAGCCTAATATAGCTATCTCCTGAGAGGCTCTGACAGTACCTGACTAATACAGATGTAGAGGCTCACAGACATCCATTGAACTGAGTACAGGGTCCCCAATGATGGAGTTAAAGAAAGGACCAAAGGAGCTGAAGGGTTTACAGCCCCTTAGGACGAACAACAATATGAACTAATTAGTACCCTCAGAGCTCCTAGGGACTCAACCACCAACCAAGGACTATACATGGTGGGACTGATTGTTC
>NW_022196904.1:112942185-112948208 GCF_008632895.1 Mastomys coucha
TTTGTTTGTTTGTTTGTTTTTTGGAGGGGAAACTGGGAAAGGAGAAACCATATGACATGTAAATAAAGGAAACATCTAATTAAAAACAAGAAAGCATTCATCTTTTATATTTATCTGTAAGTTTCCTTTACAAATTAAAGGCATTGATATTGTACAATTTTTTTATTTTTTTCACATTTGGATAACACAATCTTTGTAATTTATTTTAAAGGTATATTTCTTTTGCCTTGATGGGTTCAACTATATAAGCCAAATACTATTTTTCCTCAATGCCTATGCAATAGTCTCCAAATTATCTTTTATAAATGTAAAAGTCCATTTTTTGTCATATTCTAAACTTTTGGGTGGTTTTCTTTGTTATGTTTGAACACTATAATCAGTTCCATGGAACTGTGTATTTTTATGCCATGATTTTGCTCACTTAAATAATTATACCTTTATTTTTTATCTGCAGTTGTTACCTGTTGGGAAAGGAAAATCTAACCATTCTCCAGGTAAGCCTAGGATAGCTGGCTGCCAGAGTGGACTCCATGCTTCTGTTTGGTTTTAGAAAGAAGGTGAGGTTGGGTGAGTAGGGAAGTGGGTAGGGGAGCACCTGGGAAGAGCTGGGGAGGGAAAAGAATATGACCAAATGTATTGCAGGAAAAAATTATTAAAACTACTCATAGCTCCATGATGCATATCTGAGTGCACTGGTAATTCATACGCCGTTGTCTCAGCTTACAGCTTCCCCATCTCTTGCTTCTGGTCTGAGATTCTTATATAGAATTAGAAGCTTATGGCCAAGGTACAATGGAATCTTAGGACTAAGATTAGCGATAATCAGAGGTAATATATAAAAAATTTATTGAAGACTCTTGGAGAACTTTTTTCATTTATCTAAATCTTTGATGTGTCTCAGCAAAGTGTTATGGCATTGTTCATATAGGTATAGTGAATTTTTTTTTTGTTCAAGTGACATGGTTTTACATATTATTTTCCTTAAGAATGGAAAATTTCAACCAATGTGGTTTCTCTCCAGTCATTTCTGGTACAATGGACCTTATCAAATAATAATTGTTCATGATGAGGAAGCTCGGCACATAAATTAGAGGGAGGGAGAGAGAGAGACAGTTCATTTGTGAACTTGATCATCTTACAAATAAATGAAACAAAGAAAAACAATTACAACTGTTTCCCCTTCAGCAACAATTTATCAGTTATGCTTGTCTAAATATAGAAATATAACTTGCAAGATTTATATTTATTTATTGACCCAATTTAACAGCTTGGGCCACAGAATCAATACATCACTTTTATTTTCCACTTACTTGTTTAGGCATTACATGGATCAGTATGTCCTGTGATTTCTTTTATAAATATACATAACTATGGATATGTGTATAGCTTATTCTTTGAGGATTTCACACATGTATATAATGTATTATGGTCATACCTGCTTCCTCTTTCCCCTCTCTAACCCCCATCTCTGGTCCCCATCATATATTTCCTTTCCAATGTCATATCTTCTGTTTATTTATGGCTTTTCCATCCAATTAGTTGGTGCTCATTTGTGCCTACATGTGGGACGATCCATCAGAATAGGAGCAACCTATCAGTGGCCACAACGCCCCCCCCCCAAAAAAATCATCTGCCCAAGCTGCCATTAACTGCCCAAAACTTGGTGAAAGGGAGGCCTCCTGAACCCCTCCCCCATCCATGCTGGACTTTTGGTTAGCTTGAACTTATGCAGACAACCACAGGTGCTGTGAACTAGTGTATGCAACAGCCATGCCATGTCCTTCAGTGCTTATGTTCTTTCTGCTCCCTCTTTGGTCTTACTCCCTGAGCCTTGGGAGAGGGAGTCAAATAGATATAGATGTGTGCTTTAGAGTTGAGCCGCCATACCTACCTATTCTCAACACTTTGCTCAGTTATGAGTCTCTGCATTAATCATCTCTGTTGCCAAAAGAAGCTTCCCTGACCAGTGTTGTAGGCATAAACATATGTTAAATATACATATTGAGAAGATAGTGACCATTTAGCAAAACAAAACAAAACAAAACAAAACAAAAAAACCAAAAATGATAAGAAGCTCCTCCGCTGGAGCCTAATCCCTTCCAAGCCATGAACTTTTGTCAAGGTTTGTAGTACCAGACATGGCCATGTGGAACAGGCCTCAAATTCAATTAAAAAGTAGTTGACTACTCCATAACAGGCATACCACTATTGTGACACTAAGCACTTCCTGTTTAGCAGACTATTCTTGCAGCTCACGGGGTTCATTGTGGGGTAAGACCATTGATGTATTTTGCTCCTCCTTCCAGCACTATGAGAGTGAGCCAGCCAGCAGTTTTCTGGTCAGTTCAAGATTGATTTTTGTGTGCCCTACAGCCAAAGTGTTTGATGTCTTCAGAAGAAGGTTTTGAGCATGTAGTTGTAGTGACATGTGGTTTCTCTGTCCACCATACCCTCAGTAACTTCAGTGGCTTAGTCATTGGAAAAGGAGATGCCCCACTTCCAAGCCTCACACAGCAGGTGAATTAGGGAGCATTACCAGCCCTCCAATGCAATTGCCTCAGTGGGTTTTGTCTGTGGTTATGAGACCTTCCTTAGGGAGGCATGCCTGGGTTTGGGGCACAGGACTCCAGTGCTAGTATTTCTGTCTGCCTCTGTATGTTGAAGGTCCCATCAGCCTTGACAGGCACTTCTCTAGCCTCATATTTCTCTCTATCAGTGGTTCTCAACCTTTATTCTTTAATACAGTTCTTCACATTGTGGTAACCCCAATCACACAGTTATTTCTGTTGCTACTTTGTAACTGTAATTTTGCTATTGTGAATCATAATGTAAATACCTGTGTTTCTGATGGTCTTAGGTGATCCTTGTGGAAGTGTCATTTGATACCCTCAAAGGGGTTGTGATGTACAAGTTGAGAGCCACAAGTCTAACTCCTGCTAACTCCTGCTGTTCACTTTGCAGATACATTTGGTTTCTCTAAAGGATTTACCCACAGATACACACACACACATACACACAGAGTAGAGAGAGAAAGAGACAGAAAGACAGAGAGAGACAGAGAGGAAGAGAGAGAAGAAGAGAGAGAGAGAGAGAGAGAGAGAGAGAGAGAGAGAGAGAGAGAGAGAGAGAGAGAGAGAGAGAGAGAGAGAGAGAGAGAGAGAGAGAGAGAGAGAGAGAGAGAGAGAGAGAGGATTGCACTTCGGCATTATCATGCCTGGCTTACCTCACTGGTCTAACAGACACTCAGGAGCTACCCTGTCAGCACCCCTATAGTAGTCCACTGTTGAATTCCTGGACTTTCCCCTTGAGTCTATCCATAGCTGCTGTTTTAAATCCATGAATTCCTAGTAGTGTGACAGAGTCAGTGTTTCTTCTGGGGGCTGTCTCATGTACATAACTAATGAAGCTGTGAAGAGAACCCAGGAATGTTGGAGTTGCATGTTTTTCAGATATATCCTATGCTGTGAATTGCAACTATGTACCTTAAGTTCATTGCGATATTCTAGAGTCAGTGTACCTTAAATTTATTGCAATGACATTCTAGAATCAGTAAATTTATCATAAAATCTGTCATCTATCAATCATGTATCTCCTATCTATCTATCTATCTATCTATCTATCTATCTATCTATCTATCTATCTACCTACCTATCTATCTATCTATCTATCTATCTATCTATCTATCTATCTATCTATCTGCCACGGGCTGGCTGATCTGGGCCTCCCTCAACCCATGGGAGAAACGGGGGTCTTAGTCAGGTTGACAAGGCGTAGGTGAAGAAATGATGGCAGAGATGACACATGAAGTATAGGATCTAAATGTATTTCTTAGAAATGGCATCAGACCTTTACAGTCATTGCAAAAGAGAGATGGTAAATCTGGCAGCTCAATAGTTGAGGTACATCTGAGACTATCTGAAACATACTGGGTCTAAAGCAGCAGCTATCTCCTCTGGACTAGTGCTGCATCCCCCGGGCCCAAGTGCTCTGGGCCCGGGGGACTGCGGATTGCATGAATCTGAGTCCTAGCCCATCTAAGTTCTAATCTCAGTCTGAGCACCAGTGCGAGTCCTTCTGCGAATCCCAGTCCTAGTATACAAAGTGAAAAGCAGGCTTAAGTAGCATACAGCAAGCAGGGCAAATTACAAGAGTCATGTATGCAGGTGGGGGTTACAGCACCAAGGTCAGCGGGTCTGGTAGCTAGGTTTGAAGCAGGAGGAAGAGGAGTGGAGCCCTCCCTGTTGAGGCATTTTGATATTTCTATGCTATTTCTATGGTCCTGCTGGAGGCAATGACTAGGAGGTTTTAATCTAATGCTTCTAGCTAATGTCTTTGGGTGGAAGCCCTTCATTACTCTCTAGTATGTAAAACATTTCTAACTATTATGAACTATCTATTGCTCTAAGGAATATGCTTGACCTCTGTTGCTAGCTGTGGCAGGGCAGATTCCTTGAGAGAAATTCCAAGTTATGGACAGCTTGGTGTTAAACTAGGATAGGTTAGAAACATTGTGTTGACCAGGAAAACAATGTCCAATCTTAGCATTTATGAATCATTTCTTGGGTACATTTATGCCTAATTATGAGGGCGTGTTGACGATTGGAAAGAGTAATCTGGAACACTCTTAGTTAGGGGATACCAGCGACTGTCTGAAATCCAAGAGGCACAGAACTTCTTTTGGAATCTTATTGCCTCTTATCCTTTATCAGGATTTTATCCCCGATATTTTGGATGTGACTGGAGTAGATGAGTGTGCGTAGCATCTTTCTATCTATCTATCTATCTATCTATCTATCTATCTATCTATCTATCTATCAACTATCTTATCTCTTGAAGAATTCTAATCAGGAGAGAAGTTTATGTGTTATAGGCATAAATTTCACAACATCCACAAAGGTTCTATATCAGTCATAGATTCACCTAAAGCATTCAACACCTTCATAGCAACTACTAATCATTTTGCATTTGATCAACAAATATGCTTTGATCTTAACCCATTAGTTCCCAAGTACACTCCTTCCTTTGCACTCTAATTAAGTAAAAATAATTACAATTTCCCTATAACTAATGAGGTAAGAAGCTAGGTCACTGTGGTCCTGGTTGCCCCATTCTCTGGCTTTAGACCACTTTAGACACAGAGGATGTTGAGATCTGCATCCCATCCATCCTCTCCA
Source organism: Mastomys coucha (assembly GCF_008632895.1). Lineage (NCBI taxonomy): Eukaryota > Metazoa > Chordata > Mammalia > Rodentia > Muridae > Mastomys > Mastomys coucha. Next base: position 112,947,360 of record NW_022196904.1, read on the forward strand.
TCCCATGGATGCCATCATTTAGGCTGGCCTCACTGGCCAGGCAGACAATCTATGCAGTGTATCTCAGCTTGTGATTCTCTTGTTGTAATAGTCTTGCTCTTGACTCCATTGCAGTCACCTTTGTGGACTAAAGCATGCTCCATCTTGTTCTTACTCTAAACTCTTTTCCCTGCAAGTCTCTAGTTTAAATGTGCTAAACTGCTTTAACTAGGAACGTGTGGCCTTCAGTGTGTGTGCCTCTTCTTGCAGACCTCTAACCCGACTGTATCTCTCTCTGGGCCCATTCAGCAGAAAGAAATCACAAGGGTTATTCGAATAGAGAGAATTTAATATTAAGCGGAGCTGACAGGTATTGAGGCTCTGAAAGGCACAAACAACTTCAGATATCACAAACAGACTACCTGTGAAGGGAATGAAGAGAGCAGAATTCTTATAATATCAAAGCAGGGAGGAGTCTGATGGAATGAGGCTCCAAATCTCTAAGGAGGACTCCTGCTTGAGGCACCTCTGTCCGTGGGAAGATGTCTCCAGTCTGGCTCAAGTTCTGGAAAACTGCAAACTGGGCTGAAGAGCTGCCTTGAGGAGAATGTACAGCTACCAATGTGAGAGGCCCAGCTGGGTCAGCAACCCAGAATCAAGTGTACAGGAAGCTGCAGGCTTCTTTTCTTCTTCCAGCCTTGTGTTCACCCTCCAGGCTTCCTTACTGGCAGTGTCTGCTGGGAGCAGCACAGCTGGGACTGGAGAAGAGTTCTAGCCCAGGCTCCACCTAGGACAGAAGCTTTGATGAAAGAGGGTAGTAATTGGAGCAACGCTGCCACCAAGGACTTCCTTTTTAGCCACCCCCCCCCC
>NW_022196904.1:112948218-112949684 GCF_008632895.1 Mastomys coucha
TAGCCCCCCCCCCCCCCGCTTTCTGCTGCCCCTGCTCAGCCTCCCCTTGGTGATCTTTCCAGCTCAATGTCAACGATCCAGCTTTTGGTTGCTTTGATGGGCACCCCATCATTTTCCTCTCCCAGGCAGATTGGCCCCACTGGTGACCAGCCCTGCTGGTCTTCTATGCAGGTTCTTCTCCATTCTCTTCCAGCTTCCATCTCCCTTTTCCTCTTCCATTTTCTGCTTTAAAGACAGAAACTTCCTCCTGACTCCATGCTGCAAAACCAACCTCTACACTACCTTCTTACCCATGTTCCTGCCACTGTGAGAGACAGGAGCTGCTTCAGCCTAAGGACAGCCTCAAACCTGTACTGTAGCTGTCAGCTCCTTTTCCTCTGGACATCTTAGAATTCATCTGCTCATTCCAGATTTTTGTTTTCTCTGTATCCAGCTCCCCATTTTACCAGGCACTTAAGCTTTTAATAATTTCAACTTTCTTTACGACTTTTGGGGGAAAAGTACATTTTAAAAGTTGCATAGATATCATATTAGGGAGCAATTTGGCAGTTTATTAAGAGAGAAAATATGATTAGCAGAGGACTCAGAAAACCTCCTCCAAGATGTTTCCTTGAGATAAAAGAAAAACTGAGGTTTTATAAAGAAACTTGGAAGGAGATGTGTCTTAAGGTTTCCATTACTTTAAGAGAGACCATGACCAAGGCAACTCTTGAAAAGGAAAACATTTAATTAGGACTGGCTTACAGTTTCAGAGATTCAGTCCATTATCATCACAGTTGGAAGCATGGCAGCATCCATGGAGATATACTGCAATTGAGGCTGCACCTTCACCAATGGCCTTTCATGGCCTCTCATAGTGTCAAGCCTCAGCTGCTCTCTACGATCCCTCTATGCTGTCAAAACAAGTACCACCTAAGTGGTTCTTATACATTGCCAAGTCCAGCTTCAGCATGAGGTACAACCTTGTCTATTTCTGGAATACAACTACTTTGTGCTCTCAGAATATACTTAGAAGATTTTACCTCAGTGATGCTGGTCTCTCTTTTTTTTTTCTTCTTTCTTTTTTCTTTTTAACCTTTATTGCATTATGATGAGAAAAGTTACATGATTTCAATTTATCTGAATTTGTTAACATTTAAAAACATATTTTAAGTAAATAGAATTAAATCACATTCTCGTTTCCTTTTTGTACCCCAACTCTTCCCAGAGACCCCCTTCAATACTTACAATATCTTTTTTGTCATATTCCTTAAAATTTATAAAATATTATAACAATAAAAATGAGTGTTATAAAAGTTGTTTGATATAAAACAACAATCAATTTAATAGTCTTATGTAGATGCTTGTCTACAGCAATACTGAAAATACATACATTTTTCTCAATTTAAATTTTAAATTACTCTAAACATATTAACTGTATATTTTAAAATAATACATCACTACTAGTATTTTCTTAAATGAACATA
>NW_022196904.1:112950804-112963368 GCF_008632895.1 Mastomys coucha
TATTTCATGTTTTTACACTATACTATGGTTTTCAGAACAGCTTATATATTTCAAAAGTATTTCTATACCCAAGGGAGACATAGACGATTAACTTGGGAGGTGGCTTGTAGGAAAGAGAACAATAAAGAGTGAGACTGAATGCTTTGCTTGACATTTGTAGCTCTTGTATCAAGTTTGAAGAAGAGGACTTTATAAGATGCTGGCTTAATCATCAATAATTTCTTAGCTTCAGTTAATCAGCATCAGTTGTCTGAAGTAGCCCCTTCTCTTGATTCTAAAGCCAAAGCCACATGGCTGAAGCTGCCAAGCTTTGAGGCTTGCTGGGACTTGAACATGCCTCCTCCCTTTTTCTATTAAATCATCTCCAGCTTTCTTTTTCTCAACTCCTTCACTGACTAAGCTTAGCTGTCCTGGAACTTGCTCTGTAAACTTACTTTGAACTCGGAGATCTGCATGGCCCTGTCTCCTGGGATTAATGGCTTGTACCACCTTCCCTGGGCCTAAGGTTTTCATGGCCACTATGCCTCAAGATCTGGATCAAAACCCTTGTATCTTCCAGCCTCAAGATTTGGATCACAGGTGTGCTCTCTATTTCTGGATTGTAGTTCATTCCAGAGATAGCCAAGTTGACAGCCAGGAATAGTCATCATGAGATGTCTGCTGCTTGTTACAGTCACCAGTGAAACTGAAGCAATACAAATGCTTGTCATGAATGGGGAAGTGATGACACCTTGATACAGTGGAATACTAAACAGCAATCAAAAGGAGTGAATTTTCTGATGCACGTAATAGAAGAGTCTTAGTGTATTGTGTTAATCGAGCTGAGAAAAATGGCTCAGTGTGTGCTTCAATACGGATGCTGATTTGGAGAAGGCAACTTGAAGGCAGAAAAGAGTGGTTGGCATAAAACTATTGTTTAAATTTAAGTAGATAAGTTCTTTTGTCTTTTTAAAGATGTCTTTGTTCATATTTAAGTGTAAGGTTGCTTTTTTTTTCTATAATTATGTCTGTACACAATGTTCATGCAGCACCTGCAGAGGCCAGAAGATGGTTTGAGATTAGTCATCAGGGAAATGCAAATCAAAACAACCCTGAGATTCCATCTCACACCAGTCAGAATGGCTAAGATCAAAAACTCGGGTGACAGTAGATGCTGGCAAGGTTGTGGAGAAAGAGGAATACTCCTTCATTGCTGGTGGGATTGCAGGCTAGTATAACCACTCTGGAAATCAATTTGGCAGTTCTACAGGAAACTGGACATAGTACTACCTGAGGACCCAGATACCCTAGAACTGGATTACAGACAGTTGTGAGCCTCCAAGTGGGTGCTGGGAATCGAACTCAGGTCCTCTGGAAGAGCAGCCAGTGCTTATAACCACTGAGCCTCCTCTCTAACCCAGATCTTTCCTCTTAAAAATCAAAACAGTTTCACAGAAATGAATCCTGTGAGATCCCATCTTCCCCTTCTAATTGTCCCAAATTGACTTTTATGTTCACAAGATATTTTATGAAAAACAGTTGTCTTGCTCCCACTTTCTTTACCTCCTCTCCTTCCATTCTCTCTATGCCCTCTTTCACCTCTGCTTGAGAATTGAGGCAGGCAGGCAGGCAGGGAGGGAGGGAGGGAAGGAGGGAGGGAGGCAGACAGGTAGGCAGGCAAGAAGGTAGGGAGAGAGGGAGGGAGAGAGAAGGGAGGGAGGGAGGGAAGAAGGAAGGCGAAAGGACTTTCTTCATAAAAGTCAACTGAGAGATAACAGAAACCCCTTCAATACTGTTCTAACAGCCCTACATCTGATCTGCTTTTTCTTCTGCCTGATCTTGGATGTGCTATTTGCATGGTTTGAGTTTCACCTTCCTCCTGAATGAAGACTGGTTCTACCTCCCAATTGTTGTAATAGTTAAGCTGATGCTTTTGATTGGACCTAGCACATGTACCTACTCAGATGCACTATTCATGTTCAAGGGAAGTCTTCAAGAAAGCTTCAGTTCTCCATTGAGAGTTACTGGTCCTCCTTAATGTGTTTACATGAATGCCTCAGCTATGGTCTGTGTGTCTCTCTCTGTGTGTGTCTGTCTGTCTGTGTCTCTATTTCTCGCTCTAGATAACACACAATGCATAAATCTCTATAAGCTATCTCTATCTACCTATCTATCTATTTATCTATATCATCTATTATCATCGGGCTATAGATATAGATATATAGAAGAAATGGTTCTGAAGGCTTCAAATTCTCAGGTGCACCAAATCTTGGAGACTTTGTTTAAAAGTTTACAGAATTAAAGGTTTTTTGTTTGGTTGGTTTTGTTGCTATTGTTGTCTCTGTGAGCCTAACACCAGAGGCCATCCAGGGCACCCAGAGACCCTGTTTTTTGAAGTGTGGCCTGTGCTGTGCTATGCAGTTCCTCAGTCTCCAGTACCCAGCACTGTGCTTCCATGCTCTGACATCAGCTCCTCATCCTCATGGCACACTCTCCCTCAGTAGCACATCCAAAGAACTGCCATTTCACTCCCCATGGAGCTTGGAGTCCTGCCTTTCTGTCTAGCCAGTGCAAAAGGCAAAACTGCCTTTGGGCTTGCTTCACAGTGAGCTCAAGAGTGGCAACATTTTACAATCATAAGCAAAAAGGCTGCAGAAAGCAATTCTGTGGAGTGGCTCTGGAATATCTTGCTGGGAAAGGTGTGCGTGCCCACGCTTACAGAGACATTCCATGTCTGGCCTGCTTTCCTTCTTTGTGGTGCTTCAGTATGAAGACCTTCCTACTACATAGTTCCAACTCCTGAAAACAAGACACCAGAGGCATGTAGCAGCTCAGGCTCTAACAAGTGCTCTCCAAGTGCACTCCCCAGAATGACGGATGGACATTTGGTACAGAACCTTAACTGTGATACTTTTTTCCTCCCAGGACTGGGTTCACATTCTGGATGTGTTGCAATCGCTGTTTCTGCGCTGATTGATTGGTGTTGAATAGCTGAGTAACAGCATCACTAATTATCCTCAGGACAAAATGCAGTTGAAGAGTCATTAGGACTCTCTAAATTTGGAAAGCATCCGCAGCCAAACAAAGGGACTCTCTTCCCACCCAGCCTGGAGGAGAATGCACAGTCAGGTCTCTGGGGCCCTCTTCCACTCAGCTGGGGTTCATTTATGCTATAGCCAACTCCACTAAAACAGGGCATACCCCTAATTGTGCTCAGTGATGACTATGAAACAGAATCCATTGAAATGCCACCATTTTATTTTTATCTTTTCTTTAATAAGAATTTGGTCAGCTTTTCCTTCACACGGAGCACAAGGACACTAAATCCTAAGTCAATGGGATGGGCTTCATTGCAAGGCAGGGTCAATGTGATTGAAGGGTCCCAGATAATCTTTCCACCAGCCTCTCTGGTGCCTGACTCTTTACTATAGATCATATGGTACCTTGATGGTGAAATTAGAGATTAGCAACCACATGCAAAGACCCGAGTGGGACGAGAAATGCTTGGAACTGATGCATGAACTCAGATCATGTAGACAAAGCTGTCATATTGGTGGCTGCAGCAAAAACTGCATTCGCTCTCCAATACATGGGAACTCTTACTTCTATCACTAATAATTGCTCGAGCAATTCACTACACAAATCTTTGTTGAACATCTTGTTGGTGTCAGGATATTGTAGTATATGTTAGAGAGATAGACATGAATTGCCATAATTCCTGCTCTCAAAAAGCTCAGGTGGTCAGAGCAGTCAAATACATAGATAAAGAATTAGAATTCCACATATTAAGTGCTGTCTGTAATAGAGATATTGATCCCTGAGAGTGGAGAAGTATGCAGCTAGCTTGGCTTGGGTGAGGCAGCATACTGTACAGAGAGAGGCCCTCCCAAGAACACAGGTCTATGCCAGGTGAAAGGGGGAGGGGCTTAGGGCATTCTGGGAAGACAACAGGGCTAGGATGTAACAAAAGTAACGAAGTAACAGAACAACACCCAACCTCCTGTGTTTAGAGCATAAATGTCCTGGAGGATTGTGGGAAAATGGTAGAATGTACTCTGAAGGACTAAAGATTCTTTGCCTCGGTAAACAGGTTTTAACTCTATAGGATCCACAAGATCCGAGATGAGGGAATAGTTCAATGGTAACATACTTGACATGGAGGCATCAGATCAGTGCTGGATCCCTAGCACCCACAAAAATGCCATGTTGTCTCCATTGCAACAGGAGGTGGAGGCAAAGGGTCTCAGGAGCAAAATTCCCAACTAGACTTGTCAAATCAGTAATGTTTAGGCTCAGCTGACCGGCACTGTCTCAATACAAAAGGAGGAGACAGATGGAGACACCCAGGCCCCAGTCTCCACATTAGCCACACACACACTCATGTGCTCACACACACACAAACATATATATGCACACCATGCACACCACACATACATACACAAGGAAAAAAGAAAGAAAGAAAGAAACATATTCCTGCAAGGCCAGGAATGTGTTCTTAAACAAGAATACAATACAATTTGCTATTTTAAATGACACAATCACTGAGAGTAATGGGAAGGGATTGGTCAGCCTTGACCCATATATCAAATCTACTCTGTCTAGGTTTTCTGAAACGTTTTGTGAGTGCTGCCTGAAAGCTCTCTGGCCCTGATTATAGGATACCTATGAAGCAGAGGGAGGGTTTTTGAGAGGTCTGAGGGGAGGGGAGAGATGCTGGGCCTTTTCGACTGCAGATCACATTGACTCCCTCACCAAACACTGGAGCTCAAAAACCACTTACATTATTTTATTCAAATGTTAAGGCAAACATTTACAGATTATCCTGTCCAACATCCTGCATTTTCCCAGTTATCACACAACTCTAAAATAAAATAAAAAAAGTTAAAAACTAAATGTTAAGAAAATCACAATGCCAGGCTAGTCAGGGTCACCCTTGGTTGTCATCTTAGCAACAGAAATGCCGAAGCAGGGGATTATGAGTTTGAAAGCAACCTGGGAAGCCTTGTTTCAACAAAATTGATAAGACCACTCCATTTCATGTCAGCACAACCATTTTGGTGTGATAGAATGTCTGTCTGGTACTCTAGAAGCTGAGACAAGGGATTGCAAGTGTAAGACATGTTTGGACATTTAGTGAGAGTGTGTCTCAAAGTAAAACAAAACAAAACAACAAAAACAAAAACACAAAGAGGGGTGACTATATCTTCCTCGACAGTGCTTACTACCCTAGGCTCTATTCCCAGTGCAGTTCAAATAAAAACAAACCAGCCTGTGTCTGCTATAACTTGACTGCTGCTCCTGGGATGAACACCTGTCCTCTTCAGGGTGAGTGCAGATACTGACACAGTGTTTAGGAGAGGCTTAATCCCCCCAACTTCCTTTTAATAAATATTTCAATTTTCATTTATGTGCATGTCTGTGTGCTTGTATGCATTTATGCATACTACAGGCACCCAGGTACCCACAGAGGGCAGACAATGTGAGATCTCTTGGAGCCAGAGCTGCAGGCAGTTGTGGCCACTGTGGGTACTGATATCTGAATGCAGGGCTTCTGTGAGAGCATCAAGTGTTCTTAACCTCGGAGCCATTTCTGCTCCACTTGCCACCCCGATTTTCTTAAATATAGATGCTTTGCAAAGTCTATTCCTTCAGAGTGGCCAGCAATATTTCTGTAAAGGGCTAGGTGGAATTATTATTATTATTATTATTATTATTATTATTATTTCTTTTAGTTTTTCTGATCATAACTTGTCAACTCTATCATTGTAGCTAAAATGTACCCACAAACATGTAGAGGAGCAAAGCTGAATCTCAGTAAAACATTTTTTATAAAAACAAAACAAAAGAAAAAAAAACAGAATCAACCTGAAGGCTGTTTGCAAATGATTTTTCTAGGTCATGAACTTCTAAACCAGGGCAATAGACTATAAACCAGATCTTTCAGTACCTGTGGACACTTACTTAATAAGCCAGGACCTTTGTAGGCAGAGGAGTCAATCCTTAAAGTTTATTTATACAATGTGTTTACAAAAGAGTCAATGATCTGGAATCACTCCACAGACTACAGTTTACCAACCTTGCATTAAATAAAATGAGCTAGCCTTTTTATTTAACACTTGTACACAGAGTACCTCCTAGAAAGAATTCTGATGATTCCCCCAAGGGGGCGGGCAGGAGAGAGTTGGGAGAGAGAGAGTTGAAATTGATGTGGAGGGGGAGGAGAGCATCTCTAGGACAAGCTGGAGACCTAGGACAGGGGAGGCTCCTGAGAGTCTTTAGAGGTGACCCAAGCTGGGACTCCTAGCAGTTGAGGATATGAAGATTGTAGTGGTCACATCCTGTGGGACTTCTAGTGGGGGTAGGAGGACACCAACCCATCTCCAAAATATTTGACTCAAAATTTGTCCTACCTACAAGATGCTCAGGGATAAAGATGATATAAATTGGCCAACCAATGACTGGCCCATTTTGAGACTCACCCCATGGGAAAGAACAACTCTTGACCCCATTCATGATAGCCTGCTATGCTTGTAGTCATGGGCCTAGCATAACTGTCTCTGAGAGGCTTCGTCCAGCAGATGATGGAAACAAACACAGAGACCCACAGTCAAACACAAGGCAGAGCTTGAAAAGTCTTGTGAAAGAGTGGGGGATAGGATTGAGGGAGCCTGAGAGGTCAAGGACACCACAAGAAGACCTACAGAGTCAACTAACCTGTGCTCATGGGGGCTCACAGAGACTGAACCAACCAAGAGTATATAGAGCTGAACCTAGGCCCCCTACACATTTATGGCAGATATGTAGCCTGGTCTTCATGTGGGTTCCCCCAACAGCTGGAGCAGGGGCTGTCTCTGACTTGGACTCTGTTGCTTGCCTTTGGATCCTCTAGCTGGACTGCCTTGAGAAGCCTCATTGGGAGAGGAGTCACTTAGTTCTGCTGTTGACCGATGTGCTAGAGCTGGTTGGTATTCATGGGAGACTTCCCCTTTTCGGAGAAGGGGAGAGCATAATGGGGGTAGAGGTTTTGAAGGTGGGACAAAAGAGAGAGAGAGAGAGAGAGAGAGAGAGAGAGAGAGAGAGAGAGAGAGAGAGAGAGAGAGAGAGAGAGAAGAGAAGGGCAGCTGTGATGGGGATTTAAAGTGAATACATAAGTAAATTAATTTAAAAAAAAAAAAAGAAGAGGAAAAGTCTCCCTTGCCCTAAAATATGGCTTCCCTTTCATTTCTTCAACTTTAGGTGGCTTGAAGAGGCTTACAGATTCTAAGCACAAAGGTTTTGATAGGATGTCAACAAACCTGGGTAGCTACAGATTTTGGGCATTAACTACCAGGTACAGATGCACACTAGCAAACTCAGCATCATGGGTGTTGTGGTTCTTAAGCCCCACAACATTGTGAGCAAGGAGATTTCTGGATCCTCTTTTCAAACCAATGCCTGCTTTTTTATCCACATGGCAAAGCGTTGGAGAGCACAGTTTGATTCTCTTCATGAAGACATTCTAGACGTAGACTCCAAAGACTCACACCCCACTCTTCTCCTACAGCCACACACAACAGAGTTAGTTTCATTACTGCTGTATCTGCTAGTCACTTTTGCACCACTGTGATTGAATATCTGGCATTGGACACCTAACAGAAACAACTGAGGGGGAGGGATGTTTAGGCTCTGGTTTAAGTGGGTGGACTCCAGAGTCACTTAGCCCCAAATGTTAGGAGGAATATAGTATTGTGGCTAGAGAATGTGGCACAAGAGATTCTTTAACTACTGTAAGACGGGAAACAGTGAGCAGACAGAAGAGGCCAGGACGACAGGCTAGTGGCCTGCTTTCTGCAACTATACCCACTCCACTTCCTACTTTCTGCCACCTCTTGATAAGCCCATGCTAAATTTTAACATCCCCACCTCTGTCTCTGTCTCTCTGTCTGTCTCTCTGTCTCTGTCTTTTTGTCTCTGTTTCTGTCTCTCTGTTTCTCTGTTTCTCTGTCTCTCTGTCTCTGTCTCTGTGTCTCTGTGTCTGTCTTTGTCTGTCTGTCTCTGTCTCTCTCTGTCTCTCTGTCTCTCTGTCTCTCTCTCTCTCTTTGTGTGTGTGTGTGTGTGTGTGTGTGTGTGTGTATGTGTGTGTGTGTGCATTTTCTTGCACATGTTCCATAATATGAATGTGGAGGTCAGAGGACAAAGTGTGGAAGTTGGTTGTCTCCTATCCTGTGGGGTTCTAGAAATTAACTCAGGTTGTCAGCCTTGACAGTGAGCACCTTTACCTCCTGAGCCATCTCACTGACCCTGTCTATGCTTATTTTGAATCTGTCAGTGGATTAATCCATTCAGCAGGTCAAAGTCCTCATCCTCTAATCATCTCTGAAAATGTCTTCAGACACATCAAGAAGTGTGCTTCACACTGATCTGGCTGCTTCCCAATACCATCAGATTGACAATAGTTGCCACTACAATGTCATAATTTAACGTAAGAAATTATTTTGAGAGAGGGGGCCAGAAAATAATTTGTATAAGTGGCAGACTTGTTCAGTGTAGTGTCAGATATTGGTGTGCACATACATGATGTATGTATGTGTGTATGTGCTTGTGGTGGGGGATGGACTGTGGGGATGTGGGAAGGGCTTTAACTTCTTATCCTGGTGAATGGATGATTGTTTACTTCACAGCTAGTCAAAGAAGTTTCCAATCAGGCTTTGGGTACTTCTCCTCAAATGTCTTCGGACAAACGACCTTCCATTACTTAGAGTCCTACTTATATGTGCTAGGGTCTATGTATAGTATTGGTAAACTAGAAATAAGGACAAACAGATGGCAGTGATATAGGCACCACTCAAAGATAACTTGAATTAAGTGCTTACTCTATGCCAAGCACAAGGTTAAGTGTTCTACATATGACTTCTCAGAAGATAATAATGAGAAACCTACTCAATTATTGTTACCTTCACCTACTTTACAGATAAGAGTACTGAGATTCCCAGACCTCACTTGTCCAGTGATGAACAGCTATCACATGGCAATCTCTAAATGCCAACAGTGACCATTACATAAGATACAGGTAGCAGCCTACAATTCAACAATGTCTTAAGTGCAGTGCTTTCAGAAGAACTCTGGGGAGGTTTCTGCTGTCATGAGGGGGTGAGTAGAGTGTTCATATTTTATGCGGAATATTAAAGAGCAGATGGGTTATCGAAGAAGGTTTATTCATGGTCGCCAAGCAAAGCACTCAGTTTTTGAACTTAGTAGTGTGCCTCGCTAAAGATCCTGTTTTAGATTAACCTGGACTATTTGGAGGGGAATATGAAATGTATCCAGTCAGCCTTCCCCCTAGAGATCCCATGTGCATGTTCTTGCCACTCTCTGATCATCTCCTTAAAGCTCTCTAGTCATCTTGCTTACACTGCAGACCACACCTTTCCCTAAAGCGCAGGCTGCTTTGCTTGCCCTTCCTATTCTTTTGTTGTATAACTGCTTTCACCAGTGAATGCATGGTGCTGTATATGTGTATACTTGTGTTTACTGTTCATTTGAGTATGACTTGCAACCCCCCTTTAGGGTATAAAATCAATGTGAGGGACCTGTGTCTGTTTTGTTAACTGACATATCCCAAATTTCTATGAAAAATACCTTGCTCACAGTATTACTTAATAAGGATTTGTTGAATGGATGGATGATAGATTTGGAAAACCAGCTTTGGGTTGATTTATTTCAGTGATCCATGCAGAAGCTACCCACTCAGGTTAGGGGTACGAGAGATCAAGCTCTCAACTATCTAGATGCCTGGCTGAGATCTTCTCGGATTAAGGATACATTGTTTAATGAGCTTTTATCTTCTCTTCCCAGTGCTCATCTTCATTCTAGTCCTCAGCTCTCATGACATGGGCAGTTAAGGAAAAGAATTTAGTGCGCACAGCAAATATTCCCCACATCTCAATGGCAGCCAGAACCAGCTCACTGATATGAGTTGGAAACATTCCTTAAAAATTCATGGGAGTGTCTTTGAGTTTGAATTAACATAATTATAAAATTTACAGGCAGCCAGTGAGCTTTTTATAAGGCTTCTATAACAGATGTGTCAGATGTCTGGTTTTGAAAGGACTTCATAATTCAGTTACGTTTTCCTCTGAGTTAAATATTGTAATCTGAGAGTTGGGGTGCAAGAACAACACATTTCTTGACATGTCTTTTGAATTCAGGAAGGATGCCACCAGTAACACAGGCTCACTGTTTTTCTTTTTTCTTTTTTCTTTTCTCACAATGTAGAGTCATAATTCTTTATTCAACAGACAAGTATCCCTTTTAAAGGTTTGAATCTGATGTCCAAATATTTTCTGGACTGTGTTTGAGTGACCACTTACACCCAGTTTCCATTTGCATTCCAAGGATGAAGGGGAGAGAACAACAAGACATATTCCCTTATGACGAATAGTTCTCAGCTCTGAAGCTTCACCTGACAGTTGATGCCAAAAGAACAAATTCTGCACCATTTAGATATTTATTTTTAATGCCCCACCCCCAGTTTTCAAAGTCAGGGAAATCTGAGAACATTCTTGGTTATTCCTGAGGCCTTACTGCTTACTCTACCTAGCATTTAGTCATTAATGTCTATCAATGTAATATTTACTTTTATGTTTTGATTTTTTTAAAACTAACCTGATCTCTTGTGGACCAAGCTAGCCTTGACTTTCTGATCCTCTTCTCTTGGTCTCCTGAGTGCTAGAGTGTCAGGCAAATACCACAACACCATCATGCTTAACCTCCTCTAAATATTGCTTGGACCCATCCATTTCCTCCATCTTGTCCATCCTCACCCTACGGAGAGTTCCACTGTGTTTTTCTGAGGTCCGTCAATAGGATTATTTCTAAAACTGGATATGAGCTTCCCACCAAAGAAGCTCATATACTGAAGACTTTGTCCCCAAATACAAGCAATGTTTACAGGTGGACCTTTGAAGAAGTGAATGGATGAGAGGGCTCTGTGGTCACCAGTGGGTCAATCCACAAGTGAGTTCAAAATCTAAATAGACTCGGGAGGTAGTGAAACTATGGACAATGGGGTCTGGTTGGATGAATCAAGTCACCCTCTGAAGTTGTCCCGTCCCCTTTCTGCTTGTCTCCCTCTTTGCTTCCCAGTCTCCACAAGGTGGAGAACCCTGCAGATTTCCTGCTCCCCACAGCTGTGTTCTGTCTTACCACTGGCCCGGAATCTATGGAGCCAAGGGAGCAAAGGCTATGTTTAGCAAAAGGCTAAAACCTTTGAAGTAATGCTCTGGAATAGTGCTCTTTTTCTGGAACTTGTTTTCTCAGGTGCTGGTCACTGTGACGAGAAGTCTCACCAATGACCAAACCAGCAAGGTTTACCCAAGATTGTTTGAATTTAAAAATGTAAACCCAGAATTCCAGGACCCATCTTCCGTGTCCTGGCCAAATGAGGACTATAGGTCACTCCTTTGTTTCCTCCAGCCCTGCTGACCTATTTACATGGGCATCAGCATCCTCCTTCCTGGCTGGAGGTCTTTATATAAATTGACTTTTCTACCCAGTTGATTTTCTAAACACCCTGCCTGGAAAATCTCTCTTCCAGGTTTTGAGCTGGGTGTCATATAATAAAAAAACATGACAATTCTGTACCCAGCCACAGCTTGTTTCCTGACCTTGCTATTACCCCTCGTTCGACTCTTTGCTGTTATACCATTCTCAATTTGAGTTGTATTTTATCTTGCAATTATATACACAAAATAAAAATGCTTCATTAGAACTTCTAGTCCTTGTGGGTGGAGGCTATGCTTTATACAACTATTTATCTCCAACACATCTTCCAAACCTGGAAAGTATTGAGCATTCTGCAAAATGTATCCTTAATAAATTTCTTTTTTATGTATTTTTAGTTTTCCCTTGTAAGAGCTTCATCTCTCTTCCCTTGTAGGAGCTTCATCTCTCTTCCCTTCATTAGTTTTTACCATTCTATCTCTCTTGCATTTCATCTTCCTTGTTGTTATTTCTCTGGATAAAAATCACATCAGATATTAAGCTGATAAGAACAGACGATATACTTGATCTTAGCCAAAAGGCGTAGACACTATTCTTTCTTTCAAAAAAAAACAACACTTGGCATTATATATTAATATTCACACTATTTCTTTGGTATTGTCATTTTGAAGAACAGACACTCTGTATAGCCCTGACTGGCCTGAAACTTATATGTTGCACATATATATATGTATAGGTGTATACATGCATGTGGAGGTCAGAGGTCAACCCTGGGTATCTTCTTCAATCATTCTCCACCATTTTTGGGCACAGTGTCTCTCGTTTAATGTAAAACTCATTGATTCAGCTAGGCTTCTGCCCAGTGAACATCAAGGATCCTCATGTCTCCATATCCCCAGTACCAGAATTGCAGGTGCCAATGGATTCAGGCCACTTGTTACCTTTTTTCTGAGGATCTGCATTAATTACTTTTCTATCACTGTGATAAAATACCAAGACCCCAAGCAACCTCCCAAGCCATTCCCTCAGCCCTATGTTTTATAATTTCTAAGCCAACAATTCCTGTGTCATCAATTTTATTATTGCTCTTATTGTGTGGCTTTA
>NW_022196904.1:112963378-112970306 GCF_008632895.1 Mastomys coucha
TTTTCTACCTTCTTCATACTCTATTATTCTATCTGTACTTTTTTCAAGAGCATGAGTTGTTTCAACCCTGTTGCTTTCTGAATGCATAGTATTCCCCACTGCTATGCCCTTCCTTCTTACCTGTAGCACATACTCAATGACTAGCTTGTCCTCTTGTCTGCGGAAATACAAATTCTTCATGGCTTGGTTTGCTGTACCTCATGCATGTTTCCTGCCTCCATCCCCTGAGGAATTAACCTAGCTCTCAGTTCAACAGCTGTCTCTTGAGTTGACCTCAATGATAGCACATATGTCTCTCCTTCCTATGAGGTCGCAACAGTGTCTGACCCTTGTGTTTGTTTCTCAGTAGGTTTCTATTTTAGAAGAAAAGGCCATAGGTAATTAGCCTGGGTCTCTCTAAAGTCTCCTCCCTATTACAGAGAATGAAAGGTCTCTTGTTTAAAAGTGTTGTAGTTAAATAGGAAAATGGACAAGGGATGAACGAAGAAAAACAACTGGGTCAAACTTGTTATGTAATGCCAATGGAAATATTCTCTTTTGAAACTAAAAGAAAAAAGGGGAGGAAACAAACACAAGTATAAAGTTAACATAGATGATACAGTTGTTGAGGACACTTCCATTGGTTAGCCAGAGGTGCTAAGGTCTGGAAGCTTAAAAGAAAACACATGGTTGAACATAATTTCCAAAATCATGGGTCTTTGGGTGTTAATTAGAGATAGACAAGGTCATGGGAATGGAGCACTCATAATTACAGAAATGGCTTTGAAAGAAGCATGTTGTCTTGGTATCCTATATTGCCTCATCACAAAGCTGTCACACATGCTGAACAGATGTGTTACCATGTTCTTGGACTTCCCAGCCTCTAGAATTATGTGCCAAATAAACTTCTGTTTTTTATAAAATAAATGCCTGTGGCGTTCAGGTAACAGATGGTGCAGTTGTGAATTGGGAAGGGAAAGAGTGTGTGGTGGAGGAAGGGAATCAAGGATACTCCTGAAAATCAGCAAAGGGTTTTCTACAGTTCAGAGACTCATGCGACAGGAGCCCCTGGATAGCCAGCCACAGATTCTGTGGGGAAGGGGATGATTGTGGAGAAAAGTTATTCTATATAGAGGTATTTCAGCAGTTTACTAGATCCAGGCAAGCCCAATACCAGGCCCATAACTTCTCCTTAACCAGAACCATGATTTAACCCCATTTGATGGAAATAAAATGAAATAATGGGGCACTGAAGATAAACTAGTCAAAATCAAGAGCCTTGTTATCTATCAGACCCAATGCCAAGAACTTCTCCAGTATTAAAACTTGCACCGTTCCTGTTTTCTGGCTCTCACTCTATACTAGTCAGGGCACCCATCAGCAGCTACAGTGATGTTTTAGCCCATGGATGAGCTTCTCTCTAAAGTGGCAGGGAAAGATGCTTCCATTCTTCTTTCTTCTGTTGGAAAACAAGCACAGCTAAGGATACACCTAGAAAAAGAAATGGTGGCACACTATATACATTGTCAAGAATTTGGGGTCATGCCAATGGTGAGGGCATTCTTCTGGCAGAGGGATAAGAAGAAAAAGAGGAAGTAAAATATTCTTTAATTTGATGTACATAAGAGAGGATTTGGGAAAACTCACACTTTATGGGCTTGATGCCCGAAAATATAATTTCAAAGGAATTCTTATAGAAGTGTAAAAGACAAGTTATATTTCCTAACACCTGGGGCTTCAGGAGACATCTGCAGACATATTTCCCTTTGCTTCTAGCAGATTTAAAACCTTGGAGGGGGGATGTAGACCACATATCTTTAAAATAAGAGAAGGGAGTTGGAATATTTTCCCTCACATGCTTCATGTGATAGAGAAAAATGAGCACACACTGATGTAGAAGGAGATGTTGGGAGCAAAGCCAAGTGAGGATTTTTCCAGAGGGTCCTTTGTGTGATGGTCTGGGAGTATGATACACTCAGTGTGCTGTAAAGATCTAAGATATGGCCGGGACTTCAAGCAACGAAGAAATTATAGCTACATCCAGTGATGGTGAGGCAAGAAGTCACATCCAAAACACATGGTCCTGAGGATAACGGCAGGAGAAAGAACAGAAAAAGGAAGAGTATAGGGTCAAGCTTCAGCAACAGTGATGGTGACTCCTCAAGATAAAGCCAGCCTGCGCTGTGGAAGAGGGCTTGTGGGACCTCGCCTGCAAGAGATGGTGAGGAATTATTTTTGAGCTGCATATGGAAGAACTCAGGCACTTTGGCTTTCTTAAAATCCAACTTAATAGAAGCCCAAGTACCACTTTCTCCATTAAAACTGTTCAGCAGTGCCTCCATTTCTCTATGTACATTTGGAAAACTGGTGTGTGTGTGTGTGTGTGTGTGTGTGTGTGTGTGTGTTTGTGTGTTTGTGTGTTTGTGCCTATGTATGTAGTTTGTATGTATGTATGGGTGCACAAAGTCTTGTGTGGAGGCCAGAGGTTGACCTCAGGTGTCTTAGTTCCATGCCACTTTATATTTTGAGACAGAGTCCCTCACTAAAGCTGGAGCGCACCAATTCAACAAGACAGCCAGGCCGGGAAGTCCCAGAGATCTTCCAGCGAGCACTGGACTTAGAGGCATGTGTAGTTGTGCTCATCTTTTTACATAGGTGCTGGGAAACAAAAGCCATATCCTCAGGCTTGCACAGAAACACTGCACTGACTTAGCCATTGTCTCAGCCAGAAAAATTGATTCTTCTTCCTTTCATTGAAAATAGAACTTTTTCTCACATAATATATCCTGATTACAGTTTCTCCTCTCTCTACTTCTCCCAGCTTCCACCTTCCCTCCCATCTGATCTTGTAAATATAACTTTTATTTGCCTGAGGTAACTGTTTCAGCAGTTTACTGCCACCTTCTGCTAACCTAGGCTTAGTCCTGGAATCTTCTAGCCTGTACAATCTTATCTAGGCCTAGAATGTTCTTAGCCTCTGAGACTTACTGCTGAGTAAGCTCCCCCTTTCTAGTTCTTCTTGAACTGTAGCCAGCTGGTTCAACTCAGCCGTTCTGGCTCACACTCCTCTTTAAGCTGACTGATTCAATCTGGCTTTTCTCTCAGTCTCTGACTGAATTGCTAAGCTTGTCCTCATATTAACTCTAGCAACCTGTACTAATCTTCTAGCTTCTTCACATTCTCTTGTTCATCCTGTCTTCACCTGTGTCTAGCTTGTTCTCTCTGTAACTTCTCTCTGTAAAACTCTCTCCATGAAACTGCCTCCTCCTCCTTCTCTCCCTCTTCTCCCTCCTCTCCCCCTCCTCCTCTTCTTTCTTCTTCTCCTCCTTCTTTTCCTCTTCCCCCTCTCTGCACTGATTTCTCCCTTTTCCCATTACTCTATTTATTCACTTTACATCCCAATCACTGAACTCCTTCCTCAGTCCCCAATCACATTCCTTCCTCCCCTCCACCCTCCTTTTCTTCTCTGAAAGGGTGAAGATCCACCCTGGGTATCCTCTACCCTGGCATATCACATCTCTGTAGGGCTAGATGCATCCTCTCCCACTAAGGCCAGACAAGACAGCCCAGCTAGAGGAATGGATTCCACAGTCAGGCAACAGCTTTAGGGGCAGTCCTGCTCCAGTTGTTGGGTACCCACATGAAGACCCAGCTCTACATCTGCTACTCATGTCTAGGTCTAGCCCCTGTATATTCCTTGGTTGATGTTTCAGTCTCTGAGAACTCCCAAGGATCTAGGCTAGTTGACTCTGTTGGTCTTCCTGTAGAGTTCCTACCCACTTCAGGGCACTCAGTCCTTCCCCTAACTCTTCCATACAAGGCCCCAAGCTCTGTCCAATGTTTGGCTGTGAGTCTCTGCATTTGTTTCAGTCAGCTGCTGGGTAGAGCCTCTTAAAAGACAGCCATGCCAGGCTCCTGTATGCAAGCAAAAGGGAGTATCATTAATAGTGTCAGGGATTGGTGCTTGCCCATGAGATGGGTCTCAAGATGGGCTGGTTATTGGTTGGCCATTCCGTCAATCTTTTCTTCATCCCCCACCTCTGCATTTCTTATAGACAGGACAAAATTTGGGTCAAAAGTTTTTTGGGTGGGTTGGTGTCCTTATCCCTCCACTGGGGGTACCATCTGGTTACAGGTGGTGGCCTCTTCAGGTTCTACATCCTCATAACTATGAGCCTCAGCTATAAACTCCTGGGAGCCTTCCTTATCACATCTGGCACATCACAGAAGTACCCTTCATCCTCTACCCCTGCCAGCTGCAGATTTCCATTCATTCTCCTGGCCCTCTAGCTCTTTCACTTGTCTCTCCCCACACCTGATCCTGAATACCCCCATTTCCCTCCACATCTTCTCTCCCATCCAGCTCCCTCCCTCCAGCTGCCTCCTGTGACCATTTTATTCTTCCTTCCAATGAGATTCAAGCATCCTTGGTTGGGCCTTCCTTTTTCTTTAGCTTCTTTGGGTCTGTGGATTGTATCATGGGTATCTTGTACTTTAAGGCTAATATCAACTTATAAGTGAGTACATACCATGCATTCTCTTTTGGGTCTGGTTACCTCACTTAGGATATTTTCTAGTCCTATCCATTTGCCTGCAAAATTCATGATGTCCTTGTTTTAAATAGCTGAGTAGTATTCCACTGTGTAATTGAACCAATGGCTTATGCTCTAAGATCAAGAATCAACAAATGGGACCTCATAAAATTGTAGAGCTTCAAAGGACAGTAGGACAAAATGGTAACCAACCAACTGGGGAAAGATCTTTACCAAACCTGCATCCGATAGAGGGTTAATATTCAATATACACAAAGAACTCAAGAATTCAGACTTCAGAGAGCAAAATAACCCTATTAAAAAGTGGGGAAAAGAGCTAAAGAGAGAATTCTCAACTGAAGAAACTCGAATGGCTGAGAAGCACCTAAAGAAATGTTCAACATCCTCAGTCATCAGGGAAACGCAAATCAAAACAACCCTGAGATTTCACCTCACACCAGTCAGAATGTCTAAGATCAAAAACTCAGGTGACAGCAGATGCTGGTGAGGATGTGGAGAAAGAGGAATACTCCTCCATTGCTGGTGGGATTGCAAGCTGGTACAACCACTCTGGAAATCAGTCTGGCAATTCCTCAGAAAATTGGACATATTTCTACCTGAGGACCCAGATATACCCTCTTGGGCATATCCCCAGAAGATGCTCCAACATGTAATAAGGACACATGCTCCACTATATTCATAGCAGTCATATTTATAATTGCCAGACATTGGAAACAACCCAGATGTCCCTCAACTGAGGAATGGATACAGAAAATGTGGTTCATTTACACAATAGAATACTACTCAAAACTTATTTTTGATGATGGTTCTTAAATGCTTTAACCCCCCTTTAAGCCCACCACCCACCAGAGGTAATGGAAAAGAAAGGATACCATGGAAATGGACCAATTTAGAAAGTTTTTTGGAACAACTCCTGTCTATGTTGTCTGGAAATTGGCAGTTCAGTTCTCATGTTAGTAGAGGCAACTCCATCCACTAGCAAACAATCCAAGGATACATCAGCAGTCCAATTTGGTAGAGTTGGGATCAGCAGTTGTGGCACTACCTAGCAGAGACAGCCAAGCCTCAGCCTTGGCACAAGTCAGCAGGAGGGACCAGGAAGGACACCAGAAGTTCTTGGCTGTGCCTCACTCAGCGAAGTTTGCTCAGCCTCTGTCACTATTGGTCGAGTCCTATTTGTACATTCCAAACATCACGTGTCCTCCATGGGTTTTACTTCAGCATGTGCATCTGTCTCAGCTGATATTCTGCCAATCAGCCCGAGTCTACAGAAGCAGCAAGAAACTGAATGCACCACAAGAAGTTTTGTATAAGTTTCTCTCTAATGAGTCCTGACAAATGCAGCTCAACTATGCAATGTAAGGCAGACCAATACATGCATATTGCTAGCAAAGACTCTTTTATCATGTGTCCTTTCAAGTGCTTGTTTTAGCAGAACATCCTTTCACCTGTGTCTGCTTCAGGACAACACTCCTTCACAAGTCTGCCTTAGTCTTTCACCTCTGTTCACTGTAACGGAACATTCTTTCTCGTGTTTGCCCGAGCAAAACACCATCCAACACAACTGACTTTCCAAAGAACCCTTAAAGTTTCCACTTCACTCTATCATCTTCATAAGATGAGATTTAAGGTCATTGTCTTGCTCTTCAGATTTATTTGGATATCTGGGGCTTGCTGTAGTAGGAGAGTCCAATTCTGATGATGTTATATTACACTGGCTTTTATTGTGTTCTTATGCTTGCCTTTAGGATTCTGGTTGTCTTTGGTGTTGGCTGTCCTGGGAGTCCCTGGTAGTAGCAGGCCTCTGGAACTGGTTGTTCTGGGTGGCAGCAGGCCTCCCAGCAGGCAGGCAGAACTATGGTCGGGGAAGTGGAGATCAGATTCCAGATTACAGGTAGAGGTATAGAGTGAAAGATGGAGAGCACAGAAAGGGCAGTGCAGACCTCACAGCAGCTGCTGGGCTTGCCCCAGCAGGAAGGAGATTGGTTGTCCTAAGTGGCAGCATGTCTTCTGGGAGGCAGGCAGAGCTGTGGTCTGGGGAATGGAGTACAGATTTGTAATTCACACAGCTCTCTTAAGTAGCCTTTTCCCGCCCCCCCTCTTGTGAGAATTGGGAATGTCCTATTCTGTCAAATCTTTCTCTGATTTGTCACTTTTCTGCCACTCAATTAGACAACACTTTCAGACATGGGTGCTTCTTACTGCGAACTAACTTTACCTTCATTGTTTGGAGTTAAAGGTACATACTAAGGTCATGTCTGTATTCCAGCCAGTGAGATTAAAGGTGTGTGCTAAGAGCTGAGCCACACCACAACTAAAAACAGCCTTTTCATTCTTCTTGAGTTCCTTGTGGAATGTGGGTTGTTCTTCCTGTATTCCAAACTTCTGGGCTAATA
>NW_022196904.1:112971151-112976989 GCF_008632895.1 Mastomys coucha
GAATGGAGAAATTTACATGTAAATAAAGAAAATATCTAAAAGAAAAAAAAAAACAACAGCCTTTTCAGTAAACAATACAATATTGGAGTTCACAGTGTGATCAAATATCCTGCAACAGGACCTACCTACTTTCTGCCTCTCATTAGAAAACAAACAGGCCTTTATGGGATAATAACAAAATTAATTAAATGGAATAAGATTTTAAAATATCCTATTATATTAGAATTGTCCAAAAACAAGCCAACAAACAAACAGAAGAAAAAGAGCCCAAGAAAAGACCTAAGAAACAGATAGGAATGCAGAGAGCCACTCATTTGCATACTCAGGAATCCCATAAAAACACTAAACTGGAAGCCATATTACATCCACAAAGGACCTGTAGCACAAAAATAGAGAAAAAAAATCTATAAATAAAATGAAATTAAATTTTTTTTTTTTAAATGCCGTGACAAAGCCTTAGGAGACAGAGCCTCCAAAGCTGCCACTGAGTTCATTTTCTGTTGGCCACTCAGTGCTGGGCATGGAGCCTGCCCTTAAGAGTCTCCAGTGAGACTCTCTTGGAGAAAATGTAATTCTCATTTGCAAGTAGTTATCAGTTGAAGATAGCTTCTGGATTAAGGATAGGAGCCTAGAACTTTAGAACTCTATCTGGTGTGGACCCATGCAGGCCCTGCGCATGCTGCCTTAGTCTCCCTGAGTTCATATGTGTATCGATCATAATGACTTAGGGGTGCTGTTTTCTTGGTGTTCTCCATCCCTTCTGACTCTCCCACACTTTCCAACTCCTCTTCCACAGGGTTCCCTTAGACATGAGGTGAAGGATTTGACGACAGTATCTTGTGTATGGCTGGGTGTTCCAAAGTTCTCCCTCTGTGTTACAGTCTGGGTGTGGGTCTCTGTATTTCTTCCCATCTGCTGCAGGAGGAAGCTTCTCTGATGATGGCAGAGCAAGGCACTGATCTGGTCCCCTGGCTTGAGCCAGGAAATCTGTTTTTAAATCAGCGATCATAGCGACTGACATGGATGGATAATAAGATCCATGTGATAGTGCAAGAGATTTAGTATTACTGAGGTATCAAAGTATTTTCTGTTACTACAATGACATGGTTTATAAAGAAAAGGAGTTTTAGTTAGCTAACACTTTCAGAGTTTCAGGATGATGGTGCCAGCATTGTTTGGGCTCTGGCAGAATCTTCATGGAAAAAGGCAGCATGGTTGGAACACAAACAAGAGAGAGACATCTCATGGCAAGACAAGAAGCCAAATACTGGAGAGGAACTAGTCTTCTATGAAAGTCATCTGCTTGGGTTTTATTGCTGTGAAGAGATACAGTGACCACAGCAACTCTTTTAAAGGAAAACATTTCATTAGGGATGTCTTACAGTTTCAGAGGTTCAGTCCAATATTACGGCAGGAAGCATGGCAGTGTGCAGACAGACATGGTGCTAGAGAAGCTGAGAGTTCTACATCTTGATCCACAGGCAGCAGAAGGAGACTGTGTCACATTGTGAGTAGCTTGAACATATCTGACCTGAAAGCCTACCTCCATAGTTACATACTTCTTCCAACAAGTCCACACCTCCTAATACTACCACTCCTTATGCCCAAGCATTTAAACACATGAGTCTGTGGGAGCCATTTCTAGTCAAACCACCACACCATCTCATAAGAACTTGCCAATGCCCCATGAGAACTACATTAATTCCTTCTAAGAACAGCATTCCCAGCAACCTCCCACTAGGCTCTGTCTCTTACAGCCCCAACCACCTCTTAACATCATCTGACTGAGAACTGAAGTGTTCAATTTACAAACCTTCTGAGGACACATTCAGTTCTTGTCTTAACCACAGCAAATACCATCAATCTGTGCATGGAGCTGCTTTTTTCAACCTCTGCACTCCCATTAGCAACACTAACAGCTGGGAAAATGATAAATGTCTCCACATGAGTTACTGGACCCTTGGCAAGTGGATGCTGATTCTCTCTACTCATTCCCCATCTAACAATGGTGGCAATTCTACTTCACATGTGTGAGGGGAGCTCACACCTCCAGTTTCAAAATGGCTTCATATCAGAATCACTTTGCAATGTTCTGAGGATAACAGTTGGAGGTGTGAGTGACAGTCTGAGGAGGGAGGCTTGGAGGTATGACAGTCTGAGGGAAAGGCTTGGAGGTGTGAGTGACAGTCTGAGGAATGAGGCTTGGAGGTGTGAGTGACAGTCTGAGGAGGGAGGCTTGGAGGTATGACAGTCTGAGGGTAAGGCTTGGAGGGGTGAGTAACAAGGCATTGTAACATATTTTCATGAGAACTCTTTCTGAACCACCCTGTGCGCCACAGTTAACATCTCTGTGGGCTAGCCACAAATCATTTCATTTTAGTTTATTTCTTTATTACTGTTGGATCTACTCCTCCCTCTCAAGAGGTTACATTTAATAAGAGGTACTGAAAAAATATATTATGGCTTTGAACTTTGCACTTTGGAGGAACTACCCCTTTATATACACAAAGTCCCCACATTAGCCAAGCTACTTTTTTCTAAAGGAAAAGAGCAGATCTGCAATTGATTTGTTGGCTACTGAAGATTAACACAGAGTAGTGTTTGTATTGGATTTTAGATTAAATGATTTTATTAAAGCCTTTTTTATCATGTCAGACACAGAGCTTTGCTGCCGCTGCTCCAGCACACCCTCCAGAGTGGAGGAGTACTCAGCAAAGACATTTCCTTTTTGCCTCTGTTCACCTTGGACTCTGGTATGGACAATTTCATGGGTATCACTTGCATCCCAGCCTGGCCATGCGAATCTTCATCCCTGTTGGAGGCTCTGGATCAGAAGAAGGATTTGTTTCCAACTTTAAACATGTGTGGACAGTCTAGCAGTACAGTCACTTGGCATGAAGGTTGACATGTCGAGGGAGGAGACGGCAGTTTTTGTGGAGAGTGCTGTGATGAAGGAGGGGTCTATGGAGAGAGATGGGGTGGAAGGGAGACAGGAGAAGAAAAGCAACCAAGGTGCAGCTGGCCTTTTACAGTAAAATCAGTCCTCGGTTGCCTACTTTACACTATAGTACTGAGTCACCCCTAGACCATAGCTCCACCCATGGCAAGCATCGACAGAACAAAGGAGAGAGGTACATAAATAGTGGAGAACTTGACAGGGCACAACAGCATCCACCATATTAGGAAGGGAAGAGATGATCAGAGACACAGAGTCGTCACTCTGAATAAGCAATGCATAAGATATGGCCAATGATAAATAAGAGGAAGGATGAGAGAGACTCCTGGGAAGAGCAGGGAGTGTGGCAAAGCAGGCAAAGGAAACAGTGTAGACAATGGCTCATGGGCAGAATAATGAATGCTACTCTCCTTTCGCTATTCAGGAGTTTCTGGCCTAGTTCTAGGATTCAGGGGTGGGGTGGGATAATGCTACCATGAAGCAACAGTGAAGAGTTTTGTGTTTGAGGAAGGTCCAATGGATTTAGGAAAGAAAATATCACAAGTACATATCAGCCTGTGAGGAGTGCTGACACCTCTCATCCTGAGTTCTAGTCTCTGTACAGAAGTGCATGTTTCTAGATAAGAGGGATGAGTGGAGATCACATGGCTGGAAGCATTGCCAAATACAGCCTACCGAGCCGTGTCCTTCTGAAGCACAGCTATCTCCTGGTGTCAATAGTGCAACATGGTCTGTCCTCATAAGTATGAGATCTTGTGTGCTCTATCCTGATGGCTTATACCTCTCTAAAGTCAATGATGTAAACAGAGCAGTCAGATTTTCCTGGAGGTGGGCTGTGCTTGGTGCGCTGGTTAGTCTTTTGTCATTTTGACACAAGCTAGAGTCATGTGGGAAGAGGGAACCTCTACTGAGGCACTGCTGCTAAAGAATTGGACTGTAGGCATGTCTGTGCGGTCTTTTCTTGATAAATGATTTATGTAGGATGGCCCAACCCATTGTGTGTGGCACTACTTCTAGGCACATGGCCCTCCATTGGATCAAAAAGTTGGCTAAATAAGGCAATAAGTGGCTTTCCTCCATGGCCTCTGCTTCATTTCTTGTGTTCAAGTTTCTTCCCCAGATTTCCCTCCATAATGGGCTGTCACTGGGACTGAGGACAATTTCCTCAAGTGGCTTTGGTCATAGTGCTTATCTCAGTGGCAGAATGGGAAATGGAGGGGGAGGGGGAATAAAGCAAGGTTTTATTAATCCTGGCTCTCAGTTTTCAGCATTCAGTCCCTCCTAGGAGGAGAGTACTGAGAGCAGCTTGCATGGCAGTTGCCTGGAGGTAGGGAGAAAGTGCCTAAGTGACAGTCTCTCCTCCCTCTCTTACTCCCAGCCTGCAGGACTGTGGTGTTCAGGAAGCACTGGCCCCACTTTATCATTTTTTGAAACTCCCTCACAGTCATGCCAGAGGTATGCTCTGTTAGTCTCCTAGGAACTCCTCAATCCAACCCACTGGGACAGTCAAGATTAGCCACCAAGCTGTATAAGAATTTCAACAATCAAGGACTCAGAAATGTAAAATGTTGTATGAATTCTGATAGCAAAAGAAACAAATAGTGAATGCTTATAATACCTGCATCTTTGAGGGTGAGACATCACAAGTTCAAGACCTACCTGGTTTATAGTACACATTCTAAACTGGCCAGGATTACAGAGTTATAGAGTAAGACTCAGTCTCTCTCTCTCTCTCTCTCTCTCTCTCTCTCTCTCTCTCTCTCTCTCTCTTTCTCTCTCTCTCCCCCTCCCCCCCCCCTCTCTCTCACACACATACACACAATTTATTAAGTACCTCCTAAAATTTAAGGTATAGAGGTTAATTAACCCTTGTACATCTTTTGTGACTTCTCATGAGGGTTTTTTATTTTTTATTTTTGATTAGACATTTTCACCTCAACTGCAACAACAATAGCAGTAACAAAAAGAGCAAGCAGGTAGGGAAAGGGGCCTCAATTGTGGAAGGAACTCAGTAAATATTTATTGGGTAGTAAATAAATGTCCTTTTGAGGCCTTACCTCTTGCTAGCCACTATAAATATAAGTTATAAATGAGAAGACTCTAAGAGAAAAGTAAGGATAATGATGGCAGGTGACACCGTAAGACGGATTTAGAACTACAAAATTTGTGTAGATGTACCACAATTTCTCTATCCACTCCTCTGTTGAGGGACATCTGGGTTGTTTCCAGGTTCTGGCTATTATAAATAAGGCTGCTATGAACATGGTGGAGCATGTGTTCTTATTACATGTTGCTATTTTTTGGGTATATGCCCAGGAGTGGTATAGCTGGGTCCTCGGTAGAACTATGTCCAATTTCCGGAGGAACCGCCAAACTGATTTCCAGAGTGGTTGTACCAGTTTGCAATCCCACCAGCAATGAAGTAATGTTCCTCTTTCTCCACAACCTCTCCAGCATCTGCTGTCACCTGAGTTTTTTTATCTTAGCCATTCTGACTGGTGTGAGGTGGAATCTCAGGGTTGTTTTGATTTGCATTTCCCTGATGACTAAGGATGTTGAACATTTCTTTAGGTGCTTCTCAGCCATTCGGTATACTACTCAGCTATTAAAAACAATAAAATTTTGAAATTCTTAGGTAAATGGATGGATCTGGAAAATATCATCCTGAGTGAGGTAACCCAATCACAAAAGAACAAACACGGTATGTACTCTCTGATAAGTGGTTAATAGCCCAGAAGGTTGGAATACAGGAATAACAACCCACAAACTATAAGGAACTCAAGAAGAAGGAAGACCAAAAGGTGGACATTTCACTCATTCTTAAAAGGGGGAACCAAATACCCACGGAAGGAGTTGCAGAGATTAACTATGGAGCAGAGACT
>NW_022196904.1:112977579-113010079 GCF_008632895.1 Mastomys coucha
GGAAAGGTAGTTGTCTTCCTCAGGGTCATTGTTGCTGTGGTGAAGCAACATGGCCAAAGCAACTCAAGGAGGCACACAAGGGTTCCTGTGGCTACACAAGGGTTCATGTGGGTACACAAGTGTTCATGTGGCTACACAAGGGTTCATGTGACTACACAAGGGTTCATGTGGCTACACAAGGATTCATATGGCTACACAAGGATTCATGTCGCTATACAAGGGTTTATGTGGTACACAAGGGTTCATGTGGCTACACAAGGGTTCATGTAGCTACACAAGGGTTCATGTGGCTACACAAGGGTTCATGTGGCTACACAAGGGTTCATGTGGCTTACCCTTCCACATCCCAGTTCATCATCAAAGGAAGTCAGGATAGGAACTCAAGCAGGGCAGGAACCTGGAGGCAGGAGCTGATGCACACAGAGGCAGATGGAGGGATGCTGCTTACTGGCTTCCTCCCCATGGCTTGCTCAGCCTGCTTTCTTATGGAATCAGGGCCCACCAGGCTATGGATGGTACTACCCACAATGGGCTGGGCCCTCCCCATCAATCACCAATTAAAAAAGTACCTTACAGCTAGATATTATAGAAGCATTTTCTCAATTGAGGATCCTTCCTCCCCAATGAATTTAGCTTGTGTCAGGTCGACATAAATTAGCCATCACAGCAGGTAACTTAGAAGGACATTTCTGAAGCTCTAGAATACAGAAACAGATGGGATCTGCTTGATTAAGAAAACTGATTACGGCGAGCTGTAGCCCCCAAATGCCAGCAGGAGAAGGGCTTTTCCCAGTAGATGCCTTCAAAAACTTCTGCTCCTGCAGGAGCTGGACTTAGACCCAGATCCCCTATATATCTGTAGCAAATATGCAGCTTGGTGTTCATGAAGCTCCCCTAACAAGTGGAGCAGGAACTGTCTGTCTCTGTTCCTGCCAATCTTCCCTTTATTTGGACTGCCTGGATGGGCCTCAGTGAGAGAGGATGTGCCTAGACCTGCTGGAACTAGATGTCCCAGGGTGGGATGGTACCCAAGGTGGAGGTCCCCTTCTCTAAGGGAACAGGGGAAAGATTTGTAAGAATGGCATTGGGAAGAGAGGAGAGGAAGAGGGAAGCTGTGATCAAGATATAATGTGAATAAAAATTAATAATAATAATAATAATAATAATAATAATAATAATAATAATAATCTCCTGTTCCACAAAGGACAGGGATGCTACCAATATGGAGATAATTAATATGTTAATTGTAGTCTGAGTCCTTCTGCATACTGTGTTCTGTTGAATGTATTTCTACTTGTTCTCATGGTCCCTCCCCATTGGTCTTTGTGTCCTTTCAGGAGAAGTTCCTTCCTCAGTGACTTTACACTTACTCTTCATTCTGAAAGACGCTGCCTCTGAACCATTACACTATCGCCTCTCCATTGTCATTAAAGTCTCAGCTTTGATTTTACCCACTCACAGACATTTCCTCTGATTGCGGCTTCTAAATTGGATGCTGTCTTATCCATGGCTTTCACATATGATCTCAGTTCCCTTCCTTCACAGTGTTAGCCTATACAACTGTCTTACCATGATTATCATATGAGAGCAGGGGCCTTCAATCTCATGTGCCACAGTGTCCACAACTAGAACATTATTATATCCTAGAGCTTGCATCAGTGATATGCTGCAGAGCAAAGCACTGCAATATTTAATGACTTCAAACCACGGCCCTTCATTTGGTATGTGATTCAGACCAGCTAGACAGCTCTTACTTGAATGACCTCATCCAGCTAACGGGCTGGATGGTAGATACATAATCTTACCAATGTCATTCTCATGTCTAGTCTGGTGGCTTGAAGCAGCAGAGACAGCATGCACCATGTAACCTGGTTCTACAGCAGCCAAGCTTGGGCCCTTTCACAGGAATGTGCAAGCAATCTGACCTGTATTCATGAATGAATGGACAGCTCAGGGATTTGAGGAAAAGAAATCACACAACAGGATCCTCAAGAATAACAATCCAGTCAATTAATTATGCTTTTAACAAATAAAGAGCAGCCAAGGAACCAAATAATTAGGAAAGTCATGAATGATTTCAGCAAGATTTAGGAGGATAATGCACACAGAAGATCAGGCCATGGCTGTGAAAACAGAGCAAGAAGGTAGGAACATGAACCTGGTAATTAAAAGTACTTTCTGCCACTGGAAATAAAATCCAGCAGACAGGACACATAAGGGAAGGAGTGTAGTTAATGACTGTGGCAGCAATGTTGGGAGGAAGGAATCATGCACACCCGAAGAGAGTGTGAGGGAAATACAAAGTGGCAGGGATGTCTCTCATTATTTTACTGTGGTTCTAGATGCAGAGAATGAAGTCAACAGAAGACAGACATTTCAATAGTCTATTAGAAAATAATTTCCCTGAGACAAAGGTATAAGTGCCTGGTTTGAAATGAGCCTCAAAGAAAAATCACATGCATTAAAAAAAAAAAAAAAAACCCACACCCAGAGGAAACTCAAAACTTCAAGGAGAAAGAAGAAACATTAAAAGCTTCCTGTGTGAAGAGAAAGCTCACTGTCAATGACAAGAGAGTCGGCCTGAATTCTCATCGGTAGCCCTGGATACGGGGAGATGGTGACATCGCGCCTTCAAATCTCCGAGTGCATATAATTTTGAACCTTGGATCCAGGACTCAATCAAGACTCAGAAAGAATAATTTAAAGTCATATTCCGAAATGTGTGGTTTGCCATTTACAGCAAAATACAGCACAGAAGGATGTCAACAAGGGGAGATTCCCCAGTAACACGGAACATGGAATGCACAAAACTGGAGATTTGGGACTGTGAAGAAGAGGCATAAAACAGAGCTTGAGGGGAACACTTAAACAATGGGATTGAGGAAACTTTCAGGCAGTAGAATCTCTTCAGTGGATCTGTTCACATTACTTGGTGAAAATGTTGGTACAGTTACAACCTTCTAAATTGCTACTTTTTAAAAAAATCCCTTGTCAAATTTTTAGTATCAATGCACAAGTAATATCAGGATAGTTAGATTTATAGAAAATCACATAAAAGTCATAAGCTAGTCAGTGTGAAAGCTGAAAAGCCAGTGAAACTTGCTGAGAATGATCAGAAGGGGACAACAGGTGTCTGAAGGTGGTGAATCCATTCTCCATCCAAGATGTCTGCATATGAAGTTCATTCTCACTGTTATGGGAAGCTATCTCTCCATAGAGTAGCTCCTGATGCTTGTTGGTGTGTGATGTTGTCTGGAGATTGGGTGTTAACTCCTATCTTTATGACTTCCTTTACAGAAATTCTAAGCAGGCCAATCATTTTTTGTCTGAGCCTTTTAATCATTTCTCTTATCTAAACACAAGATGGCGCCCTAGAGCCAGGTATTGTGTAAGTTGGCAGTTGGTGTGCTGTCCCTATTTCAGCATAAGAGGGCGATCCTAGCCCAGGGTTGTCCGAAATCCACAGGTGGTCTATTGACCTTTGCAGAAAGAGTCCCTAGTGAGGGTAATGTGTGTCCAAAAGCGTCTCCCTGGGGTGGGGTAGGGCTAGACACTGCCTACACACCAGCCTGCAGCTGGGCAGAA
The DNA here is from genome assembly GCF_008632895.1 of Mastomys coucha. NCBI lineage: Eukaryota > Metazoa > Chordata > Mammalia > Rodentia > Muridae > Mastomys > Mastomys coucha. Next base: position 112,981,165 of record NW_022196904.1, read on the forward strand.
CCGCTGTGAGATCAGCTTCCTAGGCATGCTTATGGCCACCAGTGCTGTACAGCTTGGTTGCACCCTGAGCCCACAGTCTACTGAGAATGACACAGCAATGATGTATGTAGGACCAAGACCCACAGTGCCTATCTCTTGCTGAGGAGAATGCATGTCCCAATGCAAATTGACACAGCTGATGGGGGCTGACACATGTCTGACCGAGGGCCTATGTTTATCCTCTCAACACTGAGGCTGCTCCTGAGGTTTTATCTTCTGCAGGCTGGGAAGGAAGCCCCATGGGGTCTTCCCAGTATTGCTTTTACCAGCCCAGCATTGAGTCCCAAGGCAAAGTTCCAGGTTTACTGTCCTTCCCTAACCCCGGCAGAAAGGTTCTGGCCTTGTGCTATCTATACCTGAGGTTGAAGTATTGGTGAAAGTAAGCTGCTGGCCATTAGGGCGGATACTAAGCTTTCTTAAGTCCTGCACCACAGCTGACCAAATCACATCTGTGTCCTATAAGAGTATAGTGTCGATTACGTCTCCGTGTAAGCCTAGAGACTCCACCTGTGACCACTCGTCTGGACAGTGACAAAGTCCAAGGCTGGGATCATACCTGGTTCTCACAGCCACAAGGACCTGCACAGTGCTGGGACTGATGAGTTCGAGGCCCTCGCTAACACTGGTGGTGACCCAGGCAGAATCTCCAGCCCACCTCTTGGTATGTAGGTCAGTCTAGAGGCTCCATCCATAAATGATTCCTTGGGTATATGAGTCTCTGTTTATCACTTGGTTCTGGGTCTTACAATGGCAGGCGCTCTACTCAACATCAGAGCAAGGGGTCTGCCAGCATCTATGCTCTAACACCCTGAGGGTGGAGTGCTGATTCCCTCTCTGTCGCCAAATGTTGGAGGTGAGAGGAGGGCTAGTCAGTCAACTTTGGTTAGCATTAATTCCAGTATCACGTTTCCACTGGTGTTCAGTCTAGGAGTAGAGGTCTGAGTCTTATATTTGGTTTTACCCCGTGGGGCCCGACTTTCAGGTCTAAGGTGTGGCTTACTTAATTCCTTCTTCTTTTCCACCTGAGCTGCCTGGTTGGGAGGTGAACTGAGGGCAGCTCCTTCCTTGTCTTCTTCAATGGGTCTTTTGCTTGTACTAAAATCTGGTACTGTAGTCAGCTACCCAGCTTCTTTAGCAGTGGGGACTTGCTGTGAGGTTCACGTTGGTGAGTCTAGAGGAGACAAAAGCTAAAAGCATTGTGCTCAGACCACCTTGCTTTGCTTGTGTGGTTTGTTTCAAAGAGTCTCCCTTTGTAGCCCAGGCTGGCCTTAAACTTGGCTACCCTCCTGCCTGGACCTCTGATATGCTTGGATAAAAGGCCTGTGTCACCATACTATTTGCTTCTCCTGCCTTCTTTAAAGTTGATTAAGTTTAAAAAGGAAATATGATCATAGAATTTAAAGTGGGGTAAACGTTTTTGCTATATGTAAGCATTCCTTTAACTAAAAGTTACTTAAAGAAATAGAAAGTCAGTGATAAATTAAGCTCATACATCATAGACTTTACTGAAAGTTTAGTGAAAATGCAGTGCTTTTGGCACAGCTAGGATAACAAAAGGTTAATGTTAGGTGTGGTGGTCATGACTTTCAGGCCACTCTTGACTTATATAGCAAAATCATGTCCAGAATAGCAGCAGCAGCAGTAGCAGCAACAACAACAAACCCCGTAAACCAAAATACCTATGTGAAGAAATTTTAGAGGAAAACGTGAATGTTTAGCAGCTGTAGTGATAAAAGAAAGAAATCTAAGACTAAATGTTCAAAGTAATTATTTGAACAAACACCTCCAAATCTGTAATTTTGTGTTCATACATTTCATCATTAAAAGGCAAAATCCCCTATGGAAAATCTGCAGTAATTGCTTGTGCAGATATGAAGATTAGATTCATCATATGCACCGGGTATGTCAAATCCATGCTATGGAGCGATAGAGGGGAATCACAGACACACATATCAGGATATGTCTATAATGATGCTTTGTGCACTGTTCTGTGGGCCACAAAGCTGTGGCATCAGTGTTGCTTGGGGCATCTTGGTTACGCCAGAGAAGTGAAGCTTCCACTGCTCTGTTCTGCTCCCCAGCCTGCTGAGGAGCTCCCTCGTGGGACTGCATGAGGAGATGGGCCAGAAGTACAATTTGAAAGTCCACAATTACTCAGCATCTTTGAAGAAAGATTAATAATCTTGAATGTTTTGGGATAAGTGGCAAGAAATGAGTAGGGAGTTGGCACAACAGCTTAGTCACAGAAGACTTGCCTGTCGCCCTGTTCTAAGGAGCCTGGACCTTACATCAAGGAGAACTGAGAACTCTGGACACTAAGGGGGCTTTATTATAAGCTACTTCATTTGGGGTTATACTGATGAAAAGCCAGAGGCTTTCCCCGTACTCGCATAGACATGAAGATCCCAGGGAACATGGGGACTGTCCCTAGCACTGGGGTCCAGGAAGGTCTGTGAGCGAGTAGAGGCTTTGAAGTCTCAGTTACAATGGTGTGTTGACGCTCTAAGCAACTTCTCACCCATGCCCTGTCAGTAATCTCAACAAAAATACTCATTGGCCTGCCAAGTTGGTCACTGATACAATTGTTACTTTGGTCTCTTGTGAGATTCCATTTTGTTGGGGGTGGGGGATAGGTGTGTCTGTGTCTCCTCAGAAAAAGTCTCCTCAAGCAGTCTCACGAGGGAGGTAAAAGTGGGGTGACGTCTGGTGTCTGGACTTCAGCTGCGGGTACAGAGGTAGGTTCCTGTCCTTAATCATTTTTTTTTTGAGGCATCCCCAGTTGTAGGAGGAGCAAAACCTACTAGGACAGACTCCAGAATCAGATGTGACTGTCACCTCTGAGGGTGAAGATGTTCCCTTCAGCATATAAGAACTCACAGACCAACAACCTAACAGACCGGCTTGTAGGACCAAAGCTGTGGCAATGATGCTGGATGGAGGACAACATCCTGACCAGGACTGCTCAGTTGCGCATACCTCATTACCACTGTTTAAACCTAATAGTCAGGTCTGTACCCCAAAGACAGACTTGGACCCTTCCACTGTCTTTCTTCTCCATGTGGCCAAACTGAAGAGATTGCCCCCCTCTCTGTTTCTCCCATTATTTGTCTCTTTAATTGAGGTTTTGGGACAGTGGCCAGATGGACCTAGCCTTTTGGAGTTAAGAGCAGGGCTCTTGCCTTAAAATCCCAGGAACAAGAGCAAAGGCACAAAGCCCCAGGCAAACATGGCTACTTTCTTTGTCAGCTGCAGACCTGATGTAATTTTAATTTGAAGAGTAGCTTTCATTATATCTCTGAGAATTTGTAAACTCAATATTTGTTAATAGAGAAGCCTCCAATTACATCTGTAATCTTGGATTTATTTTTTGTTTAACTTAAGAATATGTATTCATATTTTATTTTGTAATTACAAAAACAACAAAAAATAATAAAAAAGGAAGATATCTTCTAATTGTAGTATTTACTGGCAGACAGAATTACATTTCTGAACATGTTTATTTCCTTATGAAAATGTTTCTGGTTTATTTGTTTGCTTGCTTTGATCTAATCATGGTTGGAAAATTCCTTGGGCCCAGAAAAACAATAGACTCTTGGTTTATGTAAAGACATACTATTTAATTGCAGTGCTGGAATATAGTTCATAAATTATGTCAAATTAAAATAGCTCAAGTGTAGGGGGACAGAGGGCCTCAGTGAACAACTGAAGGAGTCAGATGGAATGTGTGAGGAGTCAGTGACTAGGAGGGCTTCAAGGAGCAAGCCTGCAGCTGAGACCAAAGGACTGATTTTGGAGTTGAAGCTAGCCAGGGAAAGCCTGTCAAAGAAAAAAGAAGAAGAAAAAAGAAAAGAATAAGTAGTTGTACAAATGAATTTAGGTAAAAAAAAAAAAACTACAAATAATAAAGATGGCTTTATTGGGGGAAGAAAACACTTAATATTAAAATATTAATTAACCAACAATAAATCTAGCATTTGAAAGTGTGCAAAGACTGTATGAGGGAAAGGCTGCAACGATGTGAGATTAAAGCTGAAGAGTTTACTCCCTATGAGAGGTGTGGTGGGTAATTTAGGTTACTCGACTTGGCTATGTGGTCTCCAGATACCTGGGGAAATGCTGGACTGTCTGAGAATGGCTGCAGGGTGAGACTGACTGAGTAAGCAGAAAGTGAGCAGAGCCCTCTAACCTATAGGGAGTGGAGAGACTGACCCTCACCCTGGGCAGTGAGATCTTTCCCTTGTTTTTAGGCTAGCACCGCAGCATAAGCTCCCTCTGTTCTCAGACCTTTGGATCTGGGCCAGAACTACATCACGAGCACTTCTGCATCTTCACCTGAGTGGTGTAGACATCAGACCTGTCACTCCCCATAGCTGCCATATACCTTCTTCATGTGTCTTTCAGTTTCCCAACCTGCCTCCAACCTTGCTTCTTTTCAGGAAAGCCCTGACTGGTAGGGATGAGATAGTATTATTTCTCTGTTTGAAGTTCACAGTCACAGCTCAAAGGAGAGGCTGTTTATGCAAACCCAGGCGCTTCTCTTGGTCCTTGGTGCATAGTTGTGCTAGGCTGTTCTGGCATCAGTGGGCAGGTGGGACACCAGGCTGTTTCAGGCAGCGGGACACAGACTTTGGGTGGGAACCAGTGAATGCCTGTGGTGTCTTCTCTGGGATGTTCTTCCTCTGTGCAGTCTGGCTGCTGCAATGATAAAGTCCTTAAAGGGGCAGCAGACTCATGGGTGGTAGTTTCTGTGGAGTTGACCTCTAGAGGAGACCAAATAGCCTAGAAGGTTATCAAAGATAATTTTCTTTTGCATAGAGTCATACTTTCTTGAGGATCTGCTCAGTACTTTTGTAATATCCCAAGGCTTCAAATATACAAAATTTGTTGTGGTCTTAGTACCCAGCGTAGACTGTTTGTTACATTTTGCTATACTTTCTTTAGATGTTGCGAGATTTGTAAAGGTCACCATAAGACACTAGGGACTGGATGGCTTAAACTACAAATTTTTATTTATTTACTTGCACTGTTGGAGGCTAAAAGTCTGAGATGAAAATGTTAAAAAGACTTATAAACTATACAGTGAAATAAAACTTCTCCTTTTTGAGCTTCTTTAAATCATGATGTTTTAACCACAGCAACAGAAATCCCAACTAAGACAGAAATTGATACCATATTGTGGGGTATTGCTGGGACAGACCTGACTGTGTGCTTTGGGGAAGGACTATGGAACTTTGAGCTAGAAAATCCATTGAGTGTTCAAAGTTCAGTGAGCCATTGGGAACTTGAAAGATAATGTTGAGAGCAAAGCAAACAACAGAGGTCTAGCTTGTGAAGTTTCTGAGGGAAGTAAAGAGTCTACCTGGGCCATTTATGTGATGTTTAGAATTAAGAATCACTCACATGAAACCTTTCCTTTGCTGGGTAAATTGATACTGGTCCTCTGGGGCTAAAGAATCAGCTATGATTAAGAACAGACCAGTTCATTGGGGCTAAATCTTCTGGAAAGTGTTTCCTTAGGGTCAACATACAGCGGTTATAGTCTAGAGGTGGCCAATTCTGTACCTCATACTGACAGCCAAACTTGGTAATGTGTAAGAGTTCTCAGGTGGTGCTTTGAAGGCGTGACGGGGTCTGTCTGGACAGCAACTGAAACTTGGCACTAAGAGAGGCCATAGGCGAAGGTGCAGTCTCAGCTGCAGTAGAAACTCTTGAATTGAAAGTGTTATGGATAGAGATTGAAGCGTGGCACTGTATCAGGGTTAGAGTCCCTGGAGAGAGCCCAGAAGAGGTTATGTGTCAAGGTGAAACCCAGTTGCAGTGGAGACCCTAGCATTTTGAAGATGTCAGGACTAGGAGATGACCACCAAGGACAGCTGCAATCATGGAGCCTAGCCTAGAAGGTGAAGTGTGTGTGTGTGTGTGTGTGTGTGTGTGTGTGTGTGTGCGCACGCGTGCGTGCGTGTGCATGCATGTGTCAGAGATAGAAAAGTGATCCTTCCAGTGCCCTTGAAACCCAGAGGATTTTGAATGAGTCCCAGATGTGAGGATTGTGAATGAGTCCCTGATGTCAGGCAATGAACTTTTTACCCTGTTGCTTTTGGGGTTTGCCCTTGTTTGGTTGTGGTCGTACCCTGGTTCTTCTCTTGAAACAAGAAAGTCTTTAACTTATTTTTAATTTCATAGGAACCCACAGTTAAGAGACTTTGCAATTTTAGAGAATCTTGGGACATTTTTTATGTGTTTGTTAGTTTTTGTTTTTTGATACAGGGTTTCTGTATGTAGCCCTGACTGTCCTGAAACTTGCTCTGTAGACCAGGCTGGCCTTGAACTCAAAGAGATCTGCCTGCCTCTGTCTCTTGAGTGCTGGGATTAAAGACGTGGGCCATCACAGCCTGGTGACTTTGAATATCTTAGAGAAGCTTTTAACTTTTAAATACCTTGGATACTTTAAAGAGACCAAACTTTCAAAATGTTTGAATTCTTAAGAACTGTGGACTTTTAAAATGTTGAAATGTTTTAAGTTATAATATTGATATTAGTATGAGATCTTGGAGATAAAGAAGACAGGAAAGGCTATAGATGGCTAGTGCAATGTTTGTGTGTCAAATTGATAGGGGTCAATTGTTCTGGATAGTTTTTATGTCAACGTGACACAAGCTAGAGTTGTTTAAAAAGATAGAACTTCAGTTGAGAAAATGCCTCCACTGAACTGGCCTGCGGGGATCATCACATTGTAGGCATCACTATCAGTGGGCAGGTGGTCCTGGGTTCAATAAGGATGTAGGCTGAGCAAGCCATAAGGAGCAAACTAGCATCCACTGGGACTGTGTCAGCTCCTGCCTCCAGATTCCTGCTTTGACGTTCTTTTATGATGGACTACAGGTTATAAGCCAAAATGAACCTTTCTTCCCAAGTTGCTTTCGGTCATGGTGTTTCATCACAACAATAGAAACGCTCTCTAAGACAGTAGTGTTAATTGATCTTCTGTTTGTTTAACTCACACCCTTTATTATTTTTCATAATCTGCTGTACTAGCTGGTAACGCAACGACAATGCTGCACAGAAGCTGTGACAGGAAGCACTGTGATGAGGTTCCAGACTTAGAATGTCTTGTTTTTATGTTTCTTCATGTTTCAGTCCAGTGTTTGTGTACATTTTGAGAAAATATCCTTTTTTTTCTTTTTACAAAACTACTTTCAATTTAAGTTGCTTCGTGAGCTTGTAACAAAGTGGGAGAGACATTGTACTTACTAGGAATATCCCTGGCTCAATTAAATTTTTCTTTTATACAAGAATGAACCACCTTATGGCCTTATCATCTGTGAGGTCTTCTCTCTCAGTGCTCCCACTAGATTAGGAGCGTCCTCAATGGGGTTTCACTAGGTTAGGTTCCCCCCACCCCATGCATTCCTTTTTAGTCTGACTCACCTTATGAAACTTGTTTTCTTAATTGCTTCTGCCTTCAAAACAAAACAAAACAACACACAAAACAACAAAACAAAACAATAAAAAAAAAGAAAAAGAAAAAGAAGCAATGAAAAAAGTCAAGAACTAAAAACCTTTTTGTATGTCTCATTAATTTAGCCTCCAGCCTCATCTAGGGCCCAGAATGTACCAGTTTAAAAGTGACATTTGAAAGGATGAAGGAATGACCAAAGGCCAAGAGCAGTAAGAATATTTGATAAAACTGCACAAAGCTAAAAGATCTTCACAAAAACATGGATTCGGATAGAGGTTTGCACATTACTTCTATCAATATCATTGCATGTATTGCATACATCTGATACAAGAAAAGATTTGCATGAGTTGGGATGCCTTCTGTATTCTGGATGGGGAAATTACAATGTTGTAGTTTCATTGTATGACGTTGGATTGTCAAGCTGTTGGGAAATAATTAGCTCTAGAAAAACAAAAGGGGAAGAGTTAGGCTGTTGTGCAAAACTGAAAACCAAACTTAATCTGTGTAGATGTTTTTACTGAGCTGTATATAGAAAAATAAAATGTAAAAGGTACTAGCAACATGATAGGTGAATATTGACATCCTTGGGGGGACTCACGACTGAGAGGCTGACCATGTAGTGTGAAGGAGGTGGGGGCATTCAAAACGCTGAAAGCAGTGACCTGGAAAGCTGCTAACTCAATAACTGGAAGAAATGTGACAGAGAACAGAACCCTGATGGCCCTAATAAATAATAGGCTTTTACGAATCCATAAGAAATGGCAACAAGGGAGTAGTAAATTTATAAAAATGCAAAATAGCAGCTGAGCACTGTGGTGCACACATGCACACACCTGTAATCCCAGCCCTCGGGAGAGAGGCTGGGGTTAGAGGATTAGTCTGAAGGAGAGAGTGGGACTATCTCCAAAGAAGTAAATAAACACAAAATAAACAAATTAAAGGCATGAAGCATACAAGGCATTGAAAGATGTCTCAGTTAGTGTGGCCTGCCTCGCAAAACTCACTATGTGATGCTTGACAGACAGGTAGACAGATTAGAAATCTGAAACCAGGGCAACAGTGGGTCTGAGATCAGGTGAAGACTCTCTGCTAGCTTGTAGACAGCCACTTTCTTGTAGAGACTTCATAGGAAAAAATGTGTGTTAGGGGAGGGAGAGGGAAAGAAGGAGGAGGAAAGGAGAGAGAAATAGAAAGGGGTTATCTTTTTCTTCTTATAGAACCAGTCTTATGGTGCCTGCCTATTTGTCCTCACTTAACAATAGCTCTCTTTTAAAGACCCCATCTCCAAATATATTCTCCTGGGGGCAAGGGAAGGAGAGGACTACGGTGCACTTCATAGTCATTAGTAAATAGCAAACAAATGCACAGGAGTGTTCCCATTTGCATGTAGAAAAAAGTACAGGTGAATAATTATATCCTTAGAGGATGCAGATATGACTTACTGACTTCCTGTGCTGGCTAGTTTTTATGTGGACTTGACATGAGCTAGAGTCATATTGGAAGAGGCACCCTCTATTGAGAAAATTTCCCCACCAGACATGTTCGTGGACAAGCCTGTGGCACATTTTCTTGATTAGTGATTGATGGGGGAGAGCCCAGCCTATTGATGGTGCCACCCTTGGGCTGGTGGTCCTGAATGCTATAAGAAAGCAGGCTGAGCAAGCCATGAGGACAAGCCAGTAAGCGGTGTTCCTCCATGGCCTCTGCATCAGCTCCTGCCTCCAGGTTCCAGCCCTATTTGAGTTCCTGCCCTGACTTCCCTGGATGGGTAAAGTACAAGCTGTAAGATGAAATAAACCCAAGTTGCTCTTGTCAGGGGTGTGTGTATCACAATGTTGTCACAGGTGTGTATCTCACGATGGAAACCCTAACCAACACACTTTGGCCTTAGCATTCTCAGCCCAGTGTACAGATGACTTGATCTCCATGCTTATTCTGTTTCGAGATGTGCTGTTGAGCCTATTATCTTTTTGATAAGCATTGCTTAATTCTGTTCCCCAGATTTTGCCACATGAGACTTTTAGCTCAAAGCAGCTCCTGATTTCTCAGTTCTTTTCCAGAGCTGGGTCCTACTGTCCCTGATCATCAATATAGAATTATCGATCTTCTGCTGCTTGCCTACAAGTATCTTACCCCCATCTTCATTATTTTAGTTTAGCTGCAAAGTCTATCCAGTTTCCCTTCAGGTTTTTCCAGATGTGCATCTTCATTATCTGCTGCATTTGAGGAAAGTGTTCTTCTATACTGCTTAGAAACTTTAAAAAAAGTCATTGCGGTAGTTTTTAATTTGTTACTTATCCAAATTTGTACAACAGAATTCTAATATTTGAAGAATGAAGCCCCTTAGAGTTTTGTCAATCTTTTTTTAGAATTTTATTCCTTTTATTTTATTATATATATAATTATTTATTTGATATTTGTTTGTTTTATTCTTATTTTATATTATTTTATTTGTTTTTATTATTTTATTTATTAGTGTGTATTCGTTGTGTAAAACAATGAGCTCCACTATTACATTTCATATACGTGTATCTGACCTTTGTCCATATTTAGTTTGTTTTACTCTTTTTTTTGCTCCAACTGCCCTTCCTGGCAGTTCCTCTGCTCTTCCTGACAACACCCCTGCTTTGTTCAGCATGGTCTTAGTAGGTGTGGAAGGGCGTGGTTCCCACGAGTCAAACAGGGCCAACAGGGTATGGTCTCCACAAGTGTCCATGGCTGCTGTGGGTGTAAGGCTTGTTTGTATAATAATAGACATATTTTTATGTTCCTCCTTCAAAATATATCCTCCCTGTTAACATTAATGATAATCAGAGACTGCACTAGTCTGGGAGATGAAGGTGTGGCTAGTGTCTCAGCAAAATGGTAAATGTTGGGACCTTCAGGACAGCCCTTAAGGCTGTGGAAAAGAACTCTAAAAACATCAGTTCAAAATATTTAATTTCTCAACTATGCAAAATACAAATTTGAAATATGAATTGTGTGAAGGGCTACATGAATCTAAAAGAACAATAACAGCTATACTATGAGCCAACTTGTCAGAAAGACCCTAAAGAAGGAGATGAAGAGATTTAGATTTAGGGAGTGGTGATCTCAGAAGATCCCACCCAGCTAAATTTTGTGCTTACAAAGGCAGACCAATTCCTGAGTTCAAGATCAGCCTGGGACAGAGGGAATTTAGGTTTAGGTTCAACATGGTAGAAATGGTAATTTCAGGCCTGGGTTCTACCCAGCTAGCTTATTGTCTGTGTTTAACAAAGATAGACAGATCTCTGCATTCTTTTGCAATGTTTAAAAAAAAATGCTTTCTGTCTCTTAAGAATCAAGAAGCTGGGGTCATGGATGCTGATTCATAAAATAATAATAATAAAAAGAACCTGGTGTAAATGACTGGAGTGATATGTAAAATAAAAGACTTGGCTTATGGTCTGCAAAAGATCTGTTTGGAGATCTCCAGACAAAGCAGAACAGAGAAAAAGCAGTCTGGAAAGCTGTCTCGAGCAGAACATAGGCCACCAGCTAAGACCCACGATTTGACTTCCAGTCAATTATTTTTTGCAGCTCCCAGGCACCCCAGAATGCCTAAAATCAAAAACTCAAGTGACAGCAGATGCTGGCATGGATGTGGAGAAAGAGGAACACTCCTCATTGCTGGTGGGGTTGGCACTCTGGCAATCAGTTTGGCTGTTCCTCAGAAAATTGGACATAGTACTGCCTGAGGACCCAGCTATACTACTTCTGGGCATATACCCAGAAGATGCTCCAACATGTAACAAGGACACATACTCCACTATGTTCATAGCAGCCTTATTTATAATAGCCAGGAGCTGGAAAGAACCCAGATTTCCTTCAACAGAGGAATGGACACAGAAAATGTGGTACATTTACACAGCTATTAAAAATGATGAATTCATGCAATTCTTAGGCAAATGGACAGAACTAGAAAATATCATCCTGAGTGAGGTAACCCAACTGCAAAAGAACACGCATAGTATGCACTCACTGATAAGTGGATATTAGCCCCAAATAACCAAGATACAATTCACAGACCACATGAAGCTCAAGAAGAAGGAAGACCAAAGTGTGGGTGCTTTGGTTCTTCTTAGAAGGAGAACAAAATACTCACAGGAGCAAATATGGAGATGAAGTGTAGAGCAGAGACTGAAGGAAAGGCCATCCAGGGATGGTCCCACCTGGGAAGTCATTCCATATACAGTTAACAAGCTCAGACACTATTGTGGATGCCAAGAAGTGCATGCTGAAAGGAGCCTAATATGGCTGTCTCCTAAAAGACCCTACCAAAGCCTTACAAATACAGAGGCGGATGCTTGCAGCCAACCATTGGACTGAATGCAAGGTCCACAATAGAAGAGTTAGAAGAAGGACTGAAGGAGTTGAAGGAGTTTGTAACTCCATAGGAAGAACAACAATATCAATCAACCAGGGTCCTGCCCTCCTTCCTCCCCCATCCCCCCAGCTACCAGGGACTAAGCCATCAATCAAGGAGTACACATGGCTCCTGCTGCATAAGTAGCAGAGGATGGCCTCAATGTCAGGCATCAGTGGGAGGTAAGGTCCTTGGTCCCCAGTGTAGGGGAATTGAGGGCATGGAGGTGGGAGTGGGTAGGCTGGTGGAGGAAAACCCTCATAGAAGCAGGGGGAGGGAAGGATGTGATAGGGTGTTTCTGGGAGGGAGGGAAACCGGGAAAGGGGATAACATTTGAAATGTAAATAAAGAAAATATGCAATTAAAAAAAAAGCAGCCCACTCCAAGCCAAGGGTGGTCCTTGGCACACCCCATCCCTTTTGTGTCATGTGCAGAGACACATATGCAGTTGCACAAATACACTTTAGATTATGCATAAGAAAGGTGTGGTACCATCTTTCTGGCTTATTTTACTCACTATGATGATCTGCTGCTCCATCAATATTTCTAAAAATGACATAATTTCATTCACCAGATTTCTTTACCTCTTCATCTGTTGCTGGACATATAGGCTGGCTCTGTGTCTTGGCTGTGTGTGAATAAGCACACATGTACAGATATCTCTAGGTATGACAAGCTAGAGTCCTCCTGAGCTAGAGCCAATGAAAACCAAATCAAAATTAGTATGTGGACTGTAATCAGTCAGACAGTCTAGGTTGTGCTGTGATAACAACCTAGCCCTAAGTCTTTCATGTTGAAGCCCATGCAGGATTATTTCTCAGTTGTACACATGTCACTGGATCTGTATTCTTCTGAAGGAGCCCCATCTGCTTCTTTCACAGTTGCCTAGTAAGATAGTTTCTCTCTGAGCTTCTGCTAGAAGGAATGTCCTCCCTTCTGCTTCGGTTATGTTTCAGTAGCTGGAACATTCCACAGCCACATGTTCTGGAAAGAATCCAGAAATCATATCCCTCCCATTTTCCCACAAGGAGAGTGGACAGTATCTGGAGAATATTGACTATTATACACTCTCCTGACTATTCTTGCTTATTTCTTTATTTTATTTTATTTTTTAAAAAAATCTCTCCTTTTAAACAAATCCCCCCAAATCCTTCTGGTATTTTTCCTTTTAAAAGTCTAGAAAACCACAGTTCATGTGACTCAGAGACAGTGTCTGCTCACCAGGCTTTGAGTCACAGCTGCCATGTTTTGAGCAGTTCAGGGAGTTACAGTTCAGTGAACTCTGTGAGCTGGGTTTGAAGCAAGGGCACATATACAATTTTTAGGTACAACATTTTAATAGGAAAAGAATCAGGCAGGGCCTGAGCCAAAATTTAGATCCAACTAATTATTGCTGGCCACCACACATCAGGCAGACAGCCAGGTGCCTTTTGCATATGTTAGCTAATCCAATTTAGTCCTTAAAAAAAACAATTTCAGGTGATTCTTATCATTCTTCATTTAACTATATAGAAAGTATGCAAAAAAAAATGATCTGCTCGAAAGCCATTAACTAGTAACTAATAGGTGTGTCTTCATTCAGTCACTCGAAGATGCAAAAGCATAACACAATATCATCATAGGGACTGAGACCACATTTATCAGGCAGGGCTGTGGGGTGCATGAAAGGTGAGACTTCCAAAGGAAGGAGGTTGAAGTTTATTAGGTAGGGAAAGATCTAAAACGGCATTAGCAGAAGCAAGAAGCATTCCTCAGAAACATTGATCCACTTGCTATTGCAGCCTAGGATGAATAGAAATGAGGTGTTTGGAGGCCTGTAGATGCGTTGGGAGAAAGCTGTGAAAACTCAGATAGGCCTGAGTGAGCACGGAGGTTGGCAGTGGAAACAAAAAAACAATCCTACTTCTCCTCTCCAGACCCAGTGGGCATTGCAGCCTGGAGTTGGCATTCTCTCTACATAGAGAGCATCTTTTTATTGTAAGTTTCTTAAGGACATGTTCTCAGGGAACTCTTTCATATTCAGAAGCATGCAACTACCTCAGTATGGAATGCACAGTTTCTCTCTAAGAAACAGAACACACACACACACACACACACACAGAGAGAGAGAGAGAGAGAGAGAGAGAGAGAGAGAGAGAGAGAGAGAGAGAGAGAGAGAGAGAGAAGAGAATGCATGCCTCTTCCCTATCACTTCTTGGGCATGGTGTTTGATCAATGAGATGCCACTCTTTTGAATGTGGCTATTTGGGTATCAGAAAGAGAAGGGATTCTGAGCAATCTTCCTGACAATATCCAGATAAGATCACAACTGTGCAGGCACAACCCAGATGGACAGGTGAAAAGACGGAGCCTGCAGGCTCCTCTGGAAGGCCTGAGCTCTAGATCTCAGTTTTCAGTCTTAGTTGTGGTGGTTTGTATGAGCTCAGGGAATGGTACTATTAGGAGTTATCTCCTTGTTGGAGTAGGTGTGACCTTGTTGGAGGAAGTATATCACAGTGGGGGTGGGCCTTAAGACCCTCCTCCTAGCCACTTGGGAGCCAGTCTACTCCTGTCTGCCTTTGGAGCAAGAGGTAGAACTCTCTGCTCTTCCAGCCCCTTGTCTGTCTGATGCTGCCATGCTTCCCACCTTGTTGATAATAGACTGAGCCTCTGAACCTGTAAGCCAGCCCCAGTTAAATGATGTCCTTTATGAAAGTTGCCTAGGTCATAGTGTGTCTTCACAGTCAAGGAAACCCTCACGAAGAGAGTTGTGTATTCAGATTTTCAGTGAGTAGACTGATCCTTCAGGGAAAGTCTGCAGTTTTCAATTGTTTGGAGTCGATTTAAACATTTTCCCATCTTCCTGCTGCTGCATGCCAGATATCTGCCATCAGCTTGCCCTTTCTGGGCTACATTTTAACACCATTTTATGAAAAAAAATTTCCAAGTCTGAGAACACAGCTTTAGTAAAAACTGCCCATAGAGCAGGTCTGCGTTGAGTGCTGAGGAGCCTGGAGGTTCTGAGAACTGGGGGTCAAGAGCAGGAAGGCTCTGGCTTCAGCACCCTAGTGCCCTAGCTAGGAAAAGGAGTCCCACCCAAGCAGCAACACCAGCAGACACCCAGACTTCCTGGCCGATGTTCTGAAAGCTGCACTTGGAGGTGAAGGAGGGGTGGATGAAGTGGCATTTCTGGCAGCTTTAGCTGGCCCTTCCCATTAACATTACAGTAATGCAGTTGTGTGGTGGTTGAAAAAAAAAAGCATCGCTAGTTACAGGGGGTGATTTACAGGACACCAGACTCCGTATTTCAGAGTCTCCTGTGTACCATAAAAAATGTATTATAAAGGAATAATCTTTATCTGAACCGAAGCTGCCGTGTGGAAGACTCGTGTCCAGCTGAGAGCAGCAGTGAGCTTTTGTTCACCCAGGGAAAAGTCCCTGGTCTTCGTCATATTTGATTAACATTTTTCTTCTCTTTGGCACTAGGTATCTTGTTAATATTTAGACATTATATACATTTTCTTTCAACTATTGTTCCCATTATGAGATAGAATAGAACAGGAGAAGCCAGCCTCTGCAGCAGAAGAGGGGATAGTGTGGGTACCCAGCTAGCTGTGCCTAGCAGGGTAGAGCACACTAGTGCCAGACCCAGTACTCACGAAGGGTTCCTGAGAATGTTTCCCTAGATGGCCTGTCCCCCAATTCTAGCTTCCAACTTCCCCTTTTCTTTAGTTAAAGGCTACAACAAACCAGTCCACTTTAGAATCTCGCAAAACCTTCTGATACCACGGAGTGAGAGGAGGGATGGAAATCTCTCTGCGAAGCACAGGCACCTAAAATATTCAGTGAAGTGACACGCAGACATCCCTCTGCTTATTCGGTGTTTGGAGGGATGAGGACCCCAGTCTGTGTCAGCCCAGAGAACCCCAAGCTCCCTTAGCTCGCAGTGCCTCCCACAGGGCACAGGTGGGTGCACCTGTGGTTAAAGGGACCAGGTAGGGGACAGCGCCATCTCCCAGCAGAAAGTACAGTCTCTAGGTGATGAGGCAGGGGCAAAAGCTTTTAGTCTGGGAAACCTTGGGGTCTGTGTCAAAGCTCCACCCATCAGGAGCCTCAAAGATAAAGCTGGAGAGGTGGAAGTTGGGGTGGGGGAAAGAACTGCATCAGAAAACAAGCCAGGACCGAGGCTAGGAAAGAGACAGTCAGAAATGGGCTGAGTTTTCTCAGAGTCCCACCGGAGGAGACCTGGGGGAACTTGTCACTGCTAGGCTCGCAGCTTCCCCAGCGCACCACGGCCCGGGCCAGCTCTGGGCTACAATTCCCTCCAAGAGTCTTGAGAGAAGGTTGGCGAGCGCGAACACCTCCGACTCCCGTGGGAGCGCAGCGCCAGGGCGGGGCGGGGTCCTCCGCGCGCGCTTGGCGGTGGCTGGTGGGGCCAGGATCTCCGCTCTCCCGGGCGCCCCAGCCTTGGCGCACGCCTCCGCTTTCGCGCACCCCCTCCGCAGGCACGCGCGAGGCGAACCCCTCCTTCCCCGGGCGGCGGCGGGCACGCGCCCGGCCCCCTCGCCTCCGCCCCTCGGCGCCCGTCCTCTCTCCCGGCAGAAAGTTAGCAGCAGGGAAGGAACTCGGGGCTGCGGGAGCGGTAGCAGCAGCAGTGCGGGGAGAGCGGGGCGCTGCGCACGGAGCAGGTGCCGCCGCGACTGGGCGCCCCCCTCGGGCTCCTGGCCTGAGGTTGAGGGGGGCGGCGGGGTTCGCGAGGGGAGGGGGCCATGCGGCCGGGCTTGTCCCCGGCGCAGCGGGACGGCAGCCAGGGCCGGGGGCGCAGCGGCGTCGCTCCATGCAGCCGGGGCGGCTGGGCGGCGGCGGCGGCGGCGGCGGGGGCGGCGGCTGAAATCATGTCCGGGCAGCGCCGGGGGCCGCCGCCGCCGCGAGCCGGGAGCCGCGATGGCCCGGTGGCCCGCACCGCCTCCGCCTCCGCCGCCGCCGCCGCCGCTCGCCGCGCCGCCGCTGCTGCCCGGCGCCTCCACTAAAGGGCCGCCGGCGCGCAAGCTGCTCTTCATGTGCACCCTGTCCCTGTCCGTCACCTACCTGTGCTACAGCCTGCTGGGCGGCTCGGGTTCGCTGCAGTTCCCGCTGGCGCTGCAGGAGCCCCCGGGATCCGCCGCGGAGTCCCCGCCGAGCCTGCCGCCTCCCTCGCTGCCACCTCCCCGTGTGCGCTCCGGCGCCTCCTCGCCGCCGCCGGACAACGCGAGCCGCGGGCCACCGCCCGAGCCCCCCGAGCGCTTCACGACACCCGCGGCCGACGGCTGGGGACTGGCGAGCGGCGGCGGTGCTCGGGACGCCTGGCCCAGGAGCCCGCCTGCCCCCGGAGACGCGGTCACGGAGCAGGACGCACTGTTGGGGCGCGGGGCGCAGGAGCCGAGCGCCGCCGAGGAGCTGGAAGGCCGGAGGGCGGCCAACGGGAGTGCGGAACGGGGCCCCGCCAGCACCCCTGATTATGGGGAGAAGAAGCTGCCCCAGGCGCTGATCATCGGGGTCAAGAAAGGAGGGACACGCGCGCTGCTGGAGGCTATCCGAGTCCACCCAGACGTAAGGGCAGTGGGAGTAGAGCCGCACTTCTTCGACAGGAACTACGAGAAGGGGCTGGAGTGGTACAGGTAGGAGGCTGCCGCGGAGTGCGGGACTCGTGAGGGGTCCTGTGAGCCCATAGCCCGTGCATCCAGGGGAGGGCAGTGGGAGCCCTGGCCTGGTTGCGCAGAGTCCTGGTGCGGAGGAGAGAACAGGACTCCAGCTAAAAGATCACTTAATTTCAGGGAAAGGGGAGGAGCAGGTGCCTTGGGGAACTACCAGGCTCCAGATCTGGGAATCCCCAGCTCTCCCGCCTGTCTGTGGGGTGTTTCCCAGCCCAGGCCGATACAGGGCGCTGGGCTTCTAGTTGAGAACAAGCGGAGGAATGAAGACAGGGGAGCTACATTGACGACGACGAGCTTTGAGATCCCCAGGAATCAATCAAAAGCGCCCTCAAAAGCGTTTGTGTGGCTGGAATCCAACTTTAGTGTTTTAAGGTCAGAGCAAAATGAACAGTTTAAAAAAAAACAGACAGCGTAGGCACTTTGGCTTTATAGTAACGGTAGGCTATTTCCTACCTCTGTAACTTTCTGTCCCTCTTGGCTGAATGAGCACTGGGTTGATTTAGTATCAGGAGCCTAGGTGTCTAGATGCCAGTTGGTGCTCTAAGAGTGTCTGTGCCCTGTGCAGAGATCTTTCTAATTTGAGCATCCTTGGAGACAGACTGGAGTTACTTCTGCGGGGAGCTATATACCTCTTTCCGACAGGACACCATCGGGTGCTGTTGGTGCTGCGAGGAAGGCAGCAGGAGAAAGTTAAGTGCAGGTCAGATAGCTATTATCTATCTTCCTTGCCAGCCCCGACATTAAAACAACATTGGTGCGTGCACATGCTCAGAATGCAAGCCTCTTTCCCTCTTGTCCCCACCCCCCTTTCCTCCCACTTCATATCTTTCTGGATAACAGATCTGGATCTCGATCACATTTCAATAATTAATTGCAACTGTCAAACAGAAACAGAGCCCTTGTCAGCTGAAGCGCTACTATCAGTGCCACAGAGCCAATAGGTAAAGTTGTCCTGTGACGGGGTTGCTTTCCTGTTGAAGAGACAATGCTTCCTGGGTTTAGATCACAGCCTGGGAAAAGTTTTGGCCATTACTTTGGGGATACATAATAAGCATGTGTGTTGTGACTGTTTTCTCCCACTTTTGAAAAAAAAAATGCCTTGTGCCTTAAAAGCTTCGGAGAAGTACACTGAGACATAAACATTCCAGCACATCACACTGAGACAGGGAATGTGTCTGTTAATGTCTTGTCTGTTTCAACAGCAAGAACTAATTGGGATATTTTAGGAGGCTTCAAACAGTCCCTTCCTATCAAAACATAAAACAGCAAGTGCCTAATTTAACTGGAAAAAATCCTTATTTATAACATCACAAGCCATGGCTTCCAGTTTGTGATTATAATTAAAAAGGTGTTAGGATGATTAATGCAACAACAGCAAAATAAAGACAGGGGAAGATGTCTGACAGGGGAAGGGTTCAACTGTTTACTGGTGAGCTACAGGAATGCCCTGACTTCTTCTGTGGGGTAGGTAGCGTTAGCCATAGGAGGGGAACTGTGGGCATCCCCCTCCCGGTTCTAATTTTAAAGCTGTGCATCTTGTGGGAAGTGTCAGATGCCCTTTAAGAGAGGAATAAAGATCAAATCTTGCAGCATGTGTTTGGGGTGGCTTTGTTGCAGGGGAGCTACAGAGAGAAGAGCTTTATTTGGATAACCAATAAAGTTGATGGGAATGCTTGAACTAGGAAGTCCCTCTCCTGGGGTTTGGACAGTTTTCTAAATGAAATGAAAGAGATGACAGATTTCTCAGGTTCTTTTACATTGATGCTAGGATGAGGAGATGCATAAGCTACCTCACTGTCATAACATGGCTACAGAAGGTGTGCAGTGTAGCAATAGTCCCAGCCTCCTGATCCCAGCCAATACTTGTGGCATGTGTGGCTTGGTATTTGTTAGCTCTTAGTGGAGCTGCTAAACACAAATGGTTTGTCTAGAACCTGGTCCAGTTGGGCCCAGGTAAGAGACCCATTTGGTGTCTCTTGGTCCTCACTCCCTGGCCCTTATCCTCTTGCCATATAGAAACACAAGGCTGAGTGGTGCCGATTGGAGGTGAGGCAGAGATTCTCTTTAAGAGCAAGCCTCATGGAAGTGTGTGGCTATCTAAGAACACTGGTTTCCACTGAAACATGGCTGATGGAGAGACTCCCGGAAGCTCCTGGGGAGTCACAGGAGCCCAGCGAGCTTCCCAGCCTCATTGCTGACAGCCATGCTTTGAAGACATCTGTGAGACTTCATTAGTCTTGTCTTTTCATGCTTGCCCTGAGCTTCTCTCCCATGTAGGAAGAAGGGATGATAGATAGAACCTAAGGTAGAAATGCGAATAATGGCTTTGACTTAAACCAGTGGTAGAAACTCTTTGTCTTGGTTCCCAGAGCAACTCTAAACTCTAAATGATGGAATCTTAACTTGCCTGTGCCCCGTCTGCCATCTAGAATATGGTGGTTTCATTGAAGAAGCACAGGTTGATTAAAGGTTTTAAATTTTCGTTATTTATTTAACCATTTACTCCTTTACTTACTTATTGTTTGAAATGTACTCCCAGTTGTCCATTGGTTCTGCAAGTGGTCCTGGATTTTGTGCTTTGAGCAAGAAGAGCTGAGATGAAACTGGACCTGCTGTCAATGCAACTGACTTGGGCTTCCCTTCCAAGCTAACCAATCAGTTTTAGCTGGTTCATTTCTGTGGCATCACTCCAGTGGTCCCTAAGTCCGGGTTTTCCTTCGTACCTATGCTGTCGATCTAATGGGATGTAAAAACACTTCGGAGATTAGAAGGTGTACATTCGATTGTCAGGGCAGCACTGGACTAATGGATTAGGATGTGTGTATTTAGGCTGTAGAGCTGCTTAGTTAGCCTCAGTGGTGGACTGACCCAGTCAGTCAATGGTTAAAAAGCCTAGTGGATCAAGCCCTCATCTTCTGCCTTTCTGTACCTTTCTCCAAAAGGGCAAAACCATAAGCAAATTCTATAAGAATGATACAGTGATCCCGGCAGAGACCTTGAACCTTTCTAAGGGATAAGACCTTAGGGCAGACCCCTGACTGCCACTACAGAACTCATAATGTCAGAGGGACAGAACCACTCACCTCATCTGTGACTTGCATGCATAGTGACGAAGATAGTTTGCTTTAGAAGCCACTTAGCTCCAAGGTGATGGTCTATGGTCTTGTGTTCTTTTGGGAGGGTGGAGTGAGCCCAAGAACTCACTGCGTGCTGCAGGATGCTCAGCTCTTGTTCACCAGTGGTTGACAGCAGAACTCTCAGTTGGTGTCTGGAGAGAGGACTGAGGACATGAGATGCTAGTATTTATGGAATGCCAGCCATAGTGCTGGCTGGCACTCTATAGATGTGTTATTCACTGCAGCGTTGAGATTATGCTGTGAACTAAACAGCAGCGGTTCTGTTTGATGGCCATGATTTCTTTATCCCTGGAGGTAAGTGACTGGCTCACGGTCCTTGGTTTGGTGGCTGTCTGAGCTGAGATTCAAACCTGCATCTGTCCAGTTGCAGATGGATTTGTTTCTTTGCCTACTCCACATTGCCACTCATGAATGCTAAGGGCAGCTGCCTTTTCAATCCTTACCTTTGAGAAATGCTTAGTGACTGCTGAATGTGCACTTGGTGCTGTTTCAGGAGGATAAGAGGATGCGTGAGGTGGATGGAGCCCCATCTTACTGAAGACATCACTGTAGTAAGAAGGTGGACAGACAGCAAATAAGCTAACCAAACAGTGTGTATCGAACGGTTTGCTTTGATGAAGGAAGTAAGGAAGGCTCAACTAACCATATGCAAATGACTGGTACAGCTGAAGTGACCAAATTGGAATACTCCAGAACCATAAAATATACAGAATGAGTAAGTTTCTACTCATGGCATATAGAAACCCTAGCATTAATACTGAGGTTAATAATGAACATTATTAAATTAATTTCATGCTTTGTTGTTGTTGTTGGCACTTCTAGGAGATTAAAGTCATGGTCTCCTGTGTATGTTTCACTACTGAGTTACAGCCTCAACCTCCAATTTCTCTTCTTTTTACCATTTAAAAGTGGTTATTAGAGAATGTAATAGGATATCTGTGAGGGATTCTTAGGTCTATTGGGTGGCCCTTGTGCAGTGTCGAGCTTTTAAATGTTAAATATGCCCAGAGATCTTTGTTCACTTGGATTGGATGCTCCAGGTCTTGTGTGTGTGAGTGGGGTGTAAGGTGGGGAGGGTGGGGCAAGGCACTGGGCTTCTGAGTTTTTAAGATGCCCTAGATGCCATTGTTGCTACTGAGTCTTAGAACTTACTTTGAGATCATTGATGTGCGAATGCATGCATGCACATGTTTGTGTACATGCGTGTGTGTGCTTGTGTGTGCACTCTCACAGCTATTTGTACATGCAAGTGTTATTTTGAGGTGATCCCATGATGGGAATTATGTAAACAGAGTGATATTAGATGAGACACAGAACCAGTTGGAGATGTTCCCAGCAGAGGGAAGAGTGAATTCGAAGGTCCTGAGGAGGAATCAAATTGTGTAGCTCTGCGGCATCCATTCAACAGTCTAGAGGAAACTGAATGCAACAGTGCAACCTCCTGGCTGAGTGATCTCCAGTGCACAGGTTATATGGCATCACTCAGGCTCAGTCTGTCTGGCAGTCATTTCTTCCCTATAGGCTTGTCAGGGGAATAAATGAAATAATAGAAGTAGAAACATTTATTCATAAATTGAGTGTTCTAGAGCAGAAGTCCAAATGAGACTGAGTACTGCTCTTCCTCATTTCCAAAATCCTTTTGCCTTTCTGATCCTTCATCTCTAATTGTGGATGTGATGATGTTACCATGCTCATCTCCTTCGGATTGTTTTGGGAAATGCCCAATAAGGAGAACTTTGCAACCTGCATCTCCTTCATATTTAAAAAAACTGGGGCCCTTGTGGGTCAGATAAATGAAAGTATCGAGCTGGCCGAGGGTGCTCTTGAGCTCACTTCCCCTGAGCGAGGGGCAGCGTCAGCCCTGTTCTGGCTACAGTTCCATGCACACAGGCCCCGAGGGTTATCAGATCTTTATTCTGTAAGAAGAAACGGGAAACCAGGTTTTGATGTAAAAGCTTCTGGTTTTTAGGGTTGGCCACAGGTTTCAGTTCCTTAAAACATGTCATGTAGGCCAACCCTGGAGCGGATGAAACCCATCTGTGGGCTGGATGTAGCCAACTTGCCACCAGTTTGGGACCTCTGGGCTAAACTCATTTAGGAAAGTAACTGGCATGCTCTGCAGTGGCCATAATTGTGGCTTGCAGGTGCTACTCTGGTTAGCATTTCTCCCTTTTCTAGCTTTTTGCAACAGCTGTGGGGAAATGCCCCCTTGCAATGTGTCAGTAAGTACAAACAGGGTCTGATGCAAACACTGAGGCCGACAAAGAAACTTCATACATACCTTTTTGTTTCCAGTTAGCATTTCCAGCAGGTAGGCCCAGTTCCCCCTGCCTCAGCCTCCTTTGTGCAGGGATTAGGGCTGTACACTGCCACACCAGCTGTTTGCTTTCTTTCCTTTCTTTTGGTTTTCAAAGCTAGGGATGGAATTCGCGACCGTATGCGTGGTAGGCAAGTGCTCAACCATATATTCCCAGCAGGAAAATTCTTAACTTAATGATCTGAAATGACCACACCTGATCTGACCACATAGATAGATGACTTGGGTTTATAAGTTCTATTCCTGTAGGGAGGGTGGACACCTAAGAGGTAGGAAAAATGGGTCTAGGGTTTGCTTAGGTCAGGTACCAGCGTGCTTACATTAATAAAGCCCATTTTCTGACTGAAACACTTTGATCCTTGAATGCATTTCTGTAGCAGGCTCTTTACAGGGATAGATGTAGGAGTCTGAAGGGATATGATGTGAGGCAAGTCCTTTCAGCTCTGAGCAGGATCCACAGCACGCTCATTGTGTGACCTTGAATAAGTTGATAGATATCTTGAAGCTCCAGCTTCTCCATCTTTAGAATGGGCTCACTGTTGCTTACTTCCAACGCACTATATGGCAGTGAACCACAGGGACATCTCAAATGCCTTCTGTAGAGTTGGTGACATAAGGTACCTTACCTGGCTTCTTCATTTTCCTTCAATGCCTTCCTTTTATCCTGCCCAGCAGCTTGGAGGACCCTAAGGAGAAAGCCAGACTCATTTGTCATTCATTGGATACTGCCTTTTATTTCAAGATTATATCTGAAAGAGAGCTTGTGAGTCCTCAGCAGCTTTTAAGTAGTTATCCAGAGAACAATCAGAGGGTTCCAGAAGTCGGCCTGTTGGCACTGAGTGGGAGATGAGTCTAATTTCCTGAGGTAATCTGGTCATGCTCTCCACCCAGAGGAACTGGAGGAAAAATGGCCAAGTTCTCTGGGTTGCCATTCTCTTGAGCCTCTCTGGCAGAAAAGCAAACCATTTGCTCTGGATATCCAGGAGCAGTAAGCTGTCAGGCAGGTAGGTGTGTCTTCATCTTCCCCACAGAACCCAAGGCACCCTGCCCCTCTCCTGCCTGAGCTCTGGCGAGATCACTGAGGTGTTCCAGCCATCTGACCATGGCTTATTTTTTATCTTTGTAAGCCTTACCAGGCCCATCTTACTTTTAAATTGAGTCAGTGTAGAGGCCTCAGATGCTGGGCAAGTTGAGAATTGCTGGCTTAGATGCCCCAGAGCTTGAAAGGTTTGGTTTTTCTTAATGGATTCTAGCTCTGAAGGGATTGAACCACCACCCCCAATGAAGTCAACTCTGGATCCCATTGGTTTCTGTGGTTTAACAAGCTACTCTGCAACTGTCTTGGGAATTTTGGTCTGAAATTATAATTCACCACTAGAGACTTTACACTGATCTTGTCATTAATTAAAAGCAGAAGGTTGATTCTTTTTTTTCCCCCTAAAGCACTCACTAAATAGGATTCCCTGATTCTTAAAATTTTATTTTAAGAGTATACTAGCTATGTGTGGTGGTATACACTTTTAGTCCCAGCATTCAGAAGGTAGAGGTATGCAGATATCTGTGACTGTGAGGCCAGCCAGCATGGTCCACATAGTGAATGTGAGGCCAGCCTGGTCTACATAGTGAGTGTGCAGCTAGCCTGGTCTACATAGTGAGTCTAAAGTCATCTTGGTGTACATAGTGAACATGAAGCCAGCCTGGTTTAAATAGTGAGTGTGAAGCCAACCTGATTTATACAATAACTTCCAGGCCAGCCAAGACTATGTAGTGAGACACTTGAAGAAAAAAAAGGAAGAATCTACAGTTTAGAGGGGTATGAAGTAATATGTGAATTAATGCATATATATGTGAATATATTTATATATGTATATATATACATATATACATATATATTATACATTGCATATATGTTGGTGGTTTCAAGTGAGAAAAGTTGAAGTTATTTCAAATTAGAAGATGATTCCTTGGCACCATGACTAGGATGTCTGTTGGGTCATGGGCTTTAGGAAAACTGCCTAGAACTCAAAGGGTGTCAGTGCGTTTCTGCATTCCTTCCTCTGCTGTATTTGTCTTGCTTCCTTCTCAGGTTGGCTTCTCATCTCATTTTATTCCAGGTGGTAAGTAACACCCACCCCCATGTTTCAAGGATGGCTTTTAAGAGTGGAGAGAGTGCCTAGAGATGCCACTGGCCAGACTGACACGCGTCCTCTCCTAAAACAGAGGCACACCAAGCACACTTGGGTGTGCTCTCATTAGGCCAGGAAGATATGCAGACACGTCTCTCACTTAAGATGGTGGTAGGGGCATGGAAGCAGAGGTGGCCATGCCAAAGTGACAGGAAATAATTTGCCTGAAGAAGAAGAAGGGTCTATGGGCTTGATGTTACACACCTGATGCCCATGAAACAGAAAAACCCTCTGGGGTGGCCCATGATCTGTCATCTAGCATGTTAATTGGTAAGAGACTTAAAGAGTTAGTTTGAGGTCGAGTTTAGTTGCACTTTTCATTCACTCATTCAACATGTAATATCTACTGCGTGCCATTTGATGGGCTTAAACAAGGCCACCAGTTAGAGACATGAACATGAAAATGATTTGATGATAAAGGAACACAAGCCTTGACTAAATGGGATTCACTCTAAGAATGGAAGGGTGGTTCAATCCTTGACAGTATAATTTATTGTTAAGTTTAACAGATGTGCCAATTCCTGCGATATATGTTCTGGATATTGGAGAGAGAGTTTCTTTTCTGGGACTTGGTCACACCAACTTCCTCTGTAGAACCTTTTCATTCTCATTTCCTCTTCCTGGAAGGCTCTGTTCCCAGTCTCTAGGTTGCTGGTGTCTCCTAATCAAGCCTTCAGGTGTTGGCTGCCATTTAGACCCCTTGAATAGACAATTCCCATCTACATCAAGGTCTTCCCGTTCTGCCCTGCACAGCTGCTTTACTGGCCTCATAGGATATATTATTCCTCAAAGTTATCCTGGTCATTTACCCGCTCATTGGATGGTCCACTGCACAGAAACAAGGACCCTGTCCATCTCATCCTTACCAGTGTCCCGGCATACAATAGACACTCACAAGGTGATGCTTTGTTAACTGACAGTAAAGAATCAACAAACCCACTAGACAAATAGAGTCTTCTGTGTGTAACACTCCAGACTTCAGAGAACAAAGAACATGTCTGTTTCTTGGGAACTTGGGTTATAAATTGTTGTAAATGCTTTCACATGCTAATTCCACAAGACAACTTTGGGTGCAAGGGGGATAACTTAGGATGTGTGTGAGTCTGGCTCCCACTCATTGAGCCTCATAGGTGGATATACTCCTACTCCTCTTTTATAGATAGAGGGTGAAACTGGGAAGATAAGCAGGGTTTCCAAGGACACAGGGCAGGCTGTCAGGAGCCAGATGTTTGTCTGCTAAGACAAGTGACTCTTGTTTCCTGGCCTCTGTGGCCATAGTGATGTTCTAGGAGAACAGCCTTGGTTTTTTCTCATAGGCCATTTTATCCCAAGAGTCGTTGGAGTTGAGCATCTCTATACCATCATCAAAATATCATTGCCACTGCTGTAACACACTCATCCTTACACCCAGGCTGAGCCTGAAGAGTCCTGAGTTTGGGGCTAAATATTTCTACATTATTTCCCAATTAATAATCAGTTGCAAAAGGGTCTTGTGTTTGGTTTGTGATATTCATTGTACAGGTGGATCTTCTTTCTTGTGATTCCATATTAAAGCTTCTGTTGGAGGTGAGAATCTTGAGAGTTGTTGGAGCTGAGGATATATTTGAGTTTAATCCTGCTACTATCCTATCCCAGGGCACCTTTGGTTTTAGAGTCACTTGGCATTTTGATAAAGAATGTGAACCTGGGGCTGGGGAAATGTCTCGGTGCTTAAAGTGCTTGCTATGCAAGTGTAACAACCTGAGTTTGAATCTCCAGAAGCCAAGGGAAAGCCAGACATATAGAGTGACTGTCTACAAACCCAGGGCTTTCTTGAAGAAATGGAGGGAGAGGCAGGGGAAATCCCTGGAAGCTCACAGCCCAGCTCATCTGGTGTCCAAAGTAACACAAAATGAACACACTCCAAACAAGGTGAAAGGCTAGGACCAAACACCACACGTGTACCTTGACATATACTTGTTCATGTTTACATATATGGATCTTCACACCCACATATATACACATTTTGCACACCCACACTAAAAAGTTAAATAAATAAAAAAGAAAAGAACTTCTTAAGGGGTGGACCTGAAATTAGAAGTTATAGTTTTGAACCAGAGTCCAACTATGTCTCCCTTATATGCAGATTAGTACTTAACCTTTGATTCTTGTATTTCACATATTTAAAATGGGACTAGCATCCTCTTCTAAATCCACAGGAATTTTGAAGGAGGGGAAAAAGGTTCTAAGCAGGAAGCTACCTCATCTGTCTACACGTGTTAGTTGTTGTTAATCCACGCACGTTTCCTGAATTCCTCCAGGTAATTGGTTTTCTGGGATGTTGCACTCCAGGGAATGCCTGAAATACAGGACGATTCCTCTTATCATAAAGTTAGATTAAGAAGTTTAATTTACAGAAACTATTATACAGCATGGATATCAAATGTCCTGAGTGCAGACTGCAGAAGGTTCCAGAGAACTCTTGGGCAGCCTTAATCTGCATAACTCCCCTGACTTATGACCACTGAATTTTTTTTTTATCCTGAAACAACATAAAGAGTAATGGGGCATGCTTTCTCCGTCAGACTACCCTGCAGTTAATCAACTCTCGAAGTGATCACAAGATTCTCTTATTTGGTTCTCAATTGGCCCATCACCTTCCCCCTCCCTCCCTCTGCACACCTTGGCTATAACTCCCAAGCTGGTATATTCACATATCACCTTCTAGTTGCTCATCTATCCTGCTTTTTTACTAATCCTTTGTAGTAGGCAGCGTAATAGTTACTTGAAATATCTTTATCCTAACTCACAAGATACATCAGCTTTCATGGCAAAGGACAATTAGATTTCACATGGAAATAAGATCATGTGCTAACTAGCAAACGGAATGACAGATTGGCCCATATTTTTGGATGAACCCAATTAATTGCAAGAAACTTCATAAATGGAAGGGGAGATTGTGAGAGAACCAGAGACATGGAGCGTGTGAGGGATCGGGTCCACTATGCCTGGCTTTGAAGACAGAGGGAAGGGATATGAGCCAAGGAGCTTTTGCAGAATCCAGAATCAGAGAAAACACGAGAAAGTAGAATTTAGCATCTTCAGAAAGAAGGCAGCACAGTGACACTTCTGTTGAAATTCATCTTAGACTTTGGCCATGTGAACAGTAAGATGATGTAAACATGGTATTAAGCCACTAACCTTTCAAATACTCATTATAGTAGCCACAGGAGATGAATACACTTTGTTCAGGTGTGCCTAGCAGTCACCAAAACAGTTTGGTTATTTCTTTCTCTCTCTGTTTTTTCTTCTTGTCTAGAAAAAAAAGTCATCTTCAGGGCCTTCTGGTTCTCTTCCCAAACAGATGGAGTGGAAAAGTGTATGAATGCACAGTATTTCCAGAATGTAAAAGTATGAGTGGCTGACAGAAGCTAGGGGTTTCTGTCTCTTGAAGGTAGTGAACACTGATCTTCAGAGTATGTAGCTACATAAGCACCCGCCACCCAGAAACCCAAGTCTGAAATGAAGCTCAAGGAGACCGGTGCACAAGTTTGAATACCAACCCATGCACACACTAACCAGTGTAGATGGAGCCCCAGGTGTAGGTGCATCATGAGATCACTTGGATCCACATCCCTTTCTTCTTGTTGCTCCACCATCCCCAAGGTGGCTTGTTAGAAATGCAGTATCTCTAGCCCAGCCCTACCTTCCTGATGCAGAAGTTTGCATCTTAGAGAGA
>NW_022196904.1:113015116-113075731 GCF_008632895.1 Mastomys coucha
CACACACACACACACACACACACACACAGAGGTGGGGGGGGAGATTGATTTTCTGAACCTGGCTGTGTGCTGCTAATTTCAGAGACTTGGAGACTCAGTAGCCGCTTCCCTGTATGGGACAGCTAAGGGATGAAAATTCTCCAGGGCTGAATCTTCTTTAAAAGCATCCCTGTTGCTCAATCTCTTTCAAGGCAGTGTGCATGGTGGAAAACAACTCTTGGGGTCACCTTGTGTAGGTGTGCCTTGACCCTGCTGCCTCTGCAGGCCTCGTGGTGGCTCTGGAGGAAGGGCCTGGTGACAGCATCATCCAGGAGTTTATTCTTTGATACAGTAGCATTTCTGTTCTATTCTTAGTCCACAGAAATGTTTAGCCTTTGAGACTCCTTTGACAGTTGTCTTTGGAAAAGTTATATGTGAGTAGAGGAATGTGTGTGTGTGTGTGTGTGTGTGTGTGTGTGTGTGTGTGAGTATGAGTGTGTGTGAGTGTGAGTGTGTGTGAGTGTGTATGAGTGTGAGCGTGTGAGTGTGTGAGTGTGTGTGAGTGTGTGTGAGTATATGTGTGTGTGTGTGTGTGTATGTGTGTGTGTGTGTGTGTGTGTGTGTGTGTGTACCTATGAGGATATATTATGGAGGCTCAAGGTTACTGTTATGTGTCACCTATGTTGCTTTTCTGAGTTTTTGAGACATGGTCTCAATGGATTCACAGTTCTGCCTAGCCAGGCTGGCCAGTGACCCCCATGGGCTTTGCCTGTCTCCACCCTGTCAGCATTGAGGTTACAGGTAGGCTGCCATACCCAGATTGTTCCATGGATGCTGAGTGTCTGACCTGAGAGCCTCTTGCTTGAACCATCTCCTCAGACCCTGAAAATATGTTTGCATGATGGTATTTGGGCTGACTTTAGTGATAAATTTCTCCCTTGTTATGAAGCTCTGTGGAAGACTAAGTCAGAATTAAAGTTGAACAACTTACTCTGTGGGTAGGTTGTAGGTGAGAGTTAGAACACCAGGTATGGTAAGTTTCTGTGAGTGGCATGGCTTCTAACCCCAGCAACTGGAAATACAGACACAAGTAACTCTGTTGAACCCTGAATCCAGTCAGTCCAGGAATCTCTCCATGGCTTCTGTACCTTTGTAGAGATTGTGTCCTATTTTTATCTCTGCCCAGTCTTGGGGGATGCGCAGAATGAAGTAAGTTCCAAATGCTTGCTGTTTAGATCATAGATATTATGTGTTTATTGAGGACAACTGATCAACTGAATACATCTGCTAATACACTAGTGGATATTCTTCCACAGATTTTGAAGTGTGTACGCATGATCTCTTTCAAAATGGTGAGTTTTAAAAATAACTTCCCATCTTCACCTAAGAGTACATTGTGAGTGTCTTCCTCTATCTAAAATGTACTCCTGTGACATAATTTCAACACTTACTATGATTTATAAATGACAGGGGTATTAATCAATACCCATAAAGGGAGGGAATATAGACAATGTAGTTTTACATTTGGGAATCCTTACAAAATTTGAGCCAGAGAATATGTAGATTATAGAGATTAGTTGTAGCAAAGAATGAAGCAAATGAAGCTGGGTAAGACTGCACCAAAGACAACAGCAAAAAAAACTGTCAGACAATCAGAAGGGTGTGGGGGTCTCTCAAGTGAGGATGAACTCAGAGAGTCCGGCAGCCACAGGGGGAAGCTGGGTAGATTTGGGGTAGATTTGCATCTAGGAAATCGAACATACTTTAAAACAAGAAAACTTTCACCCACAGAGCATGGGGATGTCCTAAACAAATAGCACAGGGGCACAGTGACTCGAATAGAGAAATTTATTTCTTACAATCTGGGAGCTGAACATCCAGGATCAAGGTGTACTTTCTACACCCCCCACCTCTGGCTTCCTGTGCCTTTGTATGGCTGTTTTTCTGTGTATGCCTATGTCCTGGTCTCCTCTTCCTGTGCATGTCCCTTTTGGCACATCAGAGTGTTTATTGGTTAACTGACAGTAGCACGTCTCAGCATCAGGTAGTCCGGATATTGCTGGCATGCCTGTATCTGCTCCTCTTGGACAGGGTGCATGGGGCGCTGTGGCTGTGGGGAGCTGAGAGTTCTCCCCCCTTTCTTACTAATCCTCTTTCTAGTTGGCATATTCTTTTCCAGGTCTTGTTCCTATAAGGGATTAAGCCTCATTTTAGTTTTTGAGTGGGAATCATTGTACCTAATCCCCTCTCCTTAGAAGTACACTAGTCAGGTCAGGAAAGAGTCCCCCCATTTGCTTTCATATTAACCCAGTTGTGCCTTTAAAGACTGTCTCCATGTGCAACCACATTCTGAGGTTTGGGGTGGGCTCTAGTGTTTGAATTTCAAGGGACACAGAAGCAGAAGCTAGATGAGAAGCTAGAGGTTCCAGCCTTGGTTGCCCTCAAGTCTCTGCTATCCCCACTCCTCCTGAGCTACCAGGGCAAAGCGATACAACCTCTCCATGCTCATATGTAGCCAGAGTTCTTTGTGTGTGTGTATGTGTGTGTATGTGTGTATGTGTATATATATGTATATACATATGGATTTATATTACTATCTAAAATAAATAAAGAATGTAAAAGATTAATCCCTCTCCTCAGAAGACAAATATTCTGATCAACAAATGGGCAAATGAATAAAGTGCTTTTCAAAGAATAGAACAAATGGCCAATAAACATATGTAAACTAATCAACATCTTTAGCCATAAGGCAGGTGAAGATTGGAGACTGCACTGAGGTATCATCTGACCCTAGTCAGAAGGCTATCACTAAGAAGCAGAGTGACTGTCACTACAAACACAAAACAAAGCATATGCTGGGGTAGCTGGGAAAGGCTCTTGACACTGTTGGTAGGGATGACAAATAGTGTAGTCACTGAGGGAACTAGTGTAAAAGTCTTTCTAAAGTAGACTGTCCAGAAGTAGAGCTGTCATATAATCCATTTATACTACTCTTCCCTCCCCCTGACGTGTGTGTGTGTGTGTGTGTGTGTGTGTGTGTGTGTATGTGTGTGTGTATGTCTGTATGTGTCTGCACATTTGCACACACACATGTGCTCAAATAAAAGTCAGTAATAGACAGCTGTACATCCATGTTAACTGCAACACTATTCACAATATCCAACTTATAGAATCAGCATAGCTGTCCATCAACAGATGAGTGGATAAAGAAAAGGCGGTATATATAAACAGTGGCGGATTAGCCATAAAGAAGAATGATACTGTATCATTTTGCAGGGAAATGTACGGAATAAAAGGTCATTGACTTGCAAAGACAATGATTGCACATTCCTCCTCAGATGTAAAAAATATGAAAAAGAGGATATGAAAGTACAGAGGGTGTTCCTAGGAATGCGGGAATACGGGTAAGAGAGAGTAGAAGGGAAAAAATATGACCATGGAAGGTCATATACATGTATGAAAATGACATAAATGAATCCATTGCTTTACATAATTCATGTAATTAGCTAATTAGCACAACGATAAAGACATCTCCTCTGTGGCTTACATCCTGCTACTAACACTTTGAGCCTCATTTCCTGGCATAAAGTCACAGCTTACTGGTGAGTGGTTATTCTAGAGAGATAACAGTGGCTGAACCAGATAACACTAGTGAGAAGCTACAGGCCTTGAACACTGCTGCTGATTCCAGCCACTGGCAGATGCCCAGGCTGTCTCTCTCATCATGTTATTACCCCAGTTTACAGGAACTTGGAAATTACAGCTTCACAATGTTCAGTGACTTGCCCACAGTTGCAATGACGGGAAATACTTGAGACAAAGCCATCGACAGCAGTGCCTTCAGGTCTCCTGTCGGTCTGTTTAACTTTCATTGTTCCTTGGCTTTGCTTGCTTACTTTGTGGGTATTGTTTTCCTGTCATTAGATCATGGGCTGTTTCTATCACTCTGCATGGGGAGAGCTAGTTCACTGTTGGATAATAACTCTAAAGCAAAGGGTTGTATCATGGTTTATTTGACTACACCTGTCTCAATGGGTATCTCTATGGTCTCCATCTCTTGAAGGTGCTTACAAAGAAAGCTGCAGAGATTTGTGTCCCCTGGAGCCCACTTGTTAGGGAGAAAATGGAAGGAGTATGCATTTTAATTTTTTTGATACATGTTAAAAGTTGTCAGAGTACATGCTTACTTTTGAGTTTCTGAAAGAGACCTTCATGTTATCACCAAGAAATGATATAGATTTAGGAAAAATGGGCTCCTTTTGTGCCCCAGGCACCTGCTGGCCCTTGATAAAAGCTTTTCATAATAAGGATGCTGACTCCTTGTATGATTACCATGAGATGAAAGAAAATATGTGGTTTGAGTGTGTGTATTGCTCTTAGAAGCTCTTATTTAGAGGTTAGTTTCTATTATCAAAATAACACTCTGTGCTCCTTTCTCTTCTGCATGAAAGGAAGAAAAAGTAAATACTTCCCTTCTGCTTTGAACTGCTTCAGATTCTGTTTCTCTATAAAGTTGAGGATTTGTGGGGAGGCTAAGGACTCCTTTTCTTATACAACTTCTCCCATGTGTGTTTAAGCAAAGAAACAGGATGGCTTTAGCTCTAGAACAAGATTAGTTTTCTGGGGTGGTAGTTTATGGCAGATGACAAAGCTCATGAGTCATGTCCCTGTCCACCATGTGGAGGGTTTCTGCAGCACAACACTGCCCTGCAGTTTTCTGAGAAGTAAAGATTAGCACTGATCAGAGAGCAGATCCCAAGTCAGGCCTGTGTGTGTGTGTGTGTGTGTGTGTATGTATGTATGGTATATGTGTGTATGTGTGTATGTATGTGTATGTATGTATGTATGTATGTATGTATGTATGGTATATGTGTGTGGTGTGTGTGATGTATGTGTGTGTATGTGTCTGTCTGTCTGTTTTGTATGTGGTGTATGTGATATATGTGTGTATGTCTGCTTTATATGTGTTTATGTATGTGTGTATACATATGGTATATATGTGTGATATATGTGATGATATATGTGAGTGATATATGTGATATATATCTGTTTTGAATGTGTTGTGTGTGTGTATATGTATATATGTATGTGATGTATATGTGTGTGGTCTATGGTTTGTGTGTGTGTGTGTGAACAACAATAGGCCAGACCTCTGAAGGATGTTTTTCTAGCATAAGCCCTGAGGACAGGGATGACATGAGAAGACTGGAGCTGAGTAGCATTTCAGGAGTTGATGTGCTATGGAACACAGGAAGCTGAGTTCTGTAGATGATGGGGGTTCATTTGGTACAATGGTTATGATAGCTTTCATTTCCAACAGACTCATTTATATACCTGGAGGTTCACTAGGATGCGTTACTGTGGGTGGTCTCCATTGCCTGTATATTCTGTTATGGAGATACTCCCTGACAAGAGGGCTTGTTTTCATGGAAGGATGCTCCTTTTGTGCCTTGCTGTGATCGAAGCTGCTATTTGTCTTTTCAATGTTGGTTGAACACATAAGACTGTAGAATAACAACTGCATTTCCTAGTCTCCCATCTGCTTGATGTGGTTAATGAGGTTGAGTTTGGACAAATGGGATTTAACAATAGATGGTGTATATAATTTCTTGATCTTAAAAGGATGTGTTTCCCTTTGCCGTTGGTGGAAATGAGAATGTGATGGTTAGACCTTGAACTGTCTGGAGGCATCATACAGAGAAAGCCACATTTTAAAAACTGTGTGGCAGCAAGACAGAAAGAGCCCAATGGGAGCCCTTTGGATAAGAGACGAAGACATTTCTGTTTTCTTTAAGCCATATTATTTTGGGTTTCCAGTTGCTCTTCACTAAGTATAATTGGAGAAGCTGCCTCTGCCTCTCATGTTCCAGACACTGTGCTGAGGCTTCAGCAGCTCATCATATGAAGCTGTCTAGAAAACATTTGTTGTTATCTACATTGTATGGATGAAGCAATGTGTATAGAACAAGGGCACTGTGTCCGGATAGCAAAATAACAGTGGTAGGTTTCTCTGAGGGTCTGTGACCTCTTCCCTCAAACCATGAGGGTTTTACCAAGTTTACTGAATTAGATATGAAGTTTTCCTGTGGAACTGGCCCAAATTTCAGTTGGAATTTGGTTGGTTACCCCATAACAGGCATGCCACTATTTCACCAGCAGGCATAGCTTTCCTGGCAACTTGGTTCATAACTCTGTAAGACTGTTGATTTTCTACCCCAGGAGCCTGTGTAGTACCTTTTAGCGATGTGAAAGTTACTGATGGGGAGGAAGCTGTAAGCTCCATTTCCACTAACTTTCTCTGGTAAACAAAGCTTGTGATGTCTTCAACAATAGGATCTTATTGTTTAAGTTGTAGTGGGCAAGCTAGCCATGGCAAGAGCTTGCATGGTTTGGGAGCCTCTCTTACTGTTGCTATGCTGTGTAAATATAATGTCAAACTGCTTTCACAATACGAATGTTCATACTCATAGATTAGTGCTACTTACAGCAATGGTCAGAGGGGCTGAGAGTTAACACAGACTTTCACAGCTCATCAAATGAATGAGAACCAATGATTGTTGAATTTTGTTGTCTAAGATTCGAGGACATTACAGAAAGGGGGGTAGGGGAAAGAATGTGAGGCTGGAGGATGGGAAGAAGTGCTATATAAAGTTGTTTTCTAGACATAACATGGGAATTATACCATGAACTCATAGAAGTTTTGGGTACCTGTAAAATGTTAAGTTTAAGCCCACCCCTCTCCAAGGAGTTTTAGCCATTGATTATTGCTGGGAGAGTAGAGTTATATGCCTCAGTGTTGTAGCCACTGGTAAGTTGTTCTTGCCTAAGTAAGTCATCCGTGTTTATGCAGGCATCCCTAATTAAATGCAGTGGGACCCAGACAACAACAGACAACAAACAGTAAGGAGGAGGGAGGTATTGAGGAGTAGGAGTTCTATGGAAAGGAAAAGGGGACAAGAGAAAATAAAAAAGAGAATGTGATCAAAGTACAGTTACATTATATATATGTGTTTCCTGGAGGATAAGTTTTAGAAAAGAGAATTAATTACAAGAGTTTGCCCAAGATTACAAACAAAATACCCTGAAGACTCTGCACCAAAAATGACCTTTTATTTAACCTGTTTGAAACCAGGATTTGATCTTCATGTGTCCTAGGATGACTCTGACATCTGCTTCTACATCTGTGTGATTGTTCCCTATTGTGCCAGGCATTGTGCTTGGTGCTGGAGAGAGAGCAGTAAGCACAAGCAAGGGGTGCTTGCTCTCAGAGTCTTTGCGTGTGACAAGAAAGAATCAATGACATAAAATGAAGCTGAAATGGCAAGTACGGTGAGTACTCAGAACATGTGGACCCAGGTCTGAGAGAGGGTAAGACAAAGAATACATTTGGCTCATAGTGACAGCACTTACACATCATGGTAGAAGCATCCCTCGGGTGTGTCTATGAGGGTGTTTCCAGAAATGAAGACCTAGGAAGAGTCTGATGAATAAGTAGCATTCCAAATGAAATCTTAAGGATGAATGAGTGAATGTGTGTGTGTGTGTTTGTGTGTGTGTGTGTGTGTGTGTGTGTGTGTGTGTGTGGTGCATGCCATGTGCAAAGACCAGTTGGAATATGTTGGGAAAACTAAAAGCACATTGTGCAGGATCTGTGCAGAAGAGGGAAGAATGTACTGCATGAAGTTGGAAAGGGAGTCAATTGGAGATTTGTAAGCCAGGCCACAGACTTGGGGAGTGCATTCTAGGAGCCATGACTATGGCGAGGTGTATACTTTGGAGTAACTGGTCTGTTGCTATATGTGTAATGTACTGGAGGGACAAGAGTCAGTGCACATTAGAAATTCCCATAGAAGTCCAAAAAAGGTTGGGTGGTTTAGACGAGGAAGATGGTCTGAATGATACCTGGGAAAGGGCATGGTATGGCCTTGGGGAAGGGAAAAGGGGAAGTCAGCAGGAAGTTCTGGGTTTTAGGCTTGTGTGCCTGCATGGAAGCCCGCTGGCTTTATTCATTAATATAGGGAACATAAAGAGAGGGAAACACTGGGGTAAGTAGAAGACATTTGCTCAGTTAGCCTGTCCAGCCACCTTCTATCCAGCAAGAACCCAGTCATATGACTGTGGTCTAAGGTTCCCCTGCTGAGCTCCCTCTGACCTGCTATTCACTGTGTGGCAACAAGATTGGTACAGAGCAAGGAGTTCACAGATTCCTTTCCCCAGCTTTGTAGGCCTGGAGTGTGTGAGGGGTTTTGCCTTCGGAGTTGATGACTATGAGGGTAAAGTGCTGTGGCCATTCCTGGTCATTTACATTATATGCAATGTAATGTAAAGCTGGCTGGTTCTGGGAAAGCCAAGACTTAGTTGAAGATAAGCAGAGATGAGAGATGGAGTGAAAACCTGTTTTTGGTCTTGTGTTCCAGAATTCAGGCATGCTCAAGTCTCACTCTGTTCCTAGCTACTTGGACTACTATATTTTGTTTGGAGCCTTAAACTAGTTTGGGGTAGGTTTCTGACATGTTCCTTGGGCCCTGGATTAGTTAGGCAAAATGAAAGTTTAAGTCCAAAGCATTGAGTTTTTAGATGATTCTGGGTCATGCACAAATAGATATGAAATAGGCTACTGGAGGAATGTATCTGGGCTTGTAGAAAGCAGGATAGGAGGTGGGACAAAGGAAGTTATCAGCACATAGGCACAATCAAAGCCATGCTGAGGCTATTTTGCACAGAGAGAGAGAGAGAGAGAGAGAGAGAGAGAGAGAGAGAGAGAGAGAGAGAGAGAGAGAGAGAGAGAGAGAAATGGGTTTAGGATTGGGCTTTGACAGTAATTGGAGAATGCAGAAAGTCTGACTTGTAAAGAAGCAAGACACAGGAAGCAAAGATACAGGAGGGAGATAGGAACAAAGCAGTTTTATGGAACTAAGTTTTTAAAGGGAGGGAGTGGTGAACTACGCCCAATGTTGCTGAAAGATGTTAAAAAACAAAGTCTACAAAAAAGTCCCTTTGATTTAGATTCAGCTTGAGGAAGAGTTGGCTTTTTAAGATGTGTCTTAACATTCTGCGAGCTGAGAGATGCCAGATCCAACAGCAGCAACATCTCAAAGGGCCAGGGAGAGCTGCACAGAGAGATCCACATTTAGTTTAGTGCTCAGGAACTTGGAGAAATGGACCACCCCTCTAACTGAAAGTCAAGGTATCTTATTATGCTTTAGGTGCTGTCTTCTGTGCGGTGGGAGGGCATCAATAAGAGCACATTGTTACCTTGTGAAACTTCAGTCTAGGTGAGATGACAGACAAGCAAATGACAAGCACCATTTAGGTTAATAAATGCAGAATGTGTCATTTTGGATACTTCTGGCTGTAAGGAAGAGAAGATGTAATGAACAGTGACTTAGGACATTTAGAATTCACTTAGCCAGGAATCGAGGTAGGTGGTCCTGGAGTAGATTTAGCAGCTTACTGGTGTGTGACAGACAGGTTGCTTATATCCTTCCATTCTGTCATGTCACCTGTTGGGTTTTAGATTCTTTCTTATTTCAGCATGGTATGGAGATGGCAGGTGAAGGTTTCAGCATCATGTACATAGGGGTGTGTGTGCAAAGAGGGAAGAGGCAGAGTAGCACAGGGCTGCCTGTTTTTTTGTTTGTTTGTTTGTTTGTTTTGTTTTTTTTTTTGTTTTTTTGTTTTTTTTTTTAGCATTTTTCAGAGAAAAATTCCTTTCAGAATATAACAGTTTACTTCTTTGACATCTTACTGGCCACAATGGCTTGGTTGTATCTACTTTTTCTATTACCCACATATTTAAAAAAAAAAATCTGTTGATCAAAACCCACCGTTCTAGACAAATTTCAGATACGAAGTAAATGCAGTGAGTATAAGAGAAACCTTCTTCCTAGATAATACAAAATCCAAGAGTAGTGGTGCCCACCTGTAGTTCAGGTTACTCACAAGTCTGAGGCAAGAAGGGAGCTTGAGCTTAGGAGTTCAAGGTTAGCTTGGGCAATATAGAGAGACACTCTCCAAAAACTAATGGGGTCTGGAGAGATGGTTAATTTGCTGAAGTGCTGGCTTCATACACATGAAATCTGAGTTTGGATTCCCAACACTCATGTCAAAGGACTGGGGTGGTAGCATGTACCTGTGCAGACATGTGCACACATGCGTATACACACATGAATTCATAAATGAAAATATCACATACAAAATTGTTAGAGTCTAACTCAATAATGGTTCTAGGTCTCATTTTCACATACAGTGCCATGGGAGTTATACTCCACTGGGGATGGCAGCGCCTACATTGAAGGATTGAGTGAGATGGTTGAAGAATAATGCTGAGAGAGTTTGAGAAGCCAGTCAGACTAAATGGGAGGTAGCTACAGAAGGCTTGTTGGATAGAAATGCTGCATTGAGTGAGTGATTTAGGTGAAACATTTGTCTTTATTTTTAATATTTTAACAATTTTCATCATTTTTAAAAATGTGTATAGGTGTTTTGCCTGCATGTAGGTCTGCGTACCACATGCCCAATGACCATGGACCAGAAGAGGGCTTCAGATCTCCTGGAATTGGAGTTATAGCTCATTGTAAGCTGCCAGATGGATGTTGGGAATTGGGCCAAGGACCTCTGGAGGAGCAGCCAGAGCTCTTAACTTGCTGAGCCATGTATCCATCCTCTGGGTAGAAATTTTAGCTAGTGGGGAATTAGCTTCACTCTTGGCTATGAG
Source organism: Mastomys coucha (assembly GCF_008632895.1). Classification (NCBI taxonomy): domain Eukaryota; kingdom Metazoa; phylum Chordata; class Mammalia; order Rodentia; family Muridae; genus Mastomys; species Mastomys coucha. Next base: position 113,025,813 of record NW_022196904.1, read on the forward strand.
TGGCAAGTCTGAGACATTGCAAGGAGGCCCATGTGACTAGCCCAAGTGACTACTTACTCCAGTGAAAGTAGGAAAGGCTTAAGACATGAAGTTATCAAGCTACCTGGTAGCCAGATCATTTGAGATATCTGAGTGAATGGGGAACCCCTGGTGAGTTTGATCAGGATTGGGTATGATTTGTGGAGTGCAGTGCCAGTTGTAAAAGGACCAAAGAAAGCAGAGACACTAGTAAGGAGGTTTCTGCAGTGTTCCAAATGAGAAGTGCTGGACTGGATTGTTGGGCACAGGCAGTAAAAATCATGTACATCAGATTGTGAGGTTCGAGAGAAAATGAGAAATTGTGGGTGAGCCTTGGGTTTATGGCTGGGCAGCAAGGAGGAGAGAGAGCCTGCATACTGGGCGAAGAGCAGTCTGGAGGCCAAGACTTCTGTGTAGGACATGAGACACCCATCAGTGTCTGAGGCGTTGCAAGGAGGCCCATGTGACTAGCCCAAGTGACTACTTACTAGAGTAAGTAAGGACGGTTAGACATGTGTATCTGTCTTCTCCTGGACCACTCACTCAGAGGCTACAAAGGAGAACAGAGCATCAGAGCAGCCCAAGTCATTCTTGCGTGCTCAAACAAACGGCCAGTTTCATTAACAAGGGTCTGAGGGGAATACTTACTGGGTGGAAGGAACAGTGTGGCCATGGTGTCTTAAAGGAAGTAGCCTTCTGAGAAGTGAGGGACCTTAGGGACAGACATTTCATTTAGATAAAGAATTGGTGCTAAGTTAGGAAGAGCATCAGGCACAAAAGAAATAGCTTGTACAAAAGTATGCTGCATATGTATTCTCCATGTGAGATAAAAACCACCCTTCTCTTTAAAGTACGCACTGTGAACTTCATTCCCGAAAAGAGGCTTTGGGGAAATACTAGATTTCTGTTGCTGTAACAAATGCCTGGGATAAATAAACTTGGAAAGTGGAAAGACTTGTTTTGTTCACGATGTAGGATTTTCAAACCACCATCAGTTGGACCCATTGGTCTGGGTCTGGGGCCAGGTGCCAGGAGTATTGACAGAGGAGACACCTCACCTCAGGATAGCTGGGAGATGGAACAGGAAGAGGCTGGAGCCCTAGTGTCCCCTTCAGGAACATGCTTAAAAGTGACCCTACTTAGACCCCACCTCCCCAGTAGTACCACAGGAAGGGCCCTGGGCTTCAGCCCTGGGGTCTTTGGGAAACATTGACAATCCAAACCATAGGAGGCACAGTAACCCAGGTCTTACCTTGGTGATGCTTGAAGTGTACTCTTTGCATATTCTTGGTTGAGCCTTATGTTGACTTTTAATAGGGCTAATAACCTTAGTCATTTTTGCTTTATAAAAAATAAATCTTTGTCCCAACTTGGGATCCATCCCATGTGCCAGCACCAAACCCTAATGGGAGCCTAGCATGGGAACCTGAGAGGTTCTACTGACTGACTAAGACAGATGCAAATACTTACAGCCAACCATTGGACTGAGGTCTGGGACCCTATGTAAGAGTTATGGGAAAGATTGAAGGAGCTGAAGGAGAGGGCGACCCCATAGGAAGACCAACAGAATAAACTAACCCAGACCCCTGGGAGCTTCCTGAAATGAAACCATCAACCAAAGAGCATACATGGCCTGATGTGTGGCCCTGGGCACATGTTGAGCAGAGGACCACTTTAATCTGGCTTCATTGGGAGAAGATGCACCTAATCCTGTAGAGACTTGATGCTCCAGGAAAGGAGGATATGGAGGGGGAAAGGTGGGGTGGGTGGGTGGGTAAGTGGGTCAGGTGGGTGGGTCAGGTGGGTGGGTAGGGTTTGGGGAGCACCCTCTCAGAGGCAAAGGGGAAGGGGGGATGAACCGAAGGACTCATGGAGGGGGGACTGTGAAGGGGAGCAACATTTCGAATGCAAATAAATAAAACAATTAAAAATAAAAATAAATGTTATTTTCCCCATGATGACATGTGTAACAGTGTAACAGTTACACACCCTTCACTCTATGCTGTTTCTATCAGCAATCACATTGAAGTGAGCTAACATCCTTAAGTTACCTGACTCTCTTTGACCCTGCATGACTCCTGATGACCACTGTCCTGAAAACCAGAGCCTGTCAGTTTGTCTACGTGTAGACAGTCTCTAGAGGCTAGTCTCTAGTCATTTTCTCCTTTCATGGCCACGCCAAGAGGTTTATCTCCAAGGCAATTGATTGGAGTTTAGATCCTGTCCCTCTTAACCATCACACTCACCAAGGAAGCAGGGAGGCATGGTAGATGTGAGGCAGGGGCTAGCCCATGAGCAGGTAGGTAGTGAGCCTGAGCAGAATCGTCAGGCTTCTGGGTTTGATCTTAGCAATGCAGAAGGAAATGGGTTTACAATGTATCTGCAGCTAAGCTTAGTATTCTTCAGTTCTAAGAGTGATTCTTTCCTGATCATGTTGATCAGCAGGAGAATATAGCTTACTTGAAGTTCCAGTTTACTAGATAACTGCCCTAGGAGGACTCGACTGGAAGTGGGTTGGTGAAATCAGGCTTTAGTAGAGAAGAGTCAATGGCTACTTCGGTCACCTTTAAATGCAAACTGTTAACCTGGTGGTGGTGGTGATGGCTCTTTCCTTTAATCTCAGAACCCTGGAGGCAGAGATAGGAGGACCTCAATTTTTCAAGGCCAGCCTGGTCTATAAAGTGAGTTCCAGGACAACCAAGGCTAAACAAGAGAAACCCTATCTCAGGGGAAAAAAAAAATCATAAACCAAACCAAAACAAAATGCAAATCATTCTCATTCCAAACCCTCAGACAAAGCCCAGGACTTATGGTTCTGCCATTCCCCGCCTGAGACTCCATGAGGAGGGTTAGCTGGCTTCCCCCAAGGCACCAGGCGTCTTGATCTATGTCCTCTGCACCATCCCTTTATTAAAGCCATTTTATTTGTATATGTCCAATGCACAACCTGCCTGGAGACTCCCCTGTTCCTTCTCTTTTATTTTACTTTGCCTTTCAGTCAGTGAGAAATGAAGCTGGCCCTGTGGGAAACTAACTGCCTTTATCTCTTAGACAATACAAGGCATGGGCATATGGGCAGAGAACGATCGGAGGAAGGTCACAGCATTTTACCATACCACCTCAGATGGCTCTGAGGAGAGAGATTGAGATTCCATCTGCTGAACATGGATCCTTAAGAACACGGGCCAGTCATGTGACATGGACCTTTAAGCCAACTGCTTGACTCTGAATATTTATTATGCAGCCTGCTGGCTATGTGGCCTTGGGTAGTTGTGTGTGAGTCGGTTTAAGTATGTCTAATACGAAGGCATTAACAGTATATCCTTCATGGAGGGGTTACAAGGTTCAAATGAGAGGCACATGGAAAGCTCTGGAACATAAATTCTAACAAGGCAAAGCAGGAGGTGTGGAGATTTTTTAAAAAGGAGAAGCCAGCTCCCTGTAGGCAGTGAGGTAGATTGGAGGATGTTTCTGCCCATTGTGCTCCTTAAGCATGGAGATATCTTTTTTCAAGACCTCATTGATTCCAACTAGGGAGCTGTTCTTTCTAATATTGGGTGACTGTTTTAGTGATTGTGAACAGTATGGACAATGCATACATATGTCACATTCATGATAAGAGACCCCAGTGAAAGCCCACATAATCATTGAACCATCCTGGTTTAAAGCCAGACTTACTCAGCAGCACCGGAGGAATGGGTTTGTCCATTAAAGTGAGATATATTCTTAACTTTCAGTGCCCCTGACATGCTATTTACGAGGCCTGGAAGTTCTTCCCTAGCCAAGAAGCAACTTAATTTGACTGAGTCCTCATGTTCTTCTACCCTCAACTAGTTTCTTGAGTCTCTAACAGGCTTACCTGGAGGCAGATGGTTCTCACTTTTCCAGGTTTCCCTACCAGTGATCATGCTCATTGCAGGGTTTCTCTCTGAGTCACACACCGCACAGACAGCAGGACCTGCCCTTGATTCTCATTGCACAGCACAAGCATTGTGCTGCCATGGTCATACTGACAGTGGAGAAAAATCTGGAATCAAGGAACAGTGACTACAGCAAAGTTGCAGTTCAGTAGCCACGCCTTCTGGGGTACTGGTGGGTGTGGGGGTAGGGGAGGGAGGGGCATATTAAACGAAGTCATTACTGCTTGTTGTTCCATATGAAAGGGGATCTACCAAGTTCTTTTCAAGTGGAAAACAACGACATATTCTTCTGAATGTGGAGCTACCACCTGAACCTGAAGTACAGTGGGAGTGCAAAAATCCTTGTCAACCTTTAGGCGAGAGGTCAGGCCAATGACCACCTCTTTGGCTCTTTATGAATGAATGCCATTTAAGATGTGCATAAGTGCTGAAGGTGTGGTGGCTACAGTTCCCATCATGCATGGCAGCCTCAGCAGGACTTTTCTACCGTCTCTCAAAGGCAGGCTTCCCTTGGTTTCCCCTGAACTTTGAGTACTGCACCATCTCCCTTTTCTCTGTTTCTTTCTTGCTCTGTCATCTCCCTCTGCTTTTTTTTTTTTCAATCGAAGCGATCACCTGTGTGTGTTACTATGTGAAGACACACCGTACTTTTAATTCTGAGTTATTTCATTTTCCTTATGCGTCATCTTCTAGGCTGATGCTGCTCTCCCAAGTGCCCTGGTCTGCAAGCATCCTCAGGATGCTTTTCCTAGCAGGGAATCCATGGAGTGGATGGCTCCCCAAGCATTGCATTTATCTGTTCCATCACTAGCCATTCAGTTTTAGAAACTGTCTGAGACTGATTTACTTACCACAGCCATGCTTGAAAAATAGTCCCTGTTTGGCAGTTAAGAGTAATTACACAGGAGAGGAGATTTAGAAAATAGCTAAAACACATAGAGAAAGATTACATTCTCCTACAACCTGTTGCCCCCAGGGCCTTTCATCTCTGAGTACACAAATGCATATGTGTTGATTATCTGTGTTAGCTTAAATTTGGGATTATATCTTAAAGTTTATAATTCCTTTGTTTTTGATCTGGTGTTGGGGATTGAACCTGGGACCTTGCATGTGTGAGGTAGGTGTTCATACTGTCCTTGCTGAGCTCTGTCCCTACCCCTGTTTATTCTGTACTTTACTTTCCTGTACTGGGCATTGAACCCAGGACTTCATATGTGCTAAGCCAGTGGTATTCCACTGACTACACCCTAGAGCCACCGCTGATTATTTCTAATTAAAGAAACCATTTGCATATTCTCATGTATCTGAATTTCCCATTACTACACTAGCTTTTATTTATTTATTTTACTATGCCCCAATGGTACAAAATGTACTTTATATAATTACCTAGAATAAATACACATGCATTTACAAAACAGTTCCGTGAAACCACTTACTCTTACTATGTACAGTGCATTCTTAAACATCTTACTCTCCATTCTATTTAAAAAGCTGGCCATGACTCTCCAAATTGCCTTTATGACTCACTAATGATTTGTGACCCACAGTTTGAACACTACTCCATTAGCACATGAATTTTATTGGCGGTGTCGTGTTTATTATACGATATGGGTCTAGTGTGCTGCATTTAACTGGCTTCATGCAGATGGACATTTGAATCGCTTTCAGTGTTAGGACAAATACTGCACTGAGCAAAGGCATACAGAACACACATATTTCTGTATGTATACATGCACATATGTGCATTCCTTCCCTCCCTCCTCTCTCCCTTCTTCATCTGTTTTGTTGTTGTTTTCACATTTCAGACCTCAGGCTGGCCTGGAATTCAGGATCTTTTTTCTTGAGGTTTCAAGTGTAAGGATCACAAGTCAGTGCTACCATGCATGCACTCAGCATGCGTGCACTTGCTCACACACACAAACATGTACTTTCTGGACACACATTACCGGGTCAAATCTTTGACAATCAGAATGATTTAGAGGCTTTTGATTTATGCTGCTGTATTTCTCTGCAGAAAGCCTGTATGAATTTGTGTGCATTCTTGGTGTCTGTGTGTGTGTGTGTGGCGGGGGGCGGGGGAGTGGGGAATGTCCTGTTCCTCTCACGCTTACATGTAGAAACTGTGTTCTAGTTAATTTAGAATCTCAGTCACAGTGAGAATTTTGGTGTTACTCAGCAGTGATCTGCTTGATCAGTGAAGAGAATAGCTATTGTGTCTAAAAACATTATGTTAATATTTCTGGCTGCATGCCCTGCAGGAGAAGTTGATATCCCAGGCTGCATGTCCTACAGGAGAGGTTGCTATACCCCGCTGCATGCCCTGCAGGAGAGGTTGCTATCTCAGGCTACATGCCCTGCATAAGATACTGTTATCCCAGGCTTCATGTTGTTCAGGAGAGGTTGGACATTTACAGTTCCCGGAGATGTCACCAGAAGAAATGCATATTTAAAAACCTTCATGGTGCTTAGTAGATCTCTATTTTCCATTCTCAGTGTCCAGGATTTGTGGATCTTCTTAGGTACATGGGTTTCTGTAACTCTGTGTAGCACAATTTTCAGAACCTGTTTCATTTCCCACACACAGGCACTTCATCCATTTGCATCTGTTTCTTACTGAATGTCCTCGCGTTTGAGTTGGGGAATGGTCTCTGTAAGAACAGGTGTGGACTTGTCACTAAGCGTTCATTTTGTAGCTTCAGCTGTCCAGCAAAAGAGCTGTGCACAATTTACATTGTAGTTTAACAATATTTTTATTGCATCTTTATTTAGCATTTTATGTGAATGTGTGTGTGTGTGTGTGTGTGTGTGTGTGTGTACCACACCATGTGTGGAGGGCAGAAACCAGCCTCAGGTACTGCTTTTCAGGAGTAATCATCCACCTTGTTTCGTGAGACAGAGTATCTTATTGGGACCTTAGGCTCCTCAAATAGTCTAGTCTGGCAAGCCAGCAGCCCCAGGGGTTGCCTGCCTCCCCATTGTTGGGGTTATAGACATGTACCATCATGCCCAGCTTCAAAAAGCTCTGGGCTGAGGTCTTCATATTGTGCTGCAAACTTGTATTGACTAAGCCATCTGCTAGCCCCCCTGTTCAAAATCTGTACATTGAATCCTCAGACATACCAGCTTTGCTGTAAATACTATGTGATAGTCTCACTATTCTGTCTTAGTAGATGGAGGAAGTCTCTGGGGGAAAGCAGGTTGAACTAGAGGTGCACCTGGTCCCACCCTTTCCTGAGGTGTAAGAGCTTGAATAATGTCACCCAGGCAGGCAGGCAAGCAAGAAGGAACACTTTCCTTTCTGGGATTTCAAACTCTGGAACAGATTCTCAAGTACAAATTAGTGATGCCCTGTATTGTAAAGGACTTGAATCCTCTGATTTTTCCACTCATTTCCTTCCTCTTCTTGTTGTCATGGGGACTTCTTTTCCCTGAGTTATTACATCTTGCTCTTCAGAAAAAAAAATTATTGCTTTGGGACCCTCAGGTCTCATGTGGGACATATTTCACTGCTCATGGTGTAATACACAGAGGTAATTTCTTTCAAATGATTTTTGCTTGAAGTGGTTTTCAATGAATTGAGAAGGGGAAGGATATGAATGAAGCATGGCACGGAGTCCCTGGCGTTGCGTCCAGGTACGGGGCATTAAATATAGATTGTATGATTGTCTCCATGACACATGAATAGACAGCAATCAAAAGGGAACAACAAAAGAGACCGAGGTTCCATAATGCTCTCATCTGTTTAGTCTCTACCTGAGCACTTTGGAAAAGTTTTATTGCTCAGAACTTAACTTCTGAAATGGGATATTTCAATCAAGAGGGAATAGTCACTACTTCACACTAGTGAAGATGAGCTGTAGCACTGGGGGAGTGGTTAGACAAAGCAGTCTCCATGACAGCATGGCGGAGCGATATATTATGCCCTCGCTCCTTCCCAACAGCCTCTGCATCTTGTCTGTCTTCAGTGTCCTTTGAGGTCCTTGTGCACGTGTCATTTTATTTCCTATTGATTCTTTAATCCCCGAACTAAGGAATTCTGTACTGGAACACTTCCAGGGGGCATGTTCTTCTTGGGTTATCTTCTTTTTCTTTCCATGCTTGGGTTGAAGGGTCTTCATGACCACTTTGGGGATTCTATGATTTGCCAGCCCCCACAGAACTCAGAAAAGTCTGTCACACTCACAGGTGCCATTTAGTACAGTTATGTTTCATGCATTAAAATCAGCAAAGAAAACAGACCCACAGGGAAGAATCCAGAAGACTCTATCTTAGGACTGCACACCTGACAGGGATGCCCTCTGTGAGGAATCTAGGGACAGTTCCTAGCTCCAGTGATTATACATGCCATTCGGAGAAACTGACACAGGGCTCAGAGTCCAGGAATTTTGTGAGGGTGTGTTCCCACAGGCATACTCTGCCAAGTGACAGAACTTAGCTACTGTCCCCTCTGGTGTTTTCTTTTCAGAACAAGCCACATGGTGTTCCTCCCACCTCCCCCCAACCCCGGGCCAGCACTGCAGGCTAACAACAGCTCTTCACTATAGGTTACCTTTTGGTATGTTATTACTTTTTCCTAAGTTCTTGGTGACAAGAGCACTCACCTCAAACAAGATATTCCAAGGGCTCCCAGGTAATGCTCCTCCTACCCAGCCACAGAACAGCCCTTTCTTCAGAATGTGCAGTCTTGGGCATCCCAGACCTTCCTAGCAATCCTTTTAGCTCAGTTCTGTACAACACTCATGGGGGCTCAGGCAGGGGCAGGCTGCTAGAAAACTAGAAATGTTTCCTCATGTTATGGGTAGTCTGAGTCATTCCTTGAGACTGATGGAGGGCTTGTATTTTCTGACTACCCTGCAGTGATCAAACAGCATTGTCAGAATAGACTTAGAGAAGACCAACTTTTCTATAGTATTTGCACAGGAGCAGTTTTTTGAGATTGTGGGTTTCTATGGCTTTTGCTCATCTCAGACTAGGGGAGAAACATCTCAAAATCATAAAATGTGCCTAGCATAGGTAGGCAGTTGTTTAGGCCAGAGTAACTGGGGCAGGCAGGACTCTGGCTTTCTGCTTTGGAAACATGATTTTAGAGAGAAGGATGGAGGGAGGGATGGGGAGAGGGAAGGAGGGAAGGAGGGAGGGAAGGAAGGAGAAAGAGAGAATTGAAATTGAACACTCAATCTTCATTCTAGGCAGTCTCTCTACCACTGAGCTACATACACCCCATCCCTAAAAGAAAATATTCCTAGAGTAAATGTGTTTTCTTTTTCCTTTCACCCCTTGCTTCACCCCAAATCTTGATTTCCAGATGAACATGAGAAAAAAAAAGACCACTGAGTGTGTGGAATTCTTAGGAGGCAGTCTACACTGAAGTCTGCTGATATGGCTCGGCATAGATAGATTGCTATTTCTAACGTGACTGGCTCATTTGGTGAGCTCTGTGGATGCACAGCTCTCAGGCTGACCCCCGTGGCTCTGCTACTGAACAATAGGAAGTGCATGATTATTTTGATGCTAACAAGCATTGTAGAACATGGAGCTCTTCCTCTTCTGGTGATTCACAGTGACACCAGTGACCTCCAGCAGGCATTCTGGGTACCACCATGGATGGCCAGATTCAGCGTGACCCCGTGCATCTCTTCACAACCTAAAGAATCCTCAAGAAGTGGAGATTAGCAGTAATCTCTCTTAAAGCACAACATTGTCAGCCATGGAGGTGAAAAACATCACAGGGTTTGACGGGGGCAGTTATCATTCTGGAAGTAGGCAGCTGTGCACGGGACTTTGAGAAGCCTGTGTTTTCACTGCTGACCTTCTCCTGCAACTTCCTCGATATGTTATGAGAGGTGTCATAATTTATTGGTCCTTTGCCTTTTGGTGGTTATGTGTCATTGCTTATGGTTTACCTGAATAATCTCACCTTTAAAAAACCCCATTCTTGGTAATTTGGACTTGGCCATTACTTTCCTCTATTTAGCATCTGGGTAGAGGGGGTGAGGTCAGCATCAGACCCCATCAGGGTTCATTGTATTTTACAGGGTAGCTAGTGAGACCGTAATAACTTTTCTAACCCCTTTAGAGCAGGCTGGATCCTTCTCCTTGTTTCGTCAATAGCAGGAGACTCAGTGCACTCATCACAGTATCTGCAGTTGGTTGAGAGCTGGATATGATAGATATGGAATCTAAACTGGACCAATGAAACTCCACCTTAGAAGCAGGACTGGGCCTAATGGGAAAATAGTATTCACTTTCTTCTACGTAGGTCTGCCATTTTAAAACAATTCTAGATCAATTCTAGATCATCATCCCGCAAGTAAGAGGTTTGAGCAAGATACGGATACCTTCTGGTTTTGAGCCCTGGATGCAGCTTTGCTTGAATCCTTACATGATGCTAGAATTCACAGTTATACCTCAACGAACAGGAAAGGTCTGATACTTCCTATTCTCCACTGCCTACACCCTTTGAAGTCTGGTCCTCAAACTGTGGCCCAGGGGATATTACAGTCTGACCGATGTATGGTTCCTATGTCTTGATGAGTCTTAATTGCCTCAACAAATGGTTTTCCTCCATGGTGTGAGCAAGTGTCTTGGTTACTTCCTTTGTATAAAAAAGCAACTAAAGGGGAGAAAAAGCTTACAGTTCCTGGTGATAGTACATCACCACAGCAGGGCCTTGAGACAGCTGGCCTCATGGCATCTGTAGCCAGGCAGCAGAGAGAGAGAAATGCCCATTTTTTCTTTAAAAATACATACATACATACATACATACATACATGCATATGTACATATATACATACAGCCAGAGATTGTGGCCTAGGGAATGACAGGCATGTCTTCTCACCCCAGCAAACCTAATCAAGACAAGCCCTACATCAGCATGACCCAGAGGCTCATTTCCCAGATAATTGTAGATCTTATCAAGTTGACAATTGATTAATTATCATAGCAGGGAAGCTAAATTTTTGTTTTGTTTTGGAGACAGGGTCTTATTATATATTCCACAATGGCCTTGAATCGGTAGTCCTCCTGCCCCAGCCTCTGAAATACTGGCACAGGAATGTGCCACCATGCCTGGGTTATTAGGATGTGATGCAATGTGGTCAGAACATGTCTGAGACCATGACCTCTGCCTCTCACAGTGTCCCTGAAGACTGACCTGCTCCTTAAAAGTATGTGGATCAGTTGAAAACAAGCCATATTCCATGAAGGTACTTCTTAATATCTCCAAGGTAGAGAACATAGTGTTTCTGTGAAGATTATGTGCCATATAACACATATAAAATTCCTGGCAGCTACTGGATGCTTCGTAAATGTTCTCAGATTTCCTCGAGTCTGTAAGTTGCACTCTGATGCATGTGATTACTAAGAATAAAACTCTGCTAATTAAACCATGACACCACTCTTGCATTTAGAATTTTTATTCATTGAAAGAGCATCTTTATCCTTCCAATAGTCCTGTATATTCATCTATCAGAAAAAAGAAGTTGGTCAAAGAATGCCCAACATTTCCAGAGTATGTCCCTTCTGGTGCACTCCAGTTCCCTGTGTGTCCCTCTACTTGGACTCGGTAGTATTCATCAATATTGTTCATCTGGCATCAATATTGCTCATCTGGTATTATTTCTGGAATAATCCATTATTGACCTAAGAAGCTCTTGGTTTAGAGGCCCCTTTTCAAGCTATACTACCTGGCCAGTGGTGATCACATGACCTGTTCTGATTTCAGAAAGATTAAAATGTGGAAAAATAAGATTCATGAAATGTGTCAGTTTTATCCTGTCCCTTTGATAATAGTGATGCTAGAGTGGGGGGAAAAAAAGGCCTAATTGTATCCCATGTTGTAGACTGTGAGGACAATGTATGGGTGGTTAGGTTTTATGCCCTAATGTGCACAAAGTCTAGCCATGCTGGCAGTATGGAGACTAAGAACTCTACAACTGTGCATCGATGCCAACAACCGCAAATCTTACCACATCACTGATGATAATATAAGCTGGATACCTACTCTTGCTTTTCTGAGTAGCCTCAAATCACCTCTTGCTCAAAGCCCCTGCCCTTACTCTCCTCTTTACTGGTGGTTCATAAACAACAGTTGGTGCTCTTTCTTCAGGGATGTTAGTGTGGGCATTTTGGCTGCTAAGTGACCAGGCAGCGCCTGGTGCTTTTATATGAGTCGGGTCAAGTGGTGGAAAATGAGCATGAGTCTAAGGACAGAACTTACCTATCAGTGGTTCTACTCACAGCTTGGCCCACCTCTGAGGACAGAACTCACCTATGAGTGGCTTCTCCCGGCAGCTTGGCCCGCCATGTCTCCCCTGTGTTAGTCTTTCTTTTTGCTTGATGCCTGTATAGGTGTCCAAGCAAACCTTATCCAAAGGCCACAGCCTCATTGCCTCTAGATCAGGTTACCCATGACACACAGAACTTGTTTTCTCTTCCATTTGTAGGAGTTGGCACTGTATAATCTTGTCTCTAATGCTCATTTGCATCCTTGGTTTTAGTTGGGCCCTCACACTGGTTCATGTCCTCCTCAAGACCAAGGAAGCTAGCTGTCTTATTTTCTGCTATATCTGCGGCTTCTGGGGCAGAGTTGTGTGCTGACTACTTATTCATCCCAAGCATGCATGCATAAATGATGACCTCACTGTCAACTAATTATCCTCTGCCTCTCACTGGACTGGTGTCAACTTCTACCCACCTATGCTCCGTCTTATATATATTTTTTGAGTTTTGCTTTCATTTGGGAGGAATGGTACTATTTGAAAAAAAAATAGAAGCAAAATTCCAAAGACTGGCTAATAGTCAGCTGTTACCATGACTCTGGGATTGCAGCTTCTGTTTCTAAGGAGCTGTGACACTATTCATCTGAGTCAAAGTGAATTCGATGGTTGATGTCGTAAGCTGATTGTTTCCTGAAAGTGACTGGCAGAACAAGGCTTCCTACACATTACTGTCACCTGTCTGTTTGGGATGGTAACCTGAAGGGGACATTATGATGTCGGTTATTGAAAGATGTCCATTCCACTTAAGGTTTCTTAGAGAGTTCAGGTTTGGGTTCACACACCTTTTGATTACATAAAGAAAAAGTCTCTTCTGACACCAGCATTTCATTGAGTTTAAAGTGATTAAAGACACAGTGGTTCTTGAGTGCTTCCTTCAGACCGGTAGTCAAGAGTCCCAGGGATGGATCCAGATTGGTAGGATTGTGCGTAGCTGAACAAAGAACTTTGAAGGCATTTTTTTTTTTTTTTTTGGTCATTGAACTTGCTTAAACTTTAGATACAGCAAGTTTTACAAATAAAGAGGGGTCATCGTGGCATTCAAGGAACAAAATAGAGACTGCTACAGTTTAGAACATGTCCGATGATGTCTACATGGCCACATTTAATAGATGCAAATGAATTCAGTGAGGCTGATGTCTGCCTTACTCCTTGGTGATGCCCTGTGCTGTGCATACCTCTTTGCTCTTGAGGAATCTGTGGTGTACAGAGAGGCATGACAAGCTCAGAAATGTATTCTGTGCTAGAGGGCTCAGAAGCACGTAATAACAGATTGGTCATCACAGAAAACAACGGCAGAAGATAATTTATTTGGTCATATTACTGAAGAGTCCCCAAGGGTAGCTGTAGATGGTCAGCCAGGTGCATCTGAGTGAGCAAATGCTTCCCCCACTCCACCAGCTCCATTCCTCAGCTCTTGGCTCTACTTTTCTTCATTCTGGCTTCACTTATAGACACTTTATCCACAGAGTAGTGATGGTGTGTCCCCAGCAGCTTTGTACCTTCATGTGTCTAGCTTGGGTGTTGAGGATAGGGTGTCCTTCCTAACAATTTCACTCAAAGTTTCAGTGTTGACTCCTGTTGGATCCACATGGATAATAAAGCCTCCTGAATCCCCTACAGTGATCAGGGGGAACCCTTGTAGTTCTTGGTCAGGTTTGAAACCTGAGCAACCTCAGATTCAAGGCAATGCAATAAATCTTGGAGTAAATGTTGTTAATTCTATCAAGAGAATATGGCAGCATTCATAGTCCCCAGGGGGGAGAATAGGGTGCTGTTTAATGGTGAGTAAATTATGAGCAAGCTGGAGCAACAGGGGTTTCTCATATTTCCTTGAAACTTTTTTCTAGGAAATTAAACTTAGATTTGCTTTTTAACTGATTTGTGAAAATTTGGCCTGTATTTCCTGGTCACTGAGCCTTTGAGAGTCTCCTACACTGTTTTTTCTGGAGCTAAGCTCGCTCTGTGCCCTTCTGCCTCCTGCTTTGCATTCCATGGTTTGTGAGCTAATCCTTGACATCTGCTCTGTGGCTCTGTGCCTGTGGTTGCTTTGCTGACTTTAGTTATCACACATCCAAGGCTTGACTTCAAGTTCTTCACCTCTGACTTTGGCCCCTCTGACTAAGGTGTGCATTAGTTTCTGACACGCACCTTGAACTTCCTTCCTGTTGTGTGTTACATTATCATCTGAAACCCCATGTGTCTGCTGCTTCACAAACCAGAGTCTTGCTGTGTTTCTGAAAAGCACCTCATTAGAGGCACCAGGAAGACTCAATGGCCAGGTCAGCACTGCAAGAGGATAGCGACAGTGATCTGACTCAGGTCAAGGCACTCTTGGAGGACTTCGGTGTCTTATTGAGGCAAAGGCAACATTATGTGTCTTGGTGATCAGTACACCGACACCATGGGCAATGATATGTCTTTGACTCTTGCCTTTTGGTGCAGTCTTAGGCAAGCTTTTTGTTCTTAGTTTGGTCCATAAAAATATGGACATAGTGCTCTATATAGGAGAGAGCTCTGAGAAGTGAATGAGATCTCCATACAATGTCTCAGAACACAGTGGCATACAGTCACTTTGAAACAGGAGAAATTCATTTTGGGAGCAAGTCGCAGTGTAAATGGTACAATCAATCAGCATACAGACTAGTGAGTATGCTCAGTGGCAGCCTTGTTGACTGTATTGGTATATCTTACAACATTTCTCAGTCTTTCAAGGTTCTAGAGTGTGATGAGTTTTCATCTGGCTCATCCCTGCTTAGCTTTAACCTGTGAGGTCTTGGTAGCCTAAATCCTTTGCTCCATACCTTTCCAAGCTCTTGATCATGCTCTGAACCTTTCATTAGCTTCATCCTTGTTCTTTTCAAATGATAAACCCAGCAGGTTGGTGTTCCTGCAGTTGGCTAAGATGGCAGCTAGCAGTTCCTCCTCCTCTGTCCTTTATGCCTTACCTTAATTAATATCCCTTGTCATCAAGATAGTTTTAAAACTTAGCTGTGTCTCAAGCCTAACTAATGTTAAGTTCTGGGATCAAGGAAGATGTTGAGAAATATAATGTTTTAAGATGTCCTGATCTAGGACAGGTCCTTTTTTAAAATATAATTTCATTTAAAATTTTTATTTTTATTTACTTTTTGAGATGTTCATGTATAAGTCCTGTATTTACGTCATCCCCCAACCCTGTTCTCTTCCCAGCTGCTCCAGTGTCTCTCCACTTTGTCAAATTTATGTCCTCTTAATCTTTAGTTATTATTGTTATGTAATTTATCAATACATCCTTTGGAATTCATTCATTGTCTGTCACATGTGTTTAAGGATTTGCCTGAAGTTTGGTTCTGCCAACTAATTTGATAGCCACACTTGCTTGGTGTGGAATGTAAAACAAAGAAACTTGATATATGAGGTGGGATAAAATGCAGATCTGCATATCAGAAATAGTTCAGATTATGGTAGCTCCAGTAAGCACTAGTTTATTTTTCCCAGTCAGACCTGGTCTAAGATTCCTAGCTTCTCCTCACCATTAGATATTCTGGCTCCTTTTAATGGATGCTTCTCCACGTTTAATAATTTGCCTCAGATTTAAGATATCTGCTGGCACTCTATTAGCTATTGCACTTACATTCTGAGTGAAGGAGATAGAAAAGACAAAGAAGGATGCATTTCATCTTTTTATTAAATGCATTTTTCCTGGATGTTTTGAGAGACTTTTGCCATTGATCAGGACTCAACAGGATGACTAATTGCAAGGGATTTTGGGAAAGAGTATTGTCTGGAAAATTATGTACCCAGTCAAAAGGAAGGCTCTAAATACTAAAGATAAAGAAGAGTAAATGGAAAGGTGAGGAAACTGGCATTGTAGTCATAAATGTGTTAGTGGTATTTTGCAAGGATCAAGGATTAAATCAAGTGTATGCCTTTGGTCAGTGGTTGCCATTTATTAGATGGCTAATTTCATCTCTTCTCTATTAGACTTGCCATGGATGCATGTATATAGACTTGCCAGCTAAGCAGTGTCCACTGGTTCAATAGTTGCATGGTTGTCATGAGGTAATGAACCACTTTCTGATTGGATGTATATCCTCCAACACAGGAGGGATTTCATGTAAATCTTGTCAGAAGCCCATGACTGAGGAGATCCCAGGCCCTAGGGTTGTTGTTTCATTAAATGGATATTATGTTAAACTACCTTCTTGAATTTATGTTTATCCTCATAAATTTGTTCTACTCTCATTCTTGGCTACAGCAGCTTCTTTTTTCTTGAACAGTAGTTCATACATAACTAGCCAGCATACGGAAAATAAGTGACCTTTGTGCCTAGTCCTAGCTGGGCCATTTAGATCGACCTCTCTCTACCCAAGCTCAGAGAACATCTTGGAAGAATGGGTGAAAAGAATGTAAGAGCCACATGATAAGGAGGAGTGCTGTGAAATGCTGATTTCTACACATGGCATGGCTGATGTCCACACCAGCTGGAGGCAGCAGTGGTTGCCTGCATAAGGCTCACACAAGATGGAGCCAGCATGGATAGGGGAGGAAATCCTGATGCATTAGCCCCACCTGATAAGCTGTTGGCAGTTTGTGGCTGATGGTGGTGGGGTGTCATTTTTCCTTAGATGATAGTAGGTTTCCTATGCCCCATTGGATTGTCACACATCCACTAACTTATTTTCAACACTAAGTATACTAGGTAGAATAATACCAATAATTATAATAGTAACAAGAGAGAGGATATGAAG
This sequence comes from Mastomys coucha, assembly GCF_008632895.1. Lineage (NCBI taxonomy): Eukaryota > Metazoa > Chordata > Mammalia > Rodentia > Muridae > Mastomys > Mastomys coucha. The sequence continues at coordinate 113,042,760 of NW_022196904.1, forward strand.
TGTGGAGGGAGATGCCTTGGAGAGTCTTGGGGATAGATGGAGATAGGTAGAATAGGGTAGATAAAATCAAAATACATTGTATAACTTTGTGATGTTTTCAAAGAATACAAACTATTTAAGGGAGGATTTTATGAATGTATTTAAAAAGATGAATTATTTTGAGCCATGTTCTGTATTTTATGCACACTAAATATAATTTCTTACTACCCTTTAATTCAGTTTTATTAAAGCATAATTTAGATTCAATAAGATCTACAAATTCTGAGTGTTAATTTTGTGGAGTTAGATTAATGAATATAAAAACGTAACCATTGCAACTATCAGTGTGCCATTGTATGAGCCACAGACTTTTATTTTGGCTCATTGGTAGTCTTTCCCTTATGCATTATGACATTTTACTTTTACCTTGTTTGTTCCCATGTTGCTGTAATATAACACTGACCAAAAAACAACTTTGGAAGGAATGGGTTTATTTGGCTTCATAGTTACAGTCCTTCATGAAGGGAAGCCAAGACAAATACTCAAGGCAGGGACCCAGAGGCAGGAACTGAAGGAGTGGCCATGGAGGAAAACTTGCCATGGGTTTTCTCCCTCATGGTTTGTTCATCCATCTTTCTTATGCCACCCAGAACCACCTTCCCAGGAGTGGTGCCACTTGCAGAAAGCTGGGCCCTCTCACAACAATCATTAGTTAAGAGAATGTACCACTGGTTTTCTTACATGCTAATCTGATGTAGGCAATTCAACAATTGAGGTTTCATCTTCTCAGGTAACTCTAGTTTTTGTCCAATGGACAAAACCTACCCAGCACACACAGTATGAAATTTCTTTTGTGTCATTAAAATGTGAGACTTATCAATGTTCATGTTGTAGGTAAAAATAATCTCTTACATCTTCTAAGCATCAATTCATGTGCATTAATATCCTCATCTCGTTACCACCCTGCAGTAACATTAAACAGTGGGTAACCTGGAAAAATGAAGTTAGAAAGGAGAGCAGCTGCTAGAGAGAGTTAGAGATAGGATAGAGTGGCCACAGACATACCTACCCACGTGGAAGGGTAAAAATTAGACGGGAGACATTACTGCTCAGCCATCTGGTTCTTTTATATTAATCCTTTGTTCTCCCAACAGATATATTACCTGGGCCAAAAACCCTTCCCCCAAAATACGTCAGTGTAACAGTCCAATCAGTGACTTCCTTGTTACTCTGTGGGGGTGGAGCTTCTGAATGTAACTGGAACCAGGTTTCGCTCAACAGGTGGGCAGCCGCAGCCCTGGGGCCCAAGTGGTTGCTGTTTTACTGTCAGGGCTTTGGGGAGGGAGTCCACATCATCTAATCTCTGTTGCATCACAAGAAAGCTTTTTCAGATGTATGTTTGGCAGATGTTCAAATGCAGTATCCTCTGTGCTTAGCAATTCTTCCTTTTCTCTTCATGAAGTCATCTTGTGGTTCTTAGGATAGATCCTTGGAAAGTCCTCCCTGCTGTCCATCAAATGCTTGCTGCTCATGTCCTAGAGCTCTACAGACTTACCAGTTGATTCTCAGGTTACTCTAAGCCTGCTCCTCTGGACTATGAGACTCTTAAGTTGGATCTTATGTATAACTCTCATTGACTCCCCAGTGACTATGACAATTGGTTAGGCAGCAATTCTTGGGGATTGTTTTAGAGTGAATTCACTCTATGGTGTTACAGTATTTTGGTGTGGTATAAAAGGTTGTGGGTCAGTCAGAAAACACCACAGATGGGACTTGATGGCAAACACAGATTAGGATTTAAGCATCACAAGAACAGAATTTGGTGTGCACAGAGGAAGGTGTGTGTGTGTGTGTGTGTGTGTGTGTGTGTGTGTGTGTGTAGATGAAGGTTTTTGGAAGAAAGGGAGATCTGAAGGTGACCAGAGTGTAAGTGGTGCAGCAGCAAGGAGGGGACCAAATTGAGAGTCAGAAGATAACTAACCATCACAAACAGAAAGAATTGATTGGAATTTGATGGTAGACATGACAAAATGCCCTCATCATTATTCTTGGGTACCAGTGATGTCTCTTCTCTGTTCAGACTTATGGCTATTAGAGACTATGAACATGACAGTTACATATTTCTGTGTGCTGTTGCTGAAGGCAGTAAGACTCGTTATGTTCAGCACTGCGAGCTGTGGACAGCACCCAGCATGGAACTGAGCTTTTCTACTATCTTCAGGTCAGGCCTTATGGCTTGTCTCTCTGGATTGCATGTAGCAGCTGAGGGCTCCCAGCCGAAGGACCCAGAGTATTAATGTCAGATGAAGCAGCAACTGGTGGTGTGCAGAGCCTGGGTATCTCTTCCTCACCAATCCCCATAACTCTTATCAGGCAGATGTCTTTGTCCCTCCTATAGAGGAGGGAACTGACATTCGCAGATGGAAATGAGTGACAGATCTGGATCAAGACTGGGTTTCCCTGATACCAGTGTTTGTATATTTAGCCACTCTCTACTTCCAGAAAGTGTTATAAAGCTCTTGTGGATACTCCTAACACCCATGTGCTTGCATGGTTGTTCCTCAGTGGAAGAACTAGCCCTGTCGAAATTTCATAGCTGGAATCTTGTCTGAGCTTCTCAGTCACTCTGGGAGTAGGAGCAGTGAAGGTTTTTGCTAGCGAGCTATTCCCGAGTCTGAAAGGGTGCTGTCAGCTTAATGTGTCAGCTGGTGAGCAGGTGTGTGCATTTGAATGTTCAGACAATTGCACCTGGGAAAGAGAAGCAGCAGAATTCAGGGACCCAGTCTCTCCTTCAAACCAATAGGAATATGGAAGCTCCACTTTGTGGTGATGGTCTTAGGGGATACTAGCTGTGTGTGTGTGTGTTATTAATATCACTTAAAATTATACTTCCATAATGGTTGTCTGAAACATGGATAGTGTGTGTGTGTGTGTGTGTGTGTATTCTGAAGCATGTAAAAGCTGTGCTCTGCTCTCTCCCATACTGCTGGTTCCTGGCTGTACATGGGTGGCATGATCACATATGGCAGGGACATTTCTTTCTTAATGGCTGCATGCTGCTCCCCTCCCCCTTTGAAATGAGCCCATACCGTGCCCCATTAGCTGAAATTGACATGGTGGTTATTTTCAGTGCCATTTCTTTACAGAACTCTGTCTCACTGTGCAGTGTGAGCTGTTCCCTCTTTGCTAAGTGGAATGAAGGACCCCTGGGAAGGTGTAGTGGCAGCCTTTCAAAGGCTGCAAAGACCAGATCCTGCCTTCCCACTCCCCAACCCCCAACAGCTCTGAGAGCATCACGTGTCACACAAACATTAAGCATTCCTCCCTCAATGCAGAATCCTCTGGAAATCTCCGAATCAAAAAGCCCCATGATAAAAATGCATGAAGCAATATCCTTATTGGTGAACGTACATATCCAGCTGAGATACTGTACATGATAATGCAATTTTCTATGCAAAAAGAGTTTATTGCCATCCAAATATTATTCCATGCCATTATTCATTCTGGAAAGGTGATTGCTGTCCTAGGTTAACTGATTGAACCTAAGGAACCAAAGCTTTAAGCTTATCTTAGTGGCTATTGCCTGACTTCTCATAAATTGCCAGTAGATTGGTAGGAATGTATAAATGTACACTCCATTAGGAAATATTAAAGTTTTTGTACTGGTTTAGAATAAAAACAGGATTAAAGGGAGCATTTCTAAGATTCAGTACAGCGTGAAATTGAAATCCTTTTCGGCATGTGAAATACACAATATGAATATTCTCCCTGTTTTCAGAATGCTGGAGGATTATGAAGGGTGGACACATGATTGCAGAATTCACCTGTGGGTGCGAAGCAGGAGAGGCAGGAAAACTCAATTTCATATTTCCCAAGTCTGTGCCATTAATTATCAAATTCTAACAGTAGCAACTACAATAGCAATAAACATTTCTTGACTATGTGTCAGACTGTTGGATATGCACTGGATAGATTGCTGGATAGATTTTTAAGAGTGATTAAGAAGCTGGGGCAGAAGGATCCTGCTGTTACAGTTTGAATATGAAATGCTCCATAGGCTCATATGTTAAAGTCTAGGTACTTAACTGGCAGCACTGATTTTGGAGGTGATATTTTTGGTGGTGAGGCCCAGCTGTAGGAAGTGTGTCACTGTGAGTGTGGGTCCTTGGGGGGATTTATTATCCCGGGACACTTCCTGTATACTTCTTTGCTTCCTCTACTACACACTCCAACTATCGTGATTTTCTGCTTGGCAAGCACTGAAGTCTGGCAACTGGAGACTTCATCCCCTGTAACCGTGCTTGACAATAACCCTTACATCTTTACATGCCTGTGTCAGATAACTGGCCACAGTCATCAGAGATACACAACACTATTGTTTGACTAACACAATTGGTTTGAAATTCACATCTTGCCTCTTCTGTGTGAATCCAGACAAAACAATATTCTCTTGTGCTGCGGCTTCCCATTTGTTAAAGTGAGCTAAAAGAAATAATGTATATAATATCTTTAGAAACATAAGCAAATACTTGTTGGTTCATTTTAACTTTTAGTATTTATCTTGTTTTCTCTTAAAAAGAACACCATGAGGTAGTCATTAATTTCATCTCATTTTGTTTGAATTAATTTTATCTCATGTTAAAACTAAGGCTAATAATGTAGGAAATTATTACTCCATTGAAAAATCAGAATCACACATATGCTCTAGCTAGGTATCACTGTATAGGAAAAAAACACCACCATTTTATTATGCAACTAGTTTCTATTGGGGAATAACATAATGGATGGCAAGGTTGGTTTGTTTTTGCTATGTAGTGTCTGGAGCTGTCTTACTTTGGGTTTTATTGCTGTGAAGAGACACCATGACCACGGCAACTCTTATAAAGGAAAACATTTAATTGGGGCTGGCTTACAGTTTCAGAGGTTCAGTCCATTATTGTCATGGAAGGAACATGGGGGTATGCAGGTAGGCGTGGTTCTGAAGTTGCTGAGAGTTTTTCATCTTGATCCATAGCCAGCAGGAGACTTTGAGCCATAATGGGCATAGCTTGAACATTGGAAACCTCAGAGCCCACTCCCACAGTTACACACGTCATCCAATAAGGCCACACCAATTCCAAAGCCACACCTCCTAATAGTATCACTCTCTATGGACCATGTATTCAGTCTATGGGGGCCATACCTATTCAAACCACCACAGGGGCCTTAGATGGGATTATCTGAATGGCATATGATGGAATCTTCTGGATTTTTTTTTTTTTTTTTGGTTATTGTTGTTGTCATAGCTATATTTTCTTAGGTTTTGTTTGTTTTGTTTTGATTTATGAGTCCACAGGGTCTGACTATGTAACCTGGCCTGTATAACTCATTCTACTGATCATTTTGGTCTTAAACTCATGATCTTCCTGGCTTAGTCTCTAGAGGGCTGAAATTGCAGATGTGAGTGGCATGCCCTGCTGGGAAAGTTTCTGTTTCCTGTGCAGTGGGCTTGGGTTGATGAGAACCTCTACTTATGATTTATTTCCTTGTATAATGCTCTCTCATATAGCTTGGGGTTTCCCAAATACTGGTAACTGTGGTGAATATTCTTGATAGTCAGCTTGACTAAATCTAGAATTATCTAATATCTCAAGTCCTGGGCACACCAGTGAGAGATTTTTAGTTCATTGGATTATTTGAAGCAGGAAGACCCACCATACATCCAGATCACTTGAGGTGGGAAAATCCAGACTATGTGAGCTCAGAAGACCCACCCTAAATCTGGACCACATCTTCTTGTGGAAGCCTATATAAAAGACATGGAAGAAGGAAGCTTTTGCTCTTTGCCTGATTGCCCTCAGTCTTGCTTCACTGTCATTGGAGCCTACTTCTTCAGAATTCCCAGGTATACTGTAGATCAGCTTAGACATCCAGCCTCATGGACTAACTAACTACTGAATTCTCAGACTTCATTGGGAGTCATCCACTGTTGGACTAGCTGGACCACAGCTAGTAAGAAGTAATAATAAACCCCCCCTCTCTCTTCCCCCCCCCTCTCTCAGTTTATCATTCTGTCAATTCTCTTCCTCTAGAGAACCCAGGCTAATGCAGTATCTTCAAGTTGAACATTTCACTGTGCAGCTTAGAGTTCCAAAGTTATGATGTTCTCATGGCAGCAATGGAGGGGATGTGATCCTCTATGACCTTTCCTTGATGTCACACACTACCATTTTGTGTTCTAGGGGTCAAAGTAGTCACAAGCTCACTGGACCCATTTTCCATTAAAGAAATTCCATGGAGTTTGCGGCTGTGCTTTTTAGCTGTTTCAGTATGTGGGTACTTGGTGCTATCTGTGTCTGCTATCTGTTGACTGTTCTTCCCCATCCAGTATGGTGCAGCTATTGGAGGCCTGCATATGCTATGGACCACTTGACATGCTTTCTCAGTGCTTTAAACCTGGCTGCAGACAGTGTTGGAAGCTGTTTATATTCACACTCATGTACTTTGTTGCCTGCGAATATCTAGACTTCTCTTCCTTTGTGTGTGTGTGTGCATGCTGTGTGCATCTTGTGTGTGTGTGTGTGTGTATGTGCATTTGTGTGCATTCCTGTGTGTATGTCTGTGTGCCTGTCTGTGTATGTCTCTGTGTGTGTACGTATGCATGGGTGCATGTGTGTATGTGTGCACTGTGCAGCATCAACCTCTTCTGTCTACCCCCCTTCCCTCTTTTTTGCCTTCCACTTCTTTTTCCAGTATATTCAATTAAGTTCTCTTTGGTGCCTTAGCAATAAAGCAGTTCCCTCCACAGCATTAGAATGAATCTCTCTCATTATTTCATTTAGATTGTTGTTATGTTTGAAAACTTGAGGGCTAGGCAGGCAAGAGGAAAAGATTGTTAATTTGCAGGGAGTCCCTGTGGTGTGGTGGGAGTATCGCCTTGGAGAAGCCAAGAAGCTGCCACTCGATGTACTCATGGAGACATAAAGAATTGATGAAAGATGCTGAAAGGCTCCAGCTCCTGTGCCTGTCATGCTGAGACCGATGACACCGAGGAGAAAGCAGTCATGTAGGTCTTGGTCAAGCCAGATTTAATGGCTGACTGCTTCCAGTCCATGCTCCCTCTTTTCATTTCAAAAGGGACATTTTTTTTTCTGGATGACTCCCCCTGCCCCATGTGGTGTGTGTGTGTGTGTGTGTGTGTGTGTGTGTTTATATTTCTGTGTGAATGTATGTGGCTATGACTTCATTCAATTTCCTCCTATCCCCTCCAGTTGTGGTAATGCTCTTTGGCTGGAGCTATCATTGGGAAAATACAGTAGACGGCAGAGACCAAGCTCAAGATCCTTGTAATTTGACTCACAGAATGTCAGAGAACGTTACACAAGGCAAGGAATTAAGCTCTGGGAGTGCTGGAGTGACATTGATTATGTAGGAATGACATATAAATAATTACCAAGCACTCAGGGTTTTTGTTAGTAATATGTGTTTAGAGTCCCCTTTCAGGAGTTGGAAATGTTATCAGGTGGCTGAATAGCACTAACGGATCTGCATTTCATTCCTGCCTCACACTGTGCTAAACGGGAATCATATTTGTTACTGCACCAAGGAGCATCTTGCTGGAGAAAAAAAGCTGGTAGGGAGTAAGCAGGACTAGATTTAAATCTAATTGCTTTTCTGTTTTATGCCACTGTTTGGCTTGTGCACAATGGTGTTATTTGTTGGGAATGAGGATTAGGCTCTTTGCTGGAAGGCGGGGTGAGAGAAGCTGATGAGGCTGTGGTCTGCATTGATCCCAGACCACCAGGCAGGAAAGGAAGCCCCTCAGTGCTTTGCATTAGTCTGTTATAAAAAGGTGGCTTTCCCCACTGTGTTTCTGTAACAGGTAGCTTTTAAATTCTCCTTACTGCTTCCATTTTCTTTTCTGTTTTCATCCTATGACTAAATCTGGGTCTGTGTGCAAGCTTCCAAACCAGAGAGTGATCCAGGCTAGCTTTGAAAATACAGGTAGAGACTGGAATAGGGTAGGATTTCCCTGCTGCATTTATTCTATGAATAAACATGTCATAGATTAAGGGGTTCCAGGGAATACTCTGGGGCCACAGTCAGTAATTATGCCAACTAATTATCAAATCAAGGTGTTGGGTTTTCCTCCAGCGTTGTTCAGCTAGCTTTTCATACATTTAACAATTGAAAGTGGCCAGGGGAATGTGCCAATGGATAACGATTAGTAACACATAACAAAATGGCAAAGCTTGATGTGTGAGTGTATAATGTATGTTTATATGTGTGTATAATGTATGTGTTTGTATAATGTGTATAATGTGTATATCTGTAATATGTGTGTATAATATATATGTGTGTGTTTTATGCATAATGCATATGTATAATATGTGTATATGTGTAATGTGTGTGCCTGTGCTCAAGTGTGTGGGTAGGTGCACTTGGAAAAGAAAAAGGCTATTTTATTTATGAAAAATGAAGCCCAAGAGTTGTGTAAGAATGAGGGGAAAGTTTAGTAATTAATTACTTTGGATATAGTGAGGATAGATGAAGTGATGAAAGGTTCCTCTGAATGGATTATAGGCAAATTTAGAAGGAGGAAGCACAAGGCAGCAAAGGGCATTGGGAGCTCTTGAATTGCCCTCTTTAAAATCCCTCTGTCACACTAGAAGCCAATTCTGCATTTCCTCAATAGGCACGTGAAGCATGGCTCTCTCCTCATTGTCTTAGATTAACCACTAACTGCAAACCACAGATTAAATAAAGTATTGAATATTCGTCTTCCAAAAATATACTTGAATGTTGTTTATTTCCCCAAAAGGTCTGCTATGATGCATTTAGGTGCCATATTGCTAAATACACACCGTACTTTAATATCGGCACCAGCTAGTCTGCAACTGCCTTACTAAGGAAGCAGCTGTGCCGGGGCCCCACAATCACAGATAGAGTTTTTCTCATAAACTGTTTAATTGTTTGCTTCTGGAAACAATTAGACTGACGGTATTATAGAGTGAGTGTCGTATTGCAGCTGGCAATCCTCTTTATGAGTTTTCTTAGCAAAATACCGTGTTGACATATGTTGGGCCCACAGAGAAGACTCAGTTATGTGGTAACTTGACCTCCAAGGAAATTGTGAAAAAAAAATACAACAGTTCAGAAGAGGCCTCCCTGCCAAGTGCCAGAGTTAGAGGGGCGCCTGTCGCTAACCAGTCTGTTCTGGCACAGTGACTCTTGATGCTTGTGGCTCAGGGTTTGGATGGCATCTTTCTTGCTCTGTCACAGTGCTGGAAGACCCCCGAATGTCCCCTCTAAGATGGTCAGATAGCAGAGCATGGTGATACATGGCCTATGAGAAGCGTCTACTCCCAGGTTCTTTTCTCTTGGCCAATGATTTGCAAAGCACCAATAAGAAAAGCGCTTTGAGGAGGAGTCATTGGTCTTCATTTTCATCCAAGTTAAATATGAAGGGTGGATAGATTCAGTGGCCTTACCACTCCCCACTTACTGCAGCATTCAAGAGGGCATTTAACTTATTTATCCTGCCTAGTAGTAATCAACCAATTTGCTCGGTTTTTCTACATGTATTAAGCGTCTATAGTGTGTCCTGTATAACCTCAGCACTGACCTACAGCAATGCCTTCACAAAAGCTTCTGTTGAAGGCATCAGGGAGGCATAACCATGGGTAAATGGGAGCATATGAAGATGCCGTGGCCCAGGAGAATCATGGCTAAGCATAATCATGTGATGGTGGTTGACTTGGCTGTGGTGTTTATGATTGGGGCAGTGGGAAAAGGCTGTGAAAGGCTTTTATAGAGAAAGTTTCATCTGAGTTCAAGCTAAAAATCATAAAAAGGAATGAGTCATGGAAAGACTTGAGTGAAGAACCAATCCAAAGATTGAACACATGAATTTAGTATGTTTTGTGAACTTGAAGTCAGAATTCCTGTACTAATTCTTGTTGGCACTATTTAAGGCTCTGGACAAGTACTGTAAAATCATACAATACTTCTACCCACTCACCTATCCATCTACAAATTCACCTACACATCCATTTATTTGCCCACCATCCATGCATGTACCTGGTCACCTATTAATATATCCATCTATCTGTCCAAACACCAGTATGTTCATCTGCCACTAATCCATCTATCCATCCATCCATCCATCCATCCATCCATCCATCCATCTGTCCATCCATCCAACCATCCTTAATTGTGTACTACCCTACAAGAGGCTAGATTGATAGTATAAATATCACAGAAATCAGTACTGTTTGGAATCTTGTCTTTAAGATATTCATACCTTACCAAGAACGATAATTTAATGAAGACAGTGTCAACATGGACTTGTGCTGAAATGTTCAGGGGGTTAAAGAGCCAGATAAGCTCAGTGATAAACTTCTGGGAAACTAGGAAGGCTTCACCAAGGAGGTCACACTTGAGACATTCATCGAAGGAATCTTTCCAGGTGGGGAAAGAGTGAGATCTTTCTAAGCCTACCCAAAGTTGGGGAAACTCTGGTTTTCATGGAGGGGAAATAAGACTAAATGGAGTAAAACAGGACAGGTTGGTAATGATGGTCGGGGTTAGAGAACTTCCAGGTCAGGAGTTATAAACGGCTGCACCTGGCTTATAGATAAACTCTTTCACTGTTTCAGTCTTGGCTAAGGATTGACAAAATGAATCCATCTCCCCAATTTTGATTAAGAGATCTCTTGGGTAGAAAAAAATAACAATCTAATTTCTACCTTCTCTTTAGAGAACAACCACACCCACATTCCCATCAGGATGCACCAGGCTGCCATCCAGTAACCACACCTACATTCCCATCAGGATGCAACAGGCAGCCATCCAGTCAGAGTGCCCTCTTCAGTCCCTCCATTTTCTCAAGCTCTTGCCTTCCCCAGCCGCAGCCCCCTTACCATTCCCTTTTGTCAGCATACTTAACTGTTGTTTGTCTTAAGGAGTGCAGTAACACATTTCCTTTTCTTAAAGTCTCCAACAAAAACACAGAGAGCAAAACAAAAACCAGCCTGGGAGGTTTGTCTGATTTAGGAAGTGCCAGAGTGGAAACATATTTCTTTGTGGAAGTGAAGAATGTTCCTTCATCTTTACTATGCAAACAGAGTATGTCCCTGTGGGAAGGACACCTCTCTGGCTGCTAGCTTTATAGAACACTGGAATTTTGCATGCCTGACTGGTATAACCTGTTTGGCTTCAGGAGCTGTCGAGTGTGTGACCCTCAGACATCTGGATGAAGGAGGTTAAGTAAGGCTGTGATATAGGTTTTACTAGCTCAGTGGTTTAGAAAAACAGTGGGAAAGGCTGTGGCCATGACAGGGGTTTTGCAGTGGGGGTAGAGTACCATACAATCTAGAAATCAGAACTAGCAGCAGGGCTGTTACTGTGATGCAGCTAGGAACAACCTGAGTCTGAATTAAGATGATACTGTGGCAGGAAGTGTCAGGAGCAAGGGCAGGGTGGGAGATTTAAACAGGGCATGAACATGATGGATTATGCAACAACTCTGTGTGTCCCTTCTCTTGCTCTCCCTTCACCCTGAAGCAGATCCGGGTTTTCACATTCAGTGCTGACTGCAAACCTTCCTGAGGAGGGAGAGGCATCCGCAGCTGCTTGAAACCTGTACTATATCCTTGTAGTGAAACTGCCTTGTTGATAAAAATGATCCCCATGTGAACATATGCTATTGGTGCTGGTGAAGAAAGATGAGAAAAGATAAAGAATTACAGTGCATTGAAAACTCAGTTTGGAAAAGCCCTCAACAGTATAACATGGCAGAGAAGCTAAACTGCCCTGAAGCCATGCATCATTCCCATACCTGACAGGGTGCCTCAGAAACCTGGTATTTCATTGAAAGAATCAGGGCAGTATTTGTGACTAGCTGCCTTCTATATTCACGTTCTATGTACATCTTATTTCAGTAAAACATCATGAACAACCCAAGGCATATACCTATCCACATTTTCCTGATCATTTTAATAATCTCCAATCTGTGTTTATGGGTTAATAAAATCAGTTTCCTGTACACCCTAGGGTTTCTGTGTAGATTTGAACAGATTGTTCACTGATACAATTCTAGGAATATTGTTCTCCAGGACTCCAACTTTACAGTGGTCTCTAGATTTTTGCCTCATTCATTCTACATGAGAGTTCTTGGCCATAGTGTACTAAATACCACCATGTTATTTTAATTAGTATAGCTTTGTGGTGTATTTTGAAATTAGAGAGTATGACTTTTCCAGGTTTGCTTAACGTTGTCCCCAATGTTTATGTGGATGTGTGGTTTGTACACAGGTGTGTTATATGTGTTTGCATTTGTGTAGGTGTGTGCATATGTGCTTGTATATGTGAACGCTGAGCTTTGACACTGGAGTTTTCCTCCATCTCTTTCTACCTTATTGATTGAGGCAGGTTCTTTCAGTTAAATCTGGAGCTCAATGGTACAGCTCATCTGGCTAACAAGCCTGCCTCTCTCTGCCTTCCAACTGCTGGGATTATAGAAGCACCTCCATGTCCACCTAACCTTTATGTGGGTGACAGGTCTCCAAACTTTAGTCATCACACTTTGCATGGTAAATGCTTTCAACAACTGAATGATCTCCCCAGCTTCTCCTACAACTTTCAAAATCCCCCTTCAGTGGCTGGAGAGATGGCTCAGTAGTGCAGGACACTTTTATTGCCCTTGCAGAGGGCCCGGGTTCAATTCATAGCACCCATATAGTGCTCACAACCATCCTGACTCCAATTTCATGGACCCATTGTCTTCTTCCAGCCTCCATGGGTACCAGGTGTGTACATGACAAACACGCATACATACATGCAGGTGAAACATTCGTACACATAAAATAAATAGTGCATGTATTTCCTAACTCTTACAGATATAGACCATGTGACCTTGGCTAGTTATGTAACTATTTTGAGCCCTCACTGTCTTTGTTTTCTAAGACAGTGATACAGAAAGGAGGTATGTGCTGGCTGGCTGTGGATGTCAGGGTCCTCAGTAGCATGATGCAGGTTTTGAAAAAAGAAGAAAGATGTGAGGAAGGCAGGAATGGTGGGGTGAGCAGACTTTTCTGTGGGCTAAGTTTAGCTCTGAACAGTGTGCGGCCTCTGAGAGCAAAGGAAACTCACTCTTGGGGGCAATTTTTCCAAGTGGAAAAGTTGATGATTTTTCTAGCAGTTGAAATACTGACATCAGGATTAAGATAAAAAGCAAGTTTTACATAACAATCAAAACCACAAAAGAGGAAAGGAAGAGATCCTGTGTGAGAAATTGGGACAATTCTTCAAATTGAGCCTTATATACCAATGGCAGCAATGGGAGATGGAGCCCTTTAATCCTCCCACGAGAGGCGAGCTATTGCAAAGAGATTTATAAAGTCACAGAAATGTTGTGAACAACCTCTTGCCAAGCCCATCCCATCCCATTCTCTCTGTGAGGCTTGATGTTTCTGAGGGTGCAGGCTTCCCTGTAACACAGTCTTTTCTCGAGTCCTCTTCTACTAACATTTAGCAGTTGATAGTCTGGCCTTCTGTTTGAGTGTGGATCTCATTTGCCTACTTCCCTTTCTCTCCACTGAACCTGTTCTGTCTTTGTGGCACCCTTCAGCTGATCTTCCTCGAGGATGTTCAGGCACACCGTGTCCACGCTAGTGACATAATATGCTTCAGCTTACAATTCCGGGAGTGAGGAACTGGCATAGCCAAATCAAGCCCCCTTCATTTGGGGTCATTTTCTCTCCCAGAAGAACTCACTCCCAGTTCATGAGATGTGTCACTTACACTGGAGTTTTCCTTTCCTTTTTTGGTCCTTTGATTGAAATCAAGACCCTGGGAATGTTGGGTAAGAGCTCCACTATTGAAAGATAGCTTTAACCTTTTGATTATTTTTCCTGTTTATTCATGTCCTTGTGTATGTGTATGTGTGTGTGTATGCATGTGTGTGCATATGTGCGTGTGTGTGTATGTGTGTGTGTGTGTGTGTGTGTGTAGCTATGAATGTATATGCATGTGTACATGTGGAGGCCATAGAAAGATGCCTGATGTCTGCCTAAGTTGCTTCCTATCTTATTATTCGAGATAGGATCTTTACACTGAACCTCATTAAGTTAGACTGGTTGGTCAGCAAACCCTGGGGACAGTCCTAGCTCTGCCTACAGACGTACACCGTAATGCCTAGCTTTTTTTGTGGGTACTGTGTCTTGAACTCAGGTCCTCAGGCATGCATGGCAGGCACTTAATCTGAGCTGTCTTCCAAACATTTTGAGACAGGGTCTCACTGTGTAGCCTAGGTTGGCCTCAAGCTTTCTATGTATCTCCAGGAGAGCTTGACTTTCAATCATTCGTCAGCCTCCTGAGATCTAGGATGATAGGTATGTCCCACCACATCTCCCTGGCACTAGCAAATTTTCTCAGGAGTATCACAAACCAAGTGGGATCTTATCTGGAGCTCATTTTTTTTTTCTTCAGCAAGTCTGCTGAGGGTGCACTGATGGACTACAAAATGCATGGTTAGCCTGGATAAGTGGAAGGTTAGCATGAGAGGCCACTTCCCTTTGTCCCAATATTCTATGTCCCATAGCCTTAAGCCTGCTTTAGCTCCTATATCTATCCACTCTGTGGCTAAAGAAAGGTCACCTAAACACATTCCATCTTCCCTTTACCATCTGTAAAATGGGTATGGATAGTAGCAGGTACCCTACGGGACTGAGGGTTAAATGAACTATTGTAAAGAGTACACTTAGAACAGAGTGGTGTGGATGGATAGTAGGTATTTAGAAATTGTCACTTCTTATTTTAAAATAATACTTCCATTATTGCTGTTGTGTGAGACAGAGTCCTCACTCTGACCTTGTAGACGGGCCCAGAAGTGCTTCCAGGTCCCGGCACATACTAGGTGTTCAGTTAATTGAAGAAAGCTGCTGTATGTTGTGTCAGTTGCCTTGTGGGCTTTGGGAAGGCTAGAGTTGGGGATATGGCTCAGACCATCAGAGCATGCAAGATAAGTTTCTGCCTGGAGTAAAGACACACTGATACTAAAACATTTCCTCAAACATTTAATTACTTTATTTCCTCTTTACATATTCTATGTTTATACTTTGTAATTTATTTACATATTTATTTGGGGTTTCTTGAGGTAGTGTTTTGTTATTTAGTCCAGGCTGGTCTTGAACTCATGATTTCCAGCTGACTTAGCCATTTAAGTACAGGGGTCACTAGTACCTGCCATTATACCCAGTTATAATTTGTCATTATACTTTGCATATACTTCTACAGAATAATAAATGTACCTGGCTGCTGTCTCCTCGTTCTGGGCTCTGAAATCCCTATGCTTCTTCCTTTGCTTGGTGGCAGGTGTCATGGATGGAGACAGTACTGAGCTCTGCAGCTTTTCTTCTGATGCTGTCATGGGGGTTATGGAGGGCAGAGACCTTCAAGTAGTTTCACTAGAGAGCTCAACCCTGGGGAGTCAACAACTGTCTCTGTCTGATTCCCAGCCACTGTGATGGTGTCTAGGAAGGTACAATAAAGGTCTGACTTCTATTAAACTCCTAAGCTGGGCACATGCTGCCTTATAGAGATGTTTTTCTGCTGAGATATTCTCGCCCTCTCCTTCACTGTCTGGGTAAGTGGATATACTTTTTTTTTCTTGGACCCCCTCTGTGCCCATTTCTCCCATCTGCTTGCTTCTGAAGGTGAGAAAGAAATTAGACCCTATGAAGAAAGAAGGCATTTTTCTTCTTACCCATTGGAACACTTTTGCTTTAATCATTATATCATTCTAGGTCAATGCTAGTGTTGATTATATCTTTGGTTACAAATGTTAATCATGTCTCTGCCTAACAGATTTTATCTGTTTTCAATTTCTGTGTTTAGGTTGTTATTGCCTTGTAGATGTAACCCATTGTAAGGATGGTAGACCATCCCTCCTTGTTGCCTCATGCCATTGGCTCACAGTCTTTCTTTCCATGTAGATGTCTCTGTTGGGGGCCTTGAGAGATTTGGGCCTGCCCTTTCTCACTTATGAAAACTTCAGGATGGCTAACCTATTGCCTGATCTCCATCTCCTATCCGGATAATAAGACCTCTGGGCTTAGCACCACAGCCACCTGTGCATTTTTCTTTATACCATGCAGATGAGGGGGTGCTATGCTTGCCAAAGTTGTGCTATGCTCTCAAACTTGAAATCAAAGAAGAGCTTTGATTTCAAGTGCTACTTTGCTTTCTGATGAATGTTTCTGTTCTATGGCTCAAGCCACAGGACATGCCTCATGACTCTGTCCTACCTTTCCCAGGGCTGATAGCTAGATAAGAATGAGGTTTGCTTGCTCACCTCCCTTAAAGACTCAGGGATCTATGAGGAAGAAAGATTCTAAGAGTCAGAGGTAGCTCAAGACTCCAAGGGGAAACATCAACTTGCAGACACCATAGGACTGATGTGCATATGAATTCAGAGACTGTGGCAGCCTGAAAAGAGATGTACACTGGTTTAAAATTGACAAAGTCCCAGCACTGAGAGGAGATGTAGGGGCCTCTCCAAGAAGGTATTTGCTTCCATACTAGACTGGGCTGGGAAAGGGAACACCAGTTTTCTCCAGTGGAGTGTCACTGGGAATATTGGCCTGACTTTAGTGAAGGCTAATGCCCAGGAATAGTTAGCCAGTACAAAATGACTCCTCTGTATATGTGTGTTTCTATCTATCTGTTTCTATCTATCTATCTATCTATCTATCTATCTATCTATCTATCTATCTATCTACCTATCTATCTATATTTGTCCTATTGATTTTCTGTTTTTAAACTGTTTTGATTTTCCCTTCTTCGTTTTTGTTTTGTTCTGTGTCTTTTTTAAAATGAGGTTTGCTGAATTACAGTGGAACTACTCAGAGAGAGTAGGCATGCCTTTGCCATATCTAGGTAAACCTTTGACTTTTTAAATTATTTAAAGATTTACTGAGCACCAGATATTGTGGTAGGTGCTGCATTGGACAGGGTAGATAAGTAGTTAAGTTAAAAATCTGAGGATGAAGAGGACCTAGAAGAGCACATGCATGCATGCATGCATGCATGGGTGAAACACACACACACACACATACACACACACATGAAATATGGCTAGGTAAGGAGGTGGAGGACTGCAGGCACTGGGGCTTGGTAGAATTATTAATAAGGATGCATTTAGGAGACAAACAGAAATGAGTTGTGCCTTAAAATGAAGGGGCAAGGGCTAGACTGGTGAGGGAGGCTGGAATGCAGTCACAGCAGGAAAGAGAACATGTGTGGCGCTGAGGGCAGACTTGGTAAGCAGGCAGAGTCTTGTTTCTATTTGAATTTTTAGAAACATTTCTCCAGATGTGGGGTTGGAGGAACAGTTTGAATGGGCAAGAAAGGATGTCAGAAGAGTTATTACACTACTGGAGAGGGTAATATGGGATGAATTAGAAACAAGCAGAGACAGAAAGAAGGAGACAGAGTTAAGAAATGGAAGCAGATTAGATTTGAAGGATGATTTGATGAATCTTGGGCACTGAAGCTAATTTCTGGCTCAGACAACTGGTCCTTGCCAGCGGTGTCGGGGATGTAGAGGGCTGAACAGGTACGTGTGGAAAAGATGCTGCATTCTGTTTGAAGTATGTTGGAGCTTCTCACACTGAAAAATAGATAGATAGCTAAAAGTTCTCACCATCAGACTTGGAGCTTTGGCCCTTATCCCTTGGACTGGAATGATTCTCAGAGCAGCAGGAGGGAAGAAGGGCAAGAAAGGACATACAGAGACTGTAGGGCCGATATTTTCATTTACAGGTTTTTTTTTTTTAATTTAATATGGATAATCCATCCCCGCTGTTGAGATGAGGAGGGCTAAAGATTGCACATGGTCAGGAAGTATCCAAGCTGAGATTCAAATCACACACCATGTCCATGTGTGCCTATGTTCTTGTGTTTGCTCTTCCCCAGTAGACAGTGCTAACATCATTCTTCACTGTGCCAGCCGGAGCTTGAAAATATCATAGTTATCTTTCCAACTTGGCACGTCTTGCTGGCTTAATCCTACAGGACACCTAATTCTAATTGCCCATAAACTAGAGATGATACATTAATAACAGGACTCAGATCCCCAATCAGTGCCAGCTTGCTTGATGGATAGGAAAACCAAGAGAGAATGCTGGAACCGTTAGTGCTGGATTCTAGATTTAGAAGATTTTTTTTTCCTTGCACCCTGCCCTGTGCCAACCTACTATGACCTATGACCATGGGTGTAGATTTCGGTGAAACTGTTCTTTAGCTGAAAGGAGACAATGAGAAAAATTTTCACTCAGGACTGTGTGTGTGTGAACTTATCTTGGTATTATTATTGGAATAGAAATAACATGTGAAGGCTTTCCTCTGATCCCTGTCAATGTGTCTCCTTCCCCCCAGAACAAAAGCTCAGACACAAAGGAAGGGAAATGGCTTAAAGGGATGAGATGGAGGAAAGAGGAGGAAATAGAACACTGGGACTGGCAGCCCAGCCATGTTCTGGAGGACTCCTGACCACAGGAGCATGCTGGAGTGAAGTCTGTGTTAAACATTTTGTGGACTAGCAAAGAAAAAGCCCACAGCTGCTGGGATGGGCTTCTTGAAGCCACAACCTTATTAAAAGTTATGTTTTGATCCTTGGAAGCAGATCCTTTGTGTGTGTGTGTGTGTGTGTGTGTGTGTATGTGTGTGTAAAAAGGAATTGAATCCTGGTATGAAATTCTGTTCCATTGCCTTTATTCTGAAAGATGCTCCTGTTCACTGGGCCAGGGAGTTACAAACATGCAGACACCACTGAGAAGCCAATATTCAGGGATTCTGATTGTCAGGACTCAGTCTGGAGGAGCGGGCTACAGCTTGCCTACATTGGAGCCCAGCCAGGAATGAAGACACCCATTCACCAAATGCTTCTGAGATAAGGAGGGGCAGCTCAGACTGGTATTAATGCTCTGATGAGAGCACATGGGTCCAGATTCAAAATCATAGCTAAGGACAAGAAGGCTGTCATTGCTTTAGCCAGAGAGGTGGCCAGGATTGACTGGACCATATCCTCAGCCATAGCTGTGACAGTCTTCATGACTTAGACTCTCTAAAGAAAAATTGCTTCTGTGTACTTCTCAATGAATTGTCTTTTGTTGGTCCAGGTCTACTTCAGTAATTTTGGCATATGTACTATCTCTGCCTCCATTAGAGCCCCCATAGCAAGCCTCTATGGATGTTTCTCCTTTGAGTGAAGTATAGCACTCTAGCCCATGTAGTGGTCACTTCAAACAAAGCACTGACAAGTAAACAGCATTATCAGAGGGTTGTATATAGTTAGATCATAACTGACTGGCCTTGAACACAATGACAGTGTTCTTTATCCTGAGAGGGAACTTGGCTCAAACTGAGGTAGCATTCTGATAACTGGTTGTCATATTAGTTCACTGCAATGGTAAGAGAGTGGTACCCAAAAGAACACAGTGAACTGAGTCAAAGTCAAGAATCACAGAATAGCGTCCTAATACCCTCCAAGGCTCAACCGGTCTATTCTGTTAGGGAGATAGGAACCTCTATGGATTTGTGTTCAAGGTCAAAGATTATAAACAGGCAGCTAACCTAGTAGCTGTATGGGCTCAGGAAGAGGGGATGGATTGACCAGAAAGAGACTCTGCCTTCTGTGCTGTGAATTAATTTGATTGTGATTTCACCTCCAGAGATACCAAGGATGAGGTGAAAGGTGAGGTGAAGGTATCCATTCAGATTCCTGCCATCCAGGAGGCTTGAGATCAATCTAGTCCTTATACAGTGAAATATGAGTGACCATTCCATACAAGATGAATTCAGGAGTGTGCTTGCTCAGTGATGAATGGGATATAGCTTAGGTAGAGATTTAGCTATTGCTAAAGAGCTTGATAATCTGTCTCACCTTCCTACATGTCCATCCGAGAAAGCATAGAGGTGGTGTTAGCGATGAGCACTCCACGCCTTGTTCCTGTGTTAGCGATGAGCACTCCACGCCTTGTTCCTGTGTTAGCGATGAGCACTCCACGCCTTGTTCCTGTGTTAGTGATGAGCACTCCACGCCTTGTTCCTGTAATGACCTATGTACATGTAATCTACTTTTCTTTTCTTTTCCAAGACAGGCTTTTGCTATGTAGCCCAAGCTAGCCTAGAACTGGGTATCCTATGTGCTGGATTTAGAGGTGCATATGGCCTCTCCTCGTTTATCTAGGATTATAGGTGCACACTGCTTCTCCTAGTTTATCTGGGATTATAGATACACACTGCTTCTCCTAGATGATCTGGGGTTATAGATGCATATTGCCGCTTCTATCTTTTCTGGCATCATAGGTGCACACTGACACTCCTGTCTTATCTGGGTTATGGGTGTACACAGCTACACTTGATTTGTTTGGGATTATATATATGTGAGACCACTTTTGTCTTATTAGGATTATAAGTGCACATTGTTACTTCTTGTATTTCTGTGATAGCAGTATACGGGCCACTCCCAGTCATGGCTTAAAGGAAACATTGATGGAATTCATACTGTGTGCCAGATACTGTGATAAAAGACCTGGTGATGTAATGATGAGATAGTCCATCTTCACAGTGGTCTGGGTACAAAAGCTGAAGATGTGGCTTTGCTGTAGAGAACAGTTTTGTAAATTTTGGCATAGTCTGTCCACTTTATCCTCACTGTCGTTTTGAGAAGAAAGCCATATATTCCCATTTGAGAGAAAAGGATAGTCTGACATCACTGTGAGAAAATACCTAATAAAACAGCTTAGAGAGAGAAAGGTTTATTTTGGCTCACGGTTCAAGGGATTCAGTCTATTTTGGCTGGGTAGAAGGCAAGGCAGAGCCTCTCAGATCATAGCAGCAGGAAGGTGTGGCAAAGGTGACACCATCATTCTGGACAACAAGGAATGAAATAAGAAGTGGGCAAGGAAAACCCATGGACCCACTTCTAGTGACCTGCTCCCTTCAAGTGGATCCTACCTCTTGAAGTTCCACAAGCCTTCTGTGTTGGTTAGTTCTTATGTCAGCTTGACACAAGCTAGAGTCATATACGAGGAAGCAGCTTCAGTTGAGCAAATGCCTCCACAGTATAGGGTTGTAGGTAACTCTGTAAGGTGTTTTTTAAAGTAGTGATTGATGTGGAAGTGGCCACATTGATGTGGAAGTTCATCATGCGTGGTACCACTTTGGGCTGGGGGTCCTGGTATCATCTGTAAGAAGACAGGATGAGCAAGCCAGTAAGCAGCACTCTTCAATGGCCTCTGGCTCTGTGTTCCTGCCCCGTTCAAGTTCAATGGACTCCTTTCTTCCTCAAGTGTTTCATCATGGTAATCATAACTAAGACATGTCTCTAAATAGTGCTACCAGCTGAGGGCCAAACACTTAAGATACTAGTCTGTAGGAGACATTGCAGGTTCAAACCGTAAAAGCCAGACACAGTATTGCATTTGTTGGACTTGATGCATGTTCCTGGGCTGAGGAAGAGTCTTTTTCCACCTGTTTTATTTGACTTCACAAAATGTGATGCTCTGAGCAAAGGGGGAAAGACAGTTTTCAGAATAAGGATTATAAATCAACCTTAAGAACTTCCATGAAAAAATGAAAAGAGAGGAAAGAATACTTGTTACCAGGTTACTTTTACATTCCCTTATGGTTTTAAATTCCCATAGCACATGTCCTCTGAGTGGTTCAGGGTATTTAACTCCTTGTATTGCCAGGCAAATATTTATCTTTGTGGATAAGGCAATCCAGAACAACCACAGACTCCTATGAAACGAGTCTCCTCTCTCTTTGTGGTTTACAGGAGTCTTGAATTCGTGAGGTTTCTCCTTTCATCCTGGGTTAGGTCAGAGGCTGCAAGAGCTGAACCTGCCTGGGAAATCCAGGTTCTGCAGTGAGCAAGGGAGCCTGAGGACAAATATCAGGTAAATAGACCTTCAGAAGAGTGGCCAAGACACAGAGCCAGAGACAGTGAGCAGGGAATCCAATATTGACACTGTGTCTGTTTCTAAATAGAAGTATAAACCAGATTCATCATTTGGAAACCATAGTGTAGACCAAGCAAGCACAGCTGCAGGCCATTTCAAGTCACCAAGTCAGTTTCTTTTCTAGATTCCAGGGATAGCTGGTTTGGGGGCAAAGGCAGTGAGTCACTACATATGCCTACGACCCAAGGCCTTTACACGTGTAAGCACATTTCCTAACTGTACAGGGAATTCATAGAGGTGAAGTCACACCCCCAGGGACACACAGCTGCCAGGAGATCTCTCACTTAGACTTCCACTGATATCTCACAGTGCCCAGCTAATCCATTCACTTACTGTCCTTAGGCTTATGTGGGCAAGTGTGACCACCCCGTTTTATGGTGGGGCTTATAATGGGGGAGTTGGACACTTAAAGCTTCCTGTTTTATAGAGAGGAAGTAGAAGCCCTGGGTGATGAAGGCACCTGTCTGGTGATGGTCACTTATCTGGGTTGCAGCAAGGAACAGAACTAAGTACCTAGGTTTTGAGGCACTCTTGTGATAATATCCCGCACATGGGTCCTTCTTTTCTAGCTTTCCTACCTAAGAATGTCTAAGCCAACAGAGTTGAAATCATACTACATGTGTCCATTCACGTACTATGCTTGTATGTATACGTGTGCAGAGACATATGAAAGCACACCCTTCTGCACCTGTTCATTCACTTTTAAATTGTTATAGCTCTGTCATTCCCCTGAGGAGGGAAGTTCTTGGTAACAAAGCAGACTAATCTGGCTCTTCAGGGGTAGCTGAGTTAGATGCCTCTCTCCTTCTTCTTTTACTCCCTCTTCCTTCCCTCTTAGTGGGTGTGTGTGGAGCAGTGCATGTGGGAATGGGTACCTGCTTCTTTCTGCATAAAAGTTGTCCATGACCATTCAGGGCCACTATTCCCACTAGAACAGATGAACAGGTTTATATTACTAGTTGTCTTAGTCAGGGTTTCTATTCCTGCACAAACATCATGACCATGAAGCAAGTTGGGGAGGAAATGGTTTATTTGGCTTACTTCCACATTGCTGTTTATCACAAAGGAAGTCAGGACTGGAACTCAAGCAGGTCAGAAAGCAGGAGCTGACTCAGAGGCCATGGAGAGATGTTTCTTACTGGCTTGCTTTCCCTGGCTTGCTCAGCCTGCTCTCTTATAGAACCCAAGACCTCCAGCCCAGGGATGGCACCACCCACAAGGGCCCTACCCCCTTGATCACTAATTGAGAAAATGCCCCACAGCTGGGTCTTATGGAGGCACTTCCCCAACTGAAGCTCCTTTCTCTGTGATAACTCCAGCCTGTGTCAAGTTATCACAAAACCAGCCAGTACACTAGTCTAGTTTGGTTTGCTTGGACAACGTTTTAAAGCAATTTGGATCAGTAACTGATATTTCAAAACTCAGAGATTTTCTAGTAAAAGATGGAATTCTGTCTGGCTTAACACATGAGGTCCATATTTCACAGTTACAGTCCAGTGGTGCTGGGTGGTGAGCATCTTTTGTCTCCTAGACAGTTGAATTCTCCCATTTGTCATAGTCCCCATCCCTTGCTGCTGTGACTTCCAGTCCTTCCCACCCATGATGTGCTTTCCCTGGGTCTGGTAGGCATTTGCATTTGTGAGCTAAATCCATATCCACATTAGAACTGAAATGGGTTTGTTCTCAGAGACATCAGTGTTAACTTGAAGTGGCTGAAAATGAGGCTCTCTACACCAAAGGGATGGATCCCCTGAGCTAAGCAGGCTGCCTGGATCACATTCACCTTCCCACACTGGAGAGTCTGCCTGTGGGAATGAGTGTCTCTGTGTGTGGAAGTTATATCTATACATGTGTAAGTGTGGTTTTTTGTGGGGATCATGTTTTTGCATATGAGTTACTGCTTATGCATGTGTGAAGATGTGTGTGTTTATCTATGCATATGCGTATATGGGTCAGCGTATATATGTGTAGTGACACATGTACATGAATGTATGTGTATGTATGTGTATGGGTCAGTGTGTATATGTGTAGATGGTGTATGTATATGGCTGTATGTATATATGTATAGATGTGTGTTTATAAGTATAGGGATATGTAAGAGTATGTGGATGGGTGTGTGTGTGCTTGCGTTTCTCAGTGTGTGCATGTCCTTACACTGTTGAGAGGTCTGACCTGTGACTTGTCCCCTCTCTTATCTGATACCTTGTCCTCTGTAGGCATCAGTGAATTAGTCCTGGTGGGGACCCAGCTTTTTGTCACAGAGAGGAGGACAAGATTTTTACTTCCTTCACTAACTGAGTGACTGGTAGTCTCGGTGTCTTTCTCCAAACACAGTCAGCTTGTGATGCTCTGGTACTGCTGTAGCTCCACCTCCCAGAGACCTGTGGTCAGTGGAGGCAGAGCTTGGAGCTTGCCCCTCAGCTGTATCCTTCTAAGGATGTGAAAGGAGACCTTGACTTAAGATTGATTTTAAAATAAAGACATGTTTATTGTCTGGGGCTTGAATTGCAGGCTGGATTATTTTCTTGCAGGAAACAAACACCATTTTAATGGATTCTACTCATAGAGAAAGAAAGCCTGGAATTTTGTGCATGTCCCTCTTATGCAGATGCTGGGGACTAACTGATGCTTCTCATTATCATCAGAAGGAACACAGCTGGAACCCCTTCTTCCTGCCTTCCTGCCAGGGCCCTGTCCTGTCTCTGCCTGCTGGTTGTTCTATTAGCAGAGTTTGGATCTTTCCAGAGGTTTTGTTGTTCTTGTTTTGTTTTCTCTTCATTCCTGAGTATACACCGCAAGGCAAAAAAGTGTTGTTGAGTGGTTAACCTTGTACAATTTCCAGCACCTACAAGGGGACAAGTGTCCAGATGTGAACAGAGCATTGTATGGCTGGGATTGATAGCTGCCACTCATCCGAGTGTGTCCTTCTGCCTTTTGGAAGGATGTGCAGAACCTGAAGTGCTTTTGCAGAGAGATGAGTGATGCTTCCTGTCCTTCCTCCCATCAAGGCTTCCTAGAAAAGGAGAAGGAAAACACATTCCTGGTCCGTGCAAGGAGCAATGGCCCGGAGGGTAAGAGGCATGCATCACAGCTAATGGAGACTGAGTCCTCCATGTGGAGTCATAACATTTCTCCACAAATGCCTCATCCTTAGGAGGCTGGCTCTGCTGTTGCCCTGTTTGTATGTGGGAAGGCTAGGGAGCAGAGAGGCTCTATAACCTCTTCAGAGCCACGCAGTGAGCAAGGAGTGGTACTTGGCTTTGAGCTCTGTGGTGTATCCATTGCATTCTGCACTCCAACCAGCTCCACACATCCTACTGTTTTTACTTAGAGCTTCAGTGGAGGCTGAAGCTAATTTTATTTATTGATGTTCTGATCAGACCACACATGATAATAATAAAAATAATGGAATTTATTCTATCCTTAGGATATGTTGGAGATTATGCAAATGTTTAATGTGAGTTTTAAAAATAGATTCATAATGATTACAGGAAGTGGCTGGAGACATTTCTTAGGATCCGACAGGCATGGTTAGACTTATTGACCTATGGAGCTTGTCCCTAGAACCTACCACCTGGATCCATGATGCTTCATCCTACTGTTTCCCCATCTGACACCTGCTCTGCTTCAGTCATGGGATGCTCATGCCGATGTCTCGGAGTGTTGGATGTTCTCCTGATGGCCATAGACATACCCTCTTCTCTGCTCAGTGCTGCCTGTGTCCCCAGTCACTCAGCTTTCCATCAGTGTGACATAACACAGGCACAAAAAGTTTAAAGTCAGGGAGGATTTATTTTGGTTCGTGGTTTCAAAGCCTTGTGTCATGGTTTGTTGACTTAGTTGCATTTAGGTTTGTGGTGAGGCAGCATCTAAGGTGGGGGACAGAGACACTCAGCTTATGGTAGCTGAGAAGCAGAGGTAAACAGAATGGAGTCCTGGCAAGTAAACCTCATGGTTCCAGTGACCTGATTTCTTTCTACTATGAACATTGGACATCCTTAGGACTACATCAACTTCCAGTGCTCGGACCAAGATTTTATGACACACAGACCCTTCCAGGCCCAAGCTATAGCATCCTCCAGCCCTTAAGCAAGTCACACTTCAAGACCTAGACCAGACCTTGGGAAGATCTCTTCCTCTGTGGGATGAGTTGATCCAACAGGCAAGGTTAGACATGCCTTGTTAATCAAAGGAGCTTGTCCCTAGAACCTCTTTTCCAAGGATCTTTTTACTCTGTGTCATAAGTACTGCTGTATTGAAGTAGAGGCTATGGAATGCTTTTCTCATAAGAGCAGACAGCTTCCATTTGTCTGTCTCCTTGGAACCTATTCTGGTGACTAGTACGTTGCAGTGTTTAGTAAGCACCTACCTAAATATGAGTCGAGTGCTCAGAAGGGAGGGGGCATTGAGTGAGTTACATCCTCATGTTTATCATCTTTCTGGCTCTCTCCCTCCTCACTTTGTTTTTTGGCTTTAAAGATTCACTAGTGGAAGAAAGAGTGACAGACTAGCCCAAGAGCTGGCAAATATTCTCTAAAGGTACAGAAAAATGTTGAGTTCTTCTTTTATTTTTCCTCTCCTCCTCCTGATCTTCTTGCTTGTGATCTTGTTCTTGTTTTTCTTGTACTTTTTGATCTCATTCTTCTTGTTGCTGTTCTTTTTCTTCTTGTTGTTCTTCCTCCTCTTCATTCTATTCCTTATCCTTCTGTATTTTGTAGGCATTGTAGCCTCTATCACAACTTATTTACTCTGACCTTGTACCTTGTTGCTTGAGTCTTAGTCTAGAAGAGTCTGATCACCTCAGTACAGAAAGGAGGCAGTAAGGACTCTATTTGGCAGTCAAGGTGAATTTAGTTGCCTAAACCATGAACTTTAACTAGTTCTTGAAGAAAAGTACTACCCATTTGGTGCCAGGCACAGTGTGACCTTGAAGCCATCATTGCTAATCCATCTGGATATCATCCTTGCCCAGGTGTTGGGAGGAAGGGACTTATGTATAGAATCAGCTGTGTTTGGTTATATCCTTGAATTTGAACTACATGATCTTGGCCCTCCCATTTTTCATCTCTTATACTTAAGTTGTCATTCTTACCTCAGCAACACTGGGGTTGAACTCAGGTCTTTGTGCATGCAGGTTTAATGGCACAAGATCTTACTACATAAAGCAAGCTGGCCTTTGACTTTGTTTTGTAACCCAGATTTGCTTTGAACCCATGTTCTCCTACTTGTCTGTGCCTTTAGAGTGCTGGGAAGGGCTGGGATTCTGGGTTCCTCAAATTTTTGTGGATGTCTCATTTGGAAACTTTTAGTATGAGTCAGGCACATAATAAAAGATCCATAAAATATTAATTTGTCTTCTTGCAAACTTTCCTTCAAATTCTTAATCTTTCAAAAAAACATGGAAAAAAAATAAAGCAACAGTGTAAAAGTCAGTGGAGCTCATGAAGGTCTCATGTCTTCAGAATTCTAGGAGATTTTTGAAAAGTGAAAGGCATTTAGAGCGCTAGGAATGTATCGTCTCTAACTGTCTTACGTTCTTTTTGAGAGAGAGTGAGAAAACTTTGACATTTTATTTTCACACCTGTAATGTTACAAGTCAAGCTGGAGCTTGGGAATCAGGGATGGTTATGATGTAATATGAACAGGGGAAGCAGTGACAGGTTGAGATCTGGACAGGCCAGGGATGGAGATGCCTCTTGGCTCTGCAGTACAGGTGAGTTTGAAACTCTAAGGTGCTACAAGCCTTTTCACCAATGCTCCAGGAGCAGGACTAAGTATCCCATTTTTTCTTCTAGGAAAAAGAAGTTGGCTCTCACAATGTTCCACAGTTCTGCGCTACATCGTACCTCCATGTGTGCACTCCACAACTGCTATGTATGGTGTAGGCAACTAAATGTCACAGAGATACTGTCTGGTCCCTCATATGCCCACACTTGTTCCTGGATGGCACTGAAGCAGAAAGTTCTGTGAAGTCTCTCTTCAACCTGGGATGACTTCACCAGGCCTCTGGTCCAATGTGCATGCTTTGAATTGTTTATTTGTTGTTTTGTTTTGTTTTATTTCATTAAAAATCACTGAGTTTTTGGTCACAGAGGCCAGAAGAGGGCATAAGGATCCACAGGATCTGGAAATATCCTTTGAAACACCCAACGTAGTACATGCTAAAAAAGAAATCCCTAAAATGAGGAAGAAATATAAACAAAACAACTACAAGCTGGGCCTTACACAGCAAAGATCTTGTCCCTGAAAATTCAGTGCTGCTTTACAGAGGGACAGTGGGTGAAGGTGTGCAGGACTGTCGGTCCTCTGGAAAAGGAGCAGGTGTTGTTAATTGCTGAGCCAGGTCTCTAGCCCACAGACCACATTTTATCTACCTACCTGAAGATTCTGTAAATCTGTCTGATTCTGTACATGAGCTTGCACGAACTTGGATGAGTGACCTAATCTTTCCATGCCCTGTGTTCTCATTTACAAAGGGGAGATAGTAGGCTGCTGCATCCCTATGAAGAGGGTGTGATGCAGGTTGAAGGAAGTGCCTAGGATGGTGCCTGGCAGTCAGCCAGCAGTGCAAGTGTTTGTGCTGTCACATGTGACCCCACATGCACCACACACCTGCTCCCACCCTGAGCTGTCAGCTACCTGGCTCTGGATTCATCTTTTTGATGGGCCAGTTGGCTGATAGCAGAGTCTCTTTGCATATCCCAAGGTCTCCTTCACCCACTGTTCCTCTGTAAGTCAGCACTGAATTTCCAGGGACAAGATCTTTGCTGTGTAGGGCCTGTGTAGCTTAATGTCTAGTGGTTTTGTTATTTCTCTTCCTCATTGCAGGAATTTATTTTTTAGCATGGACTAAATGGAGTGTTATTTATGCAGGGCCTTGGTGACTGAGTGGCGGTCGCACCCACTGCATTTATGTATCGTTTGTGAACTGGCAGATTGATCCATCAAGAGCCTCAGGGGCATGCACACATCTCATTCTGTTATTCTATGAAGACCTTGGGTCTGCTGTCTGTTTGATGTGCTGGGGATGTGAACAGCCCAGCTTGCATGGCATCAATAGGGAGGATTCTAGAGGATGAATCTAGACAGTGATTGCTGCTGGCATGCATCTACAAGATGGGCAGCTGTTGCCCACCTTGTGCCCTTCAATCAGAAGCACTGCTCATGACTGAAGAATGGTCTAGATGAAGGGACTCATTCTGTTTTAAAAAAAATATAGTATCTGGGCTTAACTTATGGTTTGGTAGAGAAAGCTGGACCAATGTTTCCATCTCACTTCCTACCTTCAGACCTCCCTAGGCCACCTGCCATTGCCATCCTCTGACCCCTTAGCAAGACTTAAAGGTTTTTATCATGTCCCTTATATCTCTGGGTGCCTGAAAACTCTCTGCTCCCTGCACACACACACCTTCTACGCAGACTCACTCCCCACTGGTTCTCTGTTGGTCTCTTCCAGGTGACACTTGCTCACTGCTGACCCCTCTTGCATAAAGTCTTACTTTGTCTAGAAGATACTTCCTTTTCTTTTCCACTGACTATCCAAGCTGCTCTCCTTGTCGGTCATTGAAATGTGTCATTTCTGACCAAATCCTGCTCTGTCTGGATGTACTAGACTCAGTACATTCCACTGAACTAGGAAAAAATATACCCACAGATTTCAAATATGCATACTATCATTACCAGCCATTTCCTTCCTTCTTAGTCAACTTGCTTTCCAATTAGTTCTCTCCTGCACCTTTCCAGTGGTGTCTTTCACTCTGCAAAGCATCAGGTATGGATGATGCTACCTTGAAACATGGGTTGAGATCCTCTAGGGATCTATACATGCTGCTGTCTACACATGGTGAGTAAACTCACCTTGCATTCAACACAATACTGGAGTCAATATTTTATGGCATCACTGTGTCTATTTGGTCTTTGCCTAATTAGTTCTACTTGGAATCTGCCAATTTATACATTCATAAACTGGAATTCAGTTGACACTCATTTATTTGGTGTCTCTGTGTGTTCTGGGTGGGTGTTGGCATGGGGGATAGATATTGCAGAGAACATAACAGCTCATGTGCATGTTTGTACATGTATAAAAAATGCTTAGGCATGGACTACTAATTAATTTAGATACTATGGTAGAATGAGTCTTATAAATAACAGAAGCAGCTTATGAAGATGAGTCAGCAGGTGCAAAGGTCCTGAGGTAGGTGGATGCCTAATTGTGCAAGAAACATACAATTAAAAGGATCCTAGTTTACAAACTGGGGGGGGGGCATTGGAAGTCTGTAATGGGGAACATGACTATGTTATGTGTGAGCAGCACTATTCTGGCCACTGTGCCAAGAGTAGTTTGTATTAACTAAATGTAGAAATAAGGGCCAGCTATTCTGCCTTTCCTGGGATTGGGGTGATGTGGACTGGGACAGAAGGCTATACAGACTTCCGTTGTAGGTAGGGTTAGAGTTGGCTGAACTAGAAGGTGTGTAGCCTTCCATGGAGGGACTGTGGTATGATGGACTGGGCTAGAAGGTGTAAAACTTTCCGTGGAGAGAAGCATGATGGGATAGACTAGGTGGTGTTCAGCCTCCAGTTGGAGGACTGTGCTGGACTTCCCTGGGGGATCAGGGTGGTCTACACTAGGAGGTGTACAACCTTCCACAGAGGGACTGTGGTGGGCTGGACCAGGTTCAAGACCCCTGATTATCCCTCACTTCCATTTGCAGCAGCAGCCTGTTGTTTTCCTTCCTGTCCACAGCAGAGCTTCCTTCCTTTGTACCTCGTTCTTTGTACCTATTCTTTGTGCCTCTTTCTAGGGTGTTGTCATTTTCTTCTCCCTGTGTTCTCATCACTTCTGTGTGAAGTTTTATAACAGCAATTATCATGTAAGAGCAAATGGTGATTTGAAGCCTTTCTTTTTAATACTTTATTAGCATATGTTAATTGTAAAAAGTGAGACATCTTGACATTTCCATATATGCGAACGTTCACCTCCCTCTTACTTTTTCTTAGCCTTTCTCTTATCCCCTTTCCTTCCACATGCCTTAACCCCCTCCCTGATATTTTTTTTTCTTGAACTTTCTGATTTTTTTTTCTTGAACTTATTTCACTTAACTTACAAATCATTTGCAGTTCATTTCTTTGTGAATTTTCATGGGCTAGTTCACTGCCCCAAGTATAATATGGATACATATTGCAAATCTACCTCATGAAAATTTGCAATCCCCCATATTAGGGATATGTGGCAGGCAGCTCTCATCATAGCCTCTGATGTTTACATCTCTGTATCAGTCATGCAAAATAAATAAGCAAGAGACTGTTGAGAAGGATGAAGGTTTTGATTTTGAGTTGATATTATCAGGGTGGGGACTTTAATCATATCTCTTCAGTTCATCCCCATATAACCTAATTAGGCATATATTATCTCCATTGTACAGATTAGCTCACTGAGTCCCAAGGAATCAGTTACCCAGTTGGTAAATGACTCTGTTGGTACTCTTCCTGATGAGTCTATTTCTAGTCTCATATAGAGAGAACAATATCAAACCAAAGCAACAAAACCATTCAAGTCCAACTTGAATAAGCAATGACCTTATTGGGGTTATTACGGGAGTTACACACAGAAGCTGAGGGACTTCTGCAGCTGCAGAACCCCAGAGCTCACTGCAGGGTGCTGATGACTCCTGGAGACTGCATCATTGGGTTTTCCTGTGCAGCTTTCAGTCAGCTTCTCCAGGCAAGATTCCTGCAGCAACTTTCCATGTGCTTAAATAGCTGGGGTTGGGGGTGGGGGCGGCTTCTGAATTTGGTTAAGTATTTTGTTAGTTTAGTGACCCCAGTGGATCCCACAGGGCGTGTGTTTCATCCTTAGCAACTCAGCTACACAACATGGCAGAAAAGGAATCAAACCCACAGCCAAGGGCATTGGACACTGAGCATTTTCTCTAAGGTGGATTGTCCACTGGTCTATTAGGAAGCAGTCAGTCATCATTTCTGTTTGTCTGGATGTAATGAAACCCAATAAAAAACACTGCCACCGTTATTCTGGGTCACAGTCCTGTCTGCCCAAGGATGGATGTTCTTCTCAAGCAATTCCACTGGCTGAGAAGAGAATTAGCTCTCTTATTTTTCATTTCCAAATGACCATGGCTCTGAGGATGGAGAATTCTTCAAACTCGAATCAGGGTCTTACAGGAACTACAACCAACAAAGACTGGGGAGAGCCAACCAGAAGAGCGAACATAGTGGCTCACCAATGCTGCTGTTGTCTTTGGCTGAAGAACAAGCAGTTTGGAGCAGTTAAGTAACGTAGCAGAAGACTCATGGAAGCTTGGTATTAAGCCACATCTCATCCCTGGTGGCTCTGATGTCAAAGTTCATCATCTTGCCTCTTCACTACTCACATCATATATTTGTGTCATCAACCAGCTGGTCGACCAACCAGCACTGGCTACCAGCCTGTCACTGGCAGACATGGATTAGGCTTAGCTAACTATATAACCTTGTAAGTGTTCTTTATAAGAGAAACTATTTTCTGGACCACAGCCCTCCTCTTGGATGTTCTGAAAAACATCTCCTTCAAGAAGGCACATCCAGTCCTGATAGGATCTTTAGAGATTCCTTTCCCACCCACCCCACTTGTTTTTGATTCTTGCTATGAAGTCAGGCAGAGAAGCAGGAGGATAGAAGTAATGATAACAAGCACACCCACGCTTGTTTACAAGAAAGAAGCTCTTCTGATGGGCCCTTGGAAGATGGACAGCACCCGTGTGCCACTGTCAGCTCAGCATCTCAGTGTGCTTCGGATTTATGGCTCGAGCATCGCCAGAGGAGGAGTCCTTTAGCACCGATTTCATTCTGAGGTCCCAGGGTTGGTTATAGCCCAACTCCAAGTGAGTGATGAGCGTGTCCTAGGAGGCAAGCAGACACATGAGGGTGAACTGTTGTTTCACGGATTTATAGTTGATTCTCCACTTGATTCACTTCCCAGGGTGCCAC
>NW_022196904.1:113075830-113117236 GCF_008632895.1 Mastomys coucha
GGAGGAGGAGTAGGAGGAGGAGGAGGAGGAGGAGCAGCTCCCTGCACCCATGTGTCTGTCCATGCCTCCCTGTGTGCTTGGGACGCCAAGCTCTGCCCTTCCTGTAGGGCCAGTCTGTTATCATAACCCTGGTGGCTTCTGACATCACACCAGTGAGGACCAAGATCTTCCGAGTCAGTTCAGCATTCTGGGCTTAAAGCCTTTGGCTCTACTGAGTTTTAGGGATTAGTAAAACCTGTGTTGAGTCATTTGAACAAATCTGTGTAAATTACAAGGTAATCCCTACATAAATGATAATCATTTTTATTATAGTATTAAGCCATTCCCCCAAAAGAGGAGAGCAAAGAATTGCAACAGTGGTTTAAAATACCAACTCGGTGGCTAACTCCCTTGACTTAGGCAAGGTGCATTTACTGCATCTATAAATTGGGGCCAACGATAGGGTCCATATTACAAGGTTTTTGTGAACTTCACAGAGGACATGAAAAGTATTTTGAACATACATAGTTGTTGGGACTGATTTAACTATCATTATAGACGTTAGCAAAAGTAGTTACTCTGTTAAGAGACAGATGTGTACAAATGGATATTTTTTAAAAGCTATATGTGGGGCTGGAGAGATGGCTCAGCTGTTAAGAGCACTGACTGCTCTTTGAGAAGTCCTGAGTTCAATCCCCGGCAACCACATGGTAGCTCACGACCATCTGTAGTGGGATCCAATGCCCTCATCTGGTTTGTCTGAAGACAGTGACAGTGTACTCATATATAAAAAATAATTATTTTATAAAAAAGCTATCTGTGCATGTTTGTATATATGTATACATGCATAATTCATGTACATGCCACAGTATGTGTATGGAGGTGAGAGGACAACTTGTGGGAACTGGTTCTGTCTTCTACTATATGGTACCCAGGGATTGAACTTAGGTTGTCGGGCTTGGCATCAAGCCTCTGAGCCATCTTGCCAGCCTGTAGAATGGGATCTTGAAGTAATTTTATTTTTTTCTCTTGTATCTTTAGATTCTTCTCAGTTGGGCTGGTTTAGTTGTTAATGTCGAAGGCTCCAGCAGCTTCCTGCTACCAAGTCGTAGAAGGTTTAAAAACTTCGCTTGTGCACCAGGAATGAAAACATGGACTCATGCAGCTTCATAAACCTTGGGCATAGTTTCCAGGGCTTGATTCCCATAGGGTATCTTGCTGTCAGAAGATAGAGGGCATTGCCTTATCTCTGTTTCCTTTAAGTTACTGGCTAGGATTTCTGCCTCTCCAGGATTGAGAGCAGCCGAGCAAGAGAAAAGAAGGCGTGAACCTATTTACTAATTGGAACTGTCACAAGTGGGAGTCAGCATTGTCTAGAACTGTGAATTTTCAGGCAGGATCCCTTTGTTTCTTGAGACAAAGTCTCATTGTGTAGGCTAGTCTGGCCAGAAGCCCACCATCCTCCTGCCTCAACTTTCAGAGAGTTGGACTTATAGGTATGCTCTGTCACACCTGGCTTTAAAGAAGGCTATGCCTGCTTCCCTGCTTCTTATGGCCTTGGAGATTAACATGCTCACAAACACCCTTGACTGCTGGAACAGTATACCAGTAGTTCTCTTTAGGATCTTTAATTGTCTTCTTGTTTCTTTCTTTTTTTTTTTTTCATTAAATAACTTATTCACTTTACAAACCAATATCCACCCCCTCCTCCCAGTCTCTCATCCCACAGCTCTTCCCCCAACTTTCCCTCCCTTCTATATTTTCCTGTACACCCCATCTGTAGGGAAATAGGATTCCATGTTGCTCAATAGCTGAATTCCTTCTGCTTTCCTTGCTATCCCTCTTCCCTCTGGCTTCCCCATCCTCTCCCTGTTCCTTACACCAAGGCATCATGCAAACCAGAAAGCATTCTGCCAAGTCCATGATCAGGAACAACCCATGTTCGTCTTTCTCTTAATAGTCCATCTTCATTACCGGTTGCCTGCAATAGCACCTTCGCTCATGCACATATAGCCCCTGTATGTCTTAGGCCAGATGGATTCATTCACAAACTTAATCATGACCTGCTTGTAATGCAGCGCATCCTTTGCCTATCACAGACTCGTGACTGGGGAATCAACCCCAATTAATTTAATCAGGATCACATAGGAGCCAAGGAGGAAATGATGCCCTTGATAGGGTGTTGTAAGTCAGAGCCCATCTTATTTATCTCTTATTTCTGTGCATTTCATTCCAATTTGGTTTAGATCATGTTTAGATTTTTCTCCACTGTCAGATTTAACTGCATAGTTTGGAATTCATGCCATAAGAAGACTAGATTACACCTGATCAGATCACTCACATACTGCTCCATCTGCCACTGCTATCTCAGGTGAGGTGCTAGGAGTAATTGGAAGTGAATTTGACTAAGACAGTGTGAGATATGCTGCTGGCTGGCAGCTGATTTGATAGTCTATTATTCTTTAATGAAAATATTGGATAACCCAACATAGGCCACTTAAATACTAGGTTGTTTTGATAACTATCTGCCCTCATTTAAGATGAATTTGATTCTACCAAGTTCAGAGATTAAAATAGGTTAAGATAAGATTGACTCATGTTTTTGCAGACATGGGCATATGAAATTGACATGCAGTCTGATTTAATAGTTTGAGAATAGTTAAGAATAGATGAGAGTTCTCTTGGTAAAAACATGGTGATTTCTATGGTACTAGGTCTCCTGTTAGATGCTTTTGAGGTGGTCAGCATTTTCTTCCTCTATTTAACACAAAGAAACTCAGTCCACCTCTCATGTTGCTGCTTTCTTTGAAATGAAAAAAAAGGGGCTGGGAGCTATTTCTCCCATCTGCCTTGCTTTGTCATCTCCTTCCAAAGGAATCCTGTTCTTTATATTTGGGGACTGCAAATATGTCTGAAAATGTTGCAGTCTGTAGGGGTTCCTTTCTGTCTTGTACTAATGTATCTTTTCACCAATGTGGTTATCCCTTTAATTCATGGCTGCTTTTAATTATGGATTGTGGCTCCTCCTCCAAGGTTTCTAATATTCTTCAGGATGGTTCAGTGTTTTAAATCTGCTACGGATTGCTCATATTTATAGTTTCTGCAATTGGAGCCATAGGGGGCTTGCTCTCTGTCCTTCTCTTTAGCAGCAGCTCTAGACAAGCCAGTCTCACTGAAATCACTTCTCTGCCTTGACTGGAACTTGGGTAATCAAGCCAGTCCTGGTACCCATCCCCATTTGTGCTATGATGACAGTTCCCTGTATTCTAGTCACTTGAGTCATTTTGAAGCTCCAGCTACTTCTGGGAGAAATCTATCCTATTGAAGAGATAGTAAAAAAAATACAATTAATGAAGAATTGGTTGTAATTCAGACTTGGAGGTTAATTTGCTTTTACACTTGGGATGAAGATATTTATGAACTCTTTTATTAGAGTAAAATATATAAAACATGAAAGTGACCATCTGTATTATATTCAGAACTCCACTCAGTGGCCATTGTGCCTTTAACTCACAGTGTGAACCTGTCAATCTCGTCCTTTTCTGGAACTTATTTTAAAACACAGATATTGAACTGCTTGGGTGATCAGATTTGTCAAATATGGTAAAATGTGTAGAGATGCCATTTCATCTCTTTCATTTGTTCTTTAAGGCACAGCTGAGTCTTTCATTCATTCAATGTACAGATAGTGAATGTTTATTTCAACTCATTCATTGCTTGGTGGAAATCGGAAAGGGCCACACATTCAAGTTTCTGGAGTGGCTTACACATCTACTTCACCACCGTAGATATTAAATATCACCAGTACCTTCTATAGATATTAAATAACACTATTCATGGTAGGTATTAAATATCATTAGTATTTTGGGTATTTTTGTTTAACTATTTGTTCCAGGAAATTTGTTTAACAATTTCCTGGAAATTGATCCACATTGTTACATCAAGGTCTCTACAGATACTGGCAAATTTTTACAAGGCAGGGGTCATGAGTGAGGCATTTCCTCTCCCTGCCTTATTTTCCCTTCATAGCAACCCCCTGGGGAAGGATACTGACACCATCAGTATTGTAATGTAGAAGGTAAGAGTTCAAATGGTTGTTCAAAGCCTGGAAGCTCATTGTGAAATCATAGTCTAAGTAAGTACAAGACCTTGGTTGGGATTTCAAAGGAGAGACAAATGGTCCTAGGGGAGATGATTGGTCTTTACAACATTGAGGGTATGCAAGAGTCCAGCAAGTGGTGAAAAATGGAAGATAATTCACAGCATAGGGGCAAAGATTATTATGGGAGCCTAGAACATTCAAGAACTTCACATTATAAGTGCGGGCATCCCAGAGAGTCACAGAAGGTAGCATGGGCAAGACCAGGCAAGAATAAACTGGGTGTGCACTGTAGTGAGCATGGGTGAAGGCTTCTGTGACCTTAGAGGAAATGATGATGACTTGGAATGGACTGCTGTTGGGGAGGGTAGAGTGGCATGCCATGACCTTGAGAGGTCTTTGAAGAAGCTGAATGTGAGCAGCTGAGTGGAAGATGGTGACAGTATGATAGTCACTATCTGGGGAAGAATGAAGAATGGTGTGATTTAGGGAGAGAGAGCAAGAATTGAGAATTGCCATTCATTCTCTGAACCTCCCCTGACTTAGTAAGCAGTGAGCAGCTTGAGTGGTTAGAGATATGGTCCTTGACATCTGTCTCACACTGGGGTCCATGTTCTGGAACGTTGGGAAGGAAACAGGATCTTTCTGGACTTTCAAGCTCTTCTTGGGTGAAAAGAACCACACTAAAACCTGCCTTAGGTTTTAAGGGAGTTAAGTAAAAGAAAAAAACGATATATATATATACACACACACACACACACACATATACGTATATATACATATATATATATACATATATATAACGTATGTACATATATATGATGCCACCTTGCCTCTGCTTTGTTAGAAAGTTGTTGATTAAATCATCAAGATCAATAATATTAGCACCATTATTTTATTCTAAAATGGGTTCTAACTAAAATCCCCAAGTCCCTCTGTGCAGCAGAAGAGACAATACTTTGCTCTTTCATAGTACCAATGAAACTATCTTCTTAACAATGAACCCTTCTGAACAATGCAATTTCACTCTTCACAAAGAACCTTTTATTACAAGTAAATCAAACAGTAGCCCTTGAATGCATGTTTTACAAGAGCCTCAACACATGATTTGAAAGGTCACTGATGCCAGTTTTTAAATTAAATTTTCTCTTTCTTTAATAGTTGAGATCGGATTTTTGATTATATTGAGTTATTTCAGAGAACCCTGCACACCTTGTTATTACAGAGTATGGTGTCTGTCTGAAGAATGACAGCCACGTCACTATACCTCTGCGTGGGGGTTGCTCTCAGCAGCATGAATGGGGGAAAAAGACTTTTATGAACACCAGCTTTCCGTGGGAGGAGCTTTGCTCCTGACATGCTTCAAGAAGGAGCTGCCAAGTTACTTTCTATGCCTTAGTTGCTAAATTAAAAGTAATTCAGATATTGCTGGTGGAGGCTGGAATTCAAGGCCATTAAAAGTGTCACACAGGAAAGCGAGTCTCTGTTGGAAAAGGGTAATTTTTGTTCTAGAGATTGCACAGTTAAAGGCATCTGATTTTCAGAAAGTATGTCTCACTAAATAAATATATGCTGAAGCATCCACGCCTTATCTCTATTTGAAAGAAATGATGTTTTAAAGAAGGAAAATATAGGGTATTTGGAGAATGGATGTTAGTGATAATGTTAGTAGTGTGTATTTGATGGAAAAAATAAGGTATGTTCAAAATCAGAGGTGGGAACATGGTTATGCAAGACTCCATTCATCTTATGGATGTATTGCATTTGTACTTAGTTTTTTGAAATCCACACGTACACTCAGTTAGGGAGAGTTCAGTGGCAGTTATCTCATGAGACTGGCTTGTCTTCATCATTATATGTGCTCTTGTCTCATTAATGGTCCATCTCATCATCTCTGACTGTTCTCAGTTGGGGTATCTTTTTGTAATTCCTCCTGTAAGTCTGTTCTTCTGTTTTTGATTTTTTAAGGAAGTATTTCAGTGGGCAACCTTGGTCTGCCTCAAATTTGTGATCTTACCTCAACCTCCCAAGCGCTGTGATTATAGATATGCAATCCATGTCTGGCAAGTTCCCTTGTCTGAAAACTGTGATCTTCTACCCTGTAGTAGCAAAGACAATGTGCAGGTGCCTTTGAGGGGCTTCAGAATAATAGTGTACATTTTCCAGGGATATCAGTGTTTTGTGACATTTTGGAGGAAAAATTTTCTTATTAAGACAGAATATTATTGATCATATTAGAAAGTTTATGTGACTTTATATTAAAGTGAAGAGGTGCAATTTAAAAAAAATTTAAAAAGCCACCTGGTAGAGTGCTGAACTCTTGAGTATACTTCTCATTTTTCTTAGGTCACCAGGATGAATAATGCTAGGACAAACCCTGGGGATTTAAAATGCAGCTCATGGATGCAAGTATTAGACACCAAATTCTTTGTTTTAGACCAAGAAAGAGTTAAAAAGCTCAAGACTAAACATGATTTATTCAGGCACTTACCAACTGCCATCACCATTTAGATGTCTCTAATGATTAATCTATTTATCATCTCTCTGTACAGATCTGTGTATTGTGTCTACAATAAGTAATGATATATGTGTCATCAATGTCATCAGCATAGGTGTCAGCACTAGTGCCACCACCGACATAAACCTTACCATCATTGCTCTCATCATCACCACGTCTTTTGGCCTCATCATCATCATCATCATCCTGAACATCATCACCATCATGACCTCATTTCCAATGTCATCTCTGTCATAATCATCATTACCAACACTGGCATCATCACTGTCACCATCCTGATCATTGTCAACACCACCACCATTTTCATCATCATCGCCATCATCACTGCCATCATTGGTCAGGATCATCAGCAGCATCATCTCCACCACCTGTACCACCACCACCCGACCACCCCACCACCAAAATCTTTGTCTTCTTTACTTTCATCTGTCTTTATGTTTATTGTTTTCCAGGAAGATTCCTTTATGACAGGAACAGTGTCAAGATTGTGTTTACTAGTTAATTATTAGTCTCACCCATACAGTCTTCTCTTGTATTCAGGACACGGCTATTCTTGTAGGTCAATGATAGAATACTTGCCTTACATGCACAATGCCCTTGCATCTATCCCTAGAATCTAAAATGATTCCAAAACTCTTGCTTCATTGGCCCACTGTAGGGCCAATGTTTCTAGGTCAACCAGTGGTGCAGGGAGATGGAACATTCTCAGGTCAGGCATGAGCCCTGGGAGGACGGGAGTCAAGGGTTTCCTATTAGAAGCAGGTGAAAATGATAAATACAAAAAGGTTTCACCTAGCCTCAAGTCCTCATTGCACTGAAAAAAATAACCCATGTCCAGAGAGGTTTTCTTTTTCTCATATTAAGATAGTGATGAACAGAGCTGGCTTTTCCTGGACTTATTTTTAAAGGGAAATATGACAACATAAGCAGCCATGTGCATATACCCTAGGTATGTAGACATCAGAAAGTGATGCCAACATGTGATGCCACTATCTGTACCATAGCACACTGCCCAGAGACTCCATGTGCTCCTCACAGTCACTACCTCTTCACCATTAAAACCATGCTGACTACTATTCCACAGACTGTTGCTGTCAATTGAAATTTTACTTGTAGAATTCAAAGTTTTATATCTGGCTTCTTTAGAACTATAGTTAGTGTGTGTGTGTGTGTGTGTGTGTGTGTGTCTTCACTTACATGTGTGTGATCCTGTTGCAGTTCATCTTCTTCATTATTGTGTAGTTTTCCATCACATCAACATGCTGAAAATGAATGTGTGCTGTTGGTGTTTAGGATGATTCGAGGTTTTAGTTACCCTCAAGTGCTGCTGTGGAAAATACCCATCCCCACTGGCTTTTTCTCTTTTTGTTAATATCATGAAATACCTTTCTGAAATATATACAAATTCTATTAATGGATAATTTTTAAATGAAAATGTTTTTCAAGTAAAATTTATAATTTTTATTTAAAAATCTTATATCCAATTTTGTTTGTCTAAAAGTTTTCATTAATATATATCCTTATTTGGGTTAGTCAATGAAATATGTGTATATATGTGTGTGTGTGTGTGTGAGTGAGTGTGTATCTCACAATGGAAAACATTTATATCCTGCTCCCAGGAGCTTTTTGTAGGATAGGTATTAATCATCATGGAAGCATTTGGATAGAATGAGTGATGACGTCTGGGAGTGTAGAGTTTCTGTGTTTAGGGGTTTTAACTTAGCAGTTTGCTCCCACTTAGGAGCCTTACTAGCTATAGCGTCAGTTTGACCAAGTTTGTCTTCTGTATCTTCAAATGTGTTATAAGCTTTCCTTAATATTCTTACACGGTTATCTTTAAATGCCTGTAAGGTTTGTAACACTTGGAGATGTTTTTGTTCTTGATAATTTTACATTGTATTTCATTTTATTGTAGATCTCTCTGATGTTTATCAGTTTTGTATGTGTTTTTGGAGTCATCAGTTGCTTCTTTTATACTTTATCTGTTTCCCTGTTTATGATGTTCTTACCTTTATTATCCCCTTTTCTATTTTATTTGGCTCCTTTCCTGATTTTTGTTTGATAATATTTTTAGGTGTTACTCCCTTGTTAGTTCCACTTAAACCTGTACATATACCCCGTCAGTCACAACTTTTCTATATTCTAACAACAACGTGTCCATTATTTTTTAGAGACCATGTTTTCTCATTTTCATGTCATTTTTGAAAATCTTTCAACCCATGGTCCTCAATAATTCCATTACTTCATTTCTAGAATATTGGATATCATAGGGTTTCCTTTTTTCTCTTTGGGCAACTTGTTGCTTAACTTCAATGCACCCTGAAGCTTTTACAGTGTTCAGATCAACCTGAAAGCTTTATGTCTTATGTCATTGCTAATTATAGCAGCATGCATACTTCCATTACGTAAACACTGCTCATCATGTTACTATTCAAAGCTTCTTCCTGATAATGTCTGTTTTTCTTATTATTTGTCATGCGTTTCTAGGCCAGTTCAGTTTTCCTGATAAGTTTATATATTGCTTCTTTTTGGTTATGTCATTTTGGGGCTTTATATATCTCATGTCACATTTCTAGCAGCAGACAGATTACAGTGCTTGTATTTTGAGAGGACTGGACACTTTATCAGTTTGAAATGTTCTTTCTCTTCAATTGTATTTCTTATCTTTAAGGCTTCCTTCCGTTGGCCTCTTATATCTTCTTTTCTTAGTGTTAGCCTGCTGTGCCTTTTCCAGTCCCTTCCATCAGCCTTTGTATCACCTGTGATTCTTACAGGATCAGTATCTGTGGTGGTTTGAATATGCTTGGCCCAGGGAGTGGCACTATTAGGAGGTGTGGCCTTGTTGAAGTAGGTGTGACCTTGTTGGAGGAAGTGTGTCACTGTGAATGTGGGCTTTGAGAGACCTTCTTAGCTGCCTGGCAGCCAGCCTTTTCCTGTTTGCCTTAGGAATAAAAGATGTAGAACTAACTCTCAGATCCTTCAGCACCATACCTGCCTGAACACTGCCATGCTTCCCACCGTGATGATAATGAACTGAACCTCAGAACCTGTAAGCTCGTCCCAATTAAATACTGTCCTTTATAAGACTTGCCTTAGTCATGGTGTGTCTTTCAGAAGTGGAAACCCTAGATCAGACAGCATCTAAAATTTTATTTTAGTGTAGCATCATATTCTCTTTTGTTTTGAAATTAAAATGTAATTACAACATTCACCCCTTCCTTTTCCCCACTCCAGGCTTTCCCATGTCTATACTTCTGTTTGTTTCCTCGAAAATTCAGAGCTTATTTTTCTTTGTCATTTTACACATACATGAATAATATGTAAACACAACCTATTTGATCTGTTCATGTTCATACATACATCTTATATGTATATGATTTTGGGCTGACTTCTTGATACTAGATAGCTAATTAGGGGTTTATCCCCGGGGAAAACTATTCCTTCCACTCTCAGCATTCTTTAGTTGCCCGTAGTAAGAAATATCTTTAAAAATGTTCAGCATCTTTAGCAATTAGGGAAGTACAAATGAAAATAATTTGCAGGTTTCAGTTTTGGCCTTACGTCTTTGAAACTGTTAAGGCTGTGGAAGTGTTACTGTCCCATGTGGCTTCACCTTTTCCATGACAGAGAGCAAGAAACATAGCCCATCATGGGAGACCTGAGTTAAGGTGGATGGTATTTCTTCTGTGCCTCAGTTTACCTTTTGTTCCACTCCAGACCTAGTTATCTTCAGTTGCTTGACACCCTGGACTGCCTGCCACCTGATTGTACTTGCCCTTGAGGGTGGAGGTTGAGGTGGCACAGAATCAATAGCTCAGACTATGGGAGCAGGTGAGAATGTGTCAGCAAGCTAGTTTATTAATTCTCTGGGAGTGCCCT
Source organism: Mastomys coucha (assembly GCF_008632895.1). Taxonomy (NCBI): domain Eukaryota; kingdom Metazoa; phylum Chordata; class Mammalia; order Rodentia; family Muridae; genus Mastomys; species Mastomys coucha. The sequence goes on from NW_022196904.1 coordinate 113,086,306, forward strand.
TTATATCCTCCACCCATGTCCCAAGCAAGCATGTCCTCCAAGTGGCAATTTCTGATTGGCTGTCATTGTCTGCGTCACTGATCTGATCTCTAGGCTCTCAGGCAAACTTCAGTTTGGCTCTCCCATGGAAGTCATCATCGCAGCTGCATGTCCCTACTCATTCTGTATAGACATTCATGTGGAAGCAGCTAGCACCTTGTCAGTGAGGCCTGTGGTTCCCCCTGCAGTCCCCATCTTAGTCCCCAGCCTTAGAGCCCATGACACCTCACAGAGAACCTCTCCTCCACAGCTTTATGCTTGTGACTTTTGTCTCTTTGGCACTATGTCTTCCTAGGTTTTACATTATATTTATTTGTTGTGGGGTCTGTGTGTGTGTGTGTTGGTTGTCACAGCATACTTATGAGGGTCAGAGGATAGCCTGCAGGATTTGATTCTCTCCTTCCATTGTGTGGACTCTGAGAAGTGAACTCAGGCAGTCAGACTTGGTGCCAATCAACTACTCTTGCTGAGCCATCTCACTGGCCCTGTTCTTGGTTTGAAATTTTTTTGTTGTTTTTTTCTTAAGCTTTTTTCCTTGCTCTACTTCCTGGGCAGATGTCTCCAGAGGCAAACATACTGAATATTGCTTTCTCTTATCTGTTTCTTCCTTCCCCTCTAATATTTACTCCTTCATTTCTTGCTAATTTGGTAGGCTTGAACCCAGTTTATTGTAACTCTAACCCCATTGACTTGTCTATGCCCTCCTAGTTTGATCTTTTATAACAAATATCCATCTTCTGTCCTTTTTGCTATTAATTGACAAACATCTGATGGAAAATATCAATATGCATCAATTCAGATTCACCTCAATAGCTTACATTAATATTCTTTCTGGAATTTTCTTTTGAAATCTTGGCTACTACAGAAATACTGGTTGTTTTGAATCAAATGACCTTTAACATATGGGTGACATTTTAGTGTATGTGGTACTGGAGAGTCACATGATGGGCAAATACTATCACTAACCTCTACACACTTCTGTTTCTGTAGGATTTGTTTTATTTTTATCCTATTTTTATATGTGTGCCTGTGCTTAGATATGTACATGTAAGTGTAGGTGCCCACAGAGGCCAGGTTTGTCAGGTCACTTGAAACTAGAATTGGAGCCTTCTAGCATGGGTTCTGGGAAGGGAACTAGGGTTCTCTGCCAAAGCAGTATGTGCTCATAACTGCTGAGCCACATCTCAGTCCCTGCTTTTTATTTTGAAATAGTCTTAACTAACTCATCCAGGCTAGCTTTGAATTTTATCTGCCCAGGCAGATATTGAAAGCAGGTCCTCCTGCTTCAGCCCTTAAGATAGCTAATATTCTAGATTTTTGCTTCTAGACTCAGCTTATTATTGTCTCATTGCTTTTGGTGGGAGTGATGGTTCTCTATCGGCTACTTCATTCTAGAAGAAAATATATATTGGTTTAAGAATGCAGGTAGCCTGTCTTCTCATGTAATTGTACTCTTCAATATATGTTTACTAATAATGTCTGTGAGCTAATTATGGCATTGCCAAAAATGAGTGATTACAGACACAGTTTGTCATCTATAAGATATGAGGAATAAACTCTCAGGTTACTTAGGAGTGGCCAGAGTCATTTTGTGTGAGATCTGAGAACACAATATACCTTGTAGCAAGGCACCATAAAATACCTTGCTTATTTTACTTTCATAGGTAAATTTTACCTACCTAGGCATTTCCTTGCATCCTGGCTAGTTTTATGTCAACTTGACACAAGATACAATCATTTGGGAAGAAGGCCTCTCAGTTGAGAAAGTGCCATCCTAATAGTGGCCTGTATGCAAGTCTATTGTATATTTTCTTAGTTAGTGATTGACTTGGAAGAGCTTATCACACTGTGATGGTGCCACCCCTGGGCTGGTGGTCCTGGATGTGATGAGAAAGCAGACTGAGCAAGTCATGGGAAGCAAAGCCGTAAGCCATATTTCTCTGTGATCTTTGCTGTGGTTCCTGCGTCCAGGTTCTTGCTCCGAGTTCTTGAATTTGGCTTCTCTTAATGATAACTGTAATCAGCACTTGTAAGCCAAATAAGCCCTTTTTGCCCAAGTTGCTCATGCTCATAGTGTTTTATCACAGTAATATAGACTCTAATTAAGACACAGTGCAATTATTGATAGTGTGACACAGACCTTGCCTGTGCTGTCTCTCTATTGAGAAAACACAAGCTTCCTCAGAGAGTCCAGCTACTGACTCACTGATATGTATTGCAGGGGTGATATTTGGTGTTGGTGGTGGCAGCGGGGATGATTTTATTATTTTTGTTATTGTCACACTGGTATCTATTCACCTTCCCCAGTGCCATTCGTTGTATTTTTTTTCTGGTATCTTTCAAGGTTTCCTCTGTCATAAATTTGCAGAGATTCCAAAGAGCTTCTTGTAAACTCTATAGAAGTCATATACTTGAGCTTTATTGCCAATGATAACTGTTTAGTTACCAATGGATAGAATTATAAATGACGGTTGGAACCTGGACTTTTAGAAAACATTCTAATCTGAATTGGTTTTTAATTCAAGGCATGGGATAGTGACTAGAAGAGGAAGTTTCAGTCTTGGCCTCTTTTGGCTTCTGTCTGAAGGCTCGTTTCAGTTCCTGTGGCCGAAGTGGTGTTTCGCGTGACCCATTACCACAGAAGTGGCAGAGGTTGCATGAGATGCAGAAAAAAAAGATCTCCTAATATAAATGTATGTAAGCATAAGCTGAAGTAGCAATTGAGAAAATTAGCCTGCTGCTGTAGTGCAGAGAAAGGCTGGTAGCTGGGATAATTAAATCCAAACAGGATTAAAATATACCTTTTACTTTTTTCCAAAGAGGAAGATGTATTCAGGCCAGCTTCACTGTCTTTAAGGTGCACAGAACTTCGGGGGTAAATGATTGTGGGTGTTAGGTGGGGCTTCCTTAGTTCAGCTGGGATCCAGTGATGTATCAGTCAGTTTATGCTAAGGTATGCTGCATAGCAAATGATTCCAAACTCTCAGGCTTACAGTCATAAAGGGGTTTATAAAAATAAACTCACATTACATATCCACTTTCGGTCAGCTACAGTTGTCCTGCATTATGTGGACCTTTCTGGAGGTTTTAATTATTTTATTGCAGGGGGAAAAGATCATACACCAATGCAATGCACACACAGACCCTCAGGCCATGATGTGCTTATGTGACACTTTTGTTTCTACTTCATTAGCTAAAGAGAGTCTCATAGTGCTGCTCTTAGTGGAGTTGGGGAAAAAAAGTCCTTTTTGTGTATGTTGTGTACGTATGTTTGCATGTGTTGGTTGCATATATGTAGTATACATGAATTCCTGTGCTTGTCCATCTGGAATTCAGAGGGAGATGTCAGGTGTCATCTTCTATTTCTCTTACTTTATAATCTGATACAGGGTCTCCCTTACACCCAGAGCTTACCATTTGGTGAATGTAGCTAGCCAGCTTGCCCCAGGGATCCTCTGTCCTGGTCTCCAGAGCACCAAGATTACAGGTGAATATGATGCCTGCCCAGCTTCTTACCTGAGTGCTCAGATCTGAATTCTGGTCTTCACACCTGCACAGGAAGTACTTTATGCCCTCGACCACCTCCGCCAATGCCTAAGACAATCTTTTCACAAGGAGATGTGGTAACTATTTAAGTATAAAATTTGCCATTAACAATGGATTCCTTCAGAGAGAAGAGGATTTGCTACTTTAGAGTGCACTCCTGGAGAGATTCTTCATCTTCATCTGTGGCAACTGGAAATGTTTATCTTTAAAGCACCAGGGCTGTTGTGCCTACACATCTCTACTCTGCATCACCTGCCTACCCTAGCCATGCTATCATCTTTTAGAGCTCTTACCAAGCTATTGTACTGTGATTGTTGTTAGTGTGACACAAACCTTTCTTATGTGACCCTTCCGGTTAGCAAATACAGACTTTCTTGAGGCTTCCAGGTACTACTGTGCAGAAAGCAGGAAGCGCCCATCTGTTTGAGGACTCCCGTTCTTCAGAATATACTGGGGCCTCCTTTTCCTTCTGATAAAGCATGCTGGAACTGTGAGCTGAGATTTGTTTGGGATGTCTGCAGTCTTGAAGTGAGATGAAGGGTGATGTGGATGATTTCCTCACTGCCTACACTCAGAGCCCTATATCTAAAGGACACTGAAGGACCATTGGGTTTTCTGTGTGGCTTTTGTCCTGCTTGACTCTTACTTTTTAAAATAAGGCATAAAATCAGCCTCCAGCTGTGGCTGTGTCTTATCACTCCCATAGCTTAAGTAATACGTAATCTTTCAAGACAAAAGAAATTCCAAAGATAAAAAAAATTAAATTACTGTTAATCCCATGACTCAGAGATAAGCACTATTAATGCCCTAGTGACTAGATGTCCAGAGTCTGTGGGCTGTTTTAATGATGTCACATTGTATGTGCTGCATACCAGTGTCTGTGTGTTCTGGTGTCAGGTGGCCTGGGATCATACCTTAGACCATGGCTCACTAACTGAGCTGTGGAATCCTCCCAAAGATCTTTTAATATGTTTTCTCATCTGTGAAATGGTAACTTTTCTCACAGAGCGATTCAGATTATGTGATTATGTAGTTCTTAGAATTCTTGTGACATGTATTAAGTGTTTGATGTCATTACTGTATGTTTTAGAGTTTATTAAGTTTATTGAAGGTGCCTAAGGTGATGTATATAGGTGTCTGTGATTGCATATGCTTGAGTGTGTGCATTTGTATGCCAGGACACATGTGTGGAGGACAAAAGACAACCTCTGGTGTCTGGGCCTCACCTTTACCTTGTTTGCAGGCAGGGTCCCTTTTCTGTTGTTCTCTGCTGAGTCTACAGAGTTGCTTTGAGTGTGTGGTTTCCCTGGCCTCTGCCTCCCATCTTACTGTGAGAGAGCAGGGATTGTCTTCAATCATTGCTGCTTGTAGCTTTTTCACAGAGTCTAAGGATTCAGATGCTACTATTCATGCTTATGTGGCAAGTGCTTTACTGTGTCTCCCCGGATGCTGTGTGTTTGCCGATTGTTATGTTAGACATACTTCTCTACTAGTAAACACACATAATCTACATCATAGTTTTAATGAGATAATTATATTGCAATACTGTTGTATAACTATATTTTTATTTTTACCCATAGTAGGATATTTAGTATGCTGCCAATATTTTAAACCTGATTTTATAAAAGTTTTGCCCATACAATTTTTTTCAATCCTCTCTTTTGCTGTGTTTCCTGACTTATAGATGCAGGAGCTATGGTATAAAGGTATCCATTGGAGACAGGCTCCCAACAATCTGTTTATCTTTGCATTGTGTTCAGATTTTAAGAGCCAGAATACCTACTAAAAACAGAGCCTTCCATATTCTTCCGTGAAATTGTCTCTCCCCTTGTAGTGACAATCTCTTGCGCACTGTATAAAAGTATTACCTATCAATGGAAATCTGATGGCCAATAAGTTGAGGCAGGATTAGAAAGTGGCACATCATCAGCAGAGAGAGAGGAAGTTGGGGAACTAGTCAGGCAGGAGAAGATTCGCCAACAGGACTCAGAGGAAGTTGGACATGTAAAATTGAAGGGAAGTAGCCAGCCACATGGCAGACATAGAATAATATAAATAGGTGAATTCAGTTACAAGTGTGTTGGAGGAACAACACTAGCTTAAGGCCTAAGCATTAATTCATAAACAAAAAAAGTCTCTGTGTCTTTTATTCAAGAGACCAGGGAACATAAAAAGCCCAAATGGTTATGCTGGCTGAATAAAGAAGACTGGAATGACGGTAGTATCAGTAGACAGACATATCGACATGGAAAGAAGAAAATTTTGTGGGTCCTACCCCTGGATAACTATAGACAACTAATGTCTGATGGGAAAAGGAGAATTAGCCTCTCCCAGCAAAGAGCCCCCTTATTGGTTGTTCTGTGCAGAGGGGTCAGCCCTAAAACCATATACACACACAAAACAGCAAAAATGGACACAGTAGGGTTGTGTGTTTGTAATACACACACACATACATACATACATACATATATACATACATACATACATATTTCGTTGCTTTAAAAAGACATCATGGCAACTCATTAAAGAAACATTTAATAGGGGCTGGCTTACAGTTTTAGAAGTTTAGCCAATTATCATTATGACAAAGAGCATGGCAGAGCTGAGAGTTCTCCATCCTGATCAACAGGCAGCAGGAAAAGAGGCACCCTGGGACTGGCTTGGGTTTTTGAGACCTCAAAGCCCACCTGCAGTGACACACTTCCTCCAACCAGGCTGTATCAACAGTGTAGTCCCTCTCACATAGTGCCACTCCCTGGTGACCAAGCATTTGAATGCATGAGCCAATGGGGGCCATTCTTATTCAAATCACCACATATCTTTATGTAGCAATAGTAATCAAAGAAAAAGAGGCTGTGAACCTGACAGGGTTACAGAAGAAGGGTTAAGGGTGGTAACTGAGAAGGGGCTGACAGGAGGAAAGAGAGGGGGAAATAGGGGTAATTCTGTTTAAATTTAAAAAAACTGTAATTTTTTTTGCTTGAATATTAATCTCGGAAGAGCCCTAGAATTCCAATTTTGCTTTAAACTTTTTTTTTATTAGATATTTTCTTTATTTACATGTTAAATAATATCTCCTCTCCTGGTTTCCCCTCTGAAAAAAAGAAAGAAAGAAAGAAAAAGAAAGGAAAACAAAACAAAACAAAAACCTGTTCCCTCCCCCCTCCCCCTGCTCCCCACCCCCTCTCCCACTTCTTGACCCTGGCATTCCCTTACACTGGGGCATAGAACCTTCACAGGATCAAGGGCCTCTCCTCCCACTGATGACTGATTAGGCCATCCTCTGCTATACACATGCTGCTGGAGCCATGAGTTCCCACATGTGTACTCTTTGGTTGGTGGTTTAGTCCCTGGGAGCTCTGAGGGTACTGGTTAGTTCATATTGTTGTTTGTCCTATAGGGCTGCAAACCCTTCAGCTCCTTGGGTCTTTTCTTTAGCTCCTTCATTGGGGACCCTGTGCTCAGTCCAATGGATCATTGTGAGCCTCAATGATGAAAATCTCCAAGAGTTTTCTGTGCCTTCTGTTCTATTTTATTATTTTTCTTTCCTTCCTTCTTTCTTCCTTCCTTCCTTTCTTTCTTCCTTCCTTCCTTCCTTCCTTCCTTCCTTCCTTTCTTTCTTTCTTTCTTTCTTTCTTTCTTTCTTCCTTTCCTTTTTTTGTGTGTTTTTTTGAGACAGGGTTTCTCTGTGTAGCCCTGGCTGTCCTAGAACTCACTCTGTAGAGCAGGCTGGCCTCAAACTCAGAAATCCACCTGCCTCTGCCTCCCAAGTGCTGGGATTAAAGGCATGTGCCACCATTACCCAGCTTTATTCTTTTTCTTGATCCTGTTTATTCAACAGGTAGGAAGGTTTGTCACATTGTGGCATAAACTCACTGTACTCACTGTAGATATATGAAATGTTCAAGTCTCACCCCTTTGCAGCTTTTGCATGGGCAGGGAGATAGCCTCTCCCATTAGAATCTCTTGTCTGTTTCATAGTATCTACTTACATAGCATGATTGTGATTTTCTCTCACCTTTCCATTCCCCACTTTCTCTCTGGTGGAACCTTCTTTTTTCCTTGTGAATTTCTTAATTTTCAATGAGATGATAGATAACATCACAGTCAGAATATACAGATACATAAAGGAGAAAACTCTTCTCCTGTAACTACATTCCAAGCCCAGTGTTGTTAACACTCTGCTGTCTGTTACTGGAGCTGTAGATGTGGTTCCCAACCCTTATTGTTCCATGGGATCTCAGTCGGTGCCAAGGTCTCCCATGTCTCTCCCCTATTTTATATTTTGGGACTTGATCTCATCATAATCACATTAAGAGATGAGTGCTTCTGGAAGTGATGAAATTGTGGGGAATTAGTATTCTGAGAACAGGTATAACTGTACTCATGTCACTGTTATCCCCCTACCCCCATGCACAGACACAGCAGGTCCATCCATCCCAAGGAGGGGCAGCCTGTAGCTGTCAGCGAATCTGCCAGTGCCTTAGTCCTGCTTCACCTTCCCACCTTCAGAACTTTACAAATAAATTCTATTGTGTATGAATTACCCAATAATTGTAGCATCCCAGATGTACAAAGATACACTGTTGCCATGTGGCCTGAGCATCTGCATTCCAACACATTCCCCGGGAGAAATCCATTCTGCTTGTTTGAATGACTCCTTGGAAAACTCCCTGTTATGCACACAAGGAAACTGTCCATGCTATCAGTAAAGATCTACTTTTCTCTTAGGATTATTTCATGTAGTTCCAACCCACACTGCTACACAGCAGCATGGGTATTATGCCTACAGTGGATGGATCCTAATTTATTTGACATAAAAGACATTTAACTTGCTTGCTGTTAAAAACTTATCATGGCAGTCAATCAAACACTCCTCTTGCTGTCTGTGTACGTGCAAAGGTCTGCTTAGAATGCAGTTCTTAAGTGGGAATGCCTGTACATGGTCAGGCAGACCTAAAATTTGAATTATTACATTGTTCTCAGAAAAGAGTATAGTAAAATCATATGCACTCACTGAGAGTCAGAGTTCCTGTCCTCTGGTACCCTGGCAAATGACAAATCGTGATTGAGCTTTCCCAGGTCCTGAGGAACTACACTGTATTTCTCTTACTTAATTTTAATTCTTTGTTATCTGTGATGTTACATATTTTAAATAATTTTTTTTTAACTATGAACATTTTTTGGGAGGAAATCGTCTTTGTCCATTTTTCACTCTTACTGTTTCTAAAGGCTCATTCTTTAATCATAAGTATACTTACAATATGGGTTGCAGTGTTTTTCAATCTTTCATACAATTTTATGAGATTTTTTTGATGCAGAGAGAAATTTAATTCACCTTATGTTTTATGAATGTATTCTTTCCTGTTATTTTCCTCTTTGATTTTATGCTTTCCACAAACTCTATCAGATCTGCTATCACGATACATATCAATGTCTGTGGTCCTGGGGATTGAACCTAGGACACCTTCACACATTAGCCAAGTACTCTCCCCCTCAACTCAGCCTCTGCCCCTCTTCCTACCTTTCTTTTGAGATAGGGTACCATAAGTCCATTCGGCTTGAAGGCCTGAATTTGCTTCGAGGCTCAGACACTCCTTGACCTGTGACCTTCTCACCTCTGCGGCTGAGTGTAAGCTGGGGCTGTGATCTTGCACATCAGTCCTGGCTCATCTCCTCTGTCAGCTTTTCAACAGATGCATTTTTTTCCCTCAGCTAGTACATATTAGAGATGTTTGCAGACACTGTCGATAAATACATAAAAAGCATGTCCTTGTGAAGCTTGTTTTCAGTGTTGAGAGACAGGTAGTAAACAAAATAGTTAAGGAACTGTAGGACTTGTTGACGGGAAGGAACGTCTTGGAGAAAACAAAGCAGGAAGAGTGGGAATATTCGCATAGATTTTCTTCCATTGACTTAAACCTTTTTTAAATTTTTATTCATTTACAGATCATCCTGAGATAAGATCCCCTGATATGGTTTAAATCCTTTTATTGAAAATGTTGTTTCCCCTTATACCTTAAACATCAGCTTTAGGGACATTACATAAAAATCTAGGTATGTTTTCTTCTTCCTTTCTTTCTTTCTGCCTTCCTTTCTTTCTTTCTTTTTTAAATTATACCATCACTTCACCTTTGCTTGGATCCCAGCCTATAGCAAGGAACACAACAGTATTCTGTTCTATATTCCATATGTAATACTCCATATGTAATTTTCCATTCCTCATCACTCTGAATTCCCCTGCTAGCCCTCTTCAGTATCTTTTTAGGTATTCTGGTCAGCTTCTATTTGCAGATGAATTTTAGAGTCATGTTGTCAAGTTCCATATAAAATCACTTTTGAATTTTATTTAATAATATTAAGTTTTTAGATTAATGCTTAAGGACTTAAAATCAATTCAGTATTGAGTTGTCTCATCCAGAGACACGGCTCGGAGAGCATTGATTCTGCTTCCTTTATTTTTCTCATCAGAGTCTTGTGAATATTTTTCATCGGGATTGTGTGCCTTTCTTTTCAAAGTTATTTTAGGGCATTTTAATTCACGCCTCCAGGTATGCATTCCACCTGTGCCCCACAATCTCAAGAACACTAAGTTACTGCAGAGGACTCAGTTTCCGCATTTGCAGAATTTGTATGAAGTTATGTGGGTCTCACTGAGAGTGGTAGCACATTCCTGTTCTCTAGGAGCTCAGGAGGCTGAAACCAGTGGATCGCCTGTTCAAGATCAGACTGGACTGCATAGCAAAACCCTGTCAAAAGCAAGAAAACAAATAAACAAACAAACAAACAAACCTATAGTTCCCTTATAGACATGGGATGAGTGTTGTGATCATAAAAAGAGAAAGACCTATAAGAATGTGTTCTGGAGGGATGTAGGGGAAGGGGTTGCCTCAGTGGGCCCATGCTGAGATATCCCTTTCCCCCACGGGTATAGTATAGAATGGAGTTTATTTAGGGAGTGGGGAGGGAAGTTGAGAGGGTAGCAGAGGCAGAGAAAGGCAGAGAGAAAGAGAGAGTAGATAAGTGGAAGCCAGATGTGACCACCACGTGGAAAGAGGGGGGAAGGGAATGGGGAGCAAAGGGGCAAGAGGCAAGAGAGAGGCAGGAGTAAGAGGGTAAGAGGCCAAGCAGCCCCTTTTATAGGGCCAGGCCTACCTGGCTGTTGCCAGTAACTGAGCAGGAGCATACCTGGCTGTTGCCAGGTACCTGTTGGGGGTGGAGTTTAGACAGAATACCAACAATGAGAGCTGGGTGTGTTGCTGGACAGTTGTGGACATATTACTATGGTGATAGTTTTATTCCCTGGGTTTTGTGTTCTTTCGAGAATTTCTGGTTTGTAATTTGCATGACCATATGTCATCTATAGAAAGCAATATAAACACAGTTTGTAATTAGTCTTCTCGTTTGCTGTTTTTTTTTTTTCTTGTAATCAGCAAGGGCTCCTTACATTGGCTATGCAAAGCAAGGTGATAAGGATCAGCTGTTGTCAGTTCCTCTGCTCAGCACCTCTAATGTTTTAATCCTGTAAATCATTCTCCGTCTCTTTGAACTCATTCCTCGGCTCTATCAGTTTTCTCTTTTCTCTCTCAGCAAAGCAAATTGCCTTGTGATTTCCTCTTATTTTACAGTCTGTGTTTCTTACGACTTCCTTGAGAGAGAAAAAGCAGATGGTGTCTAAAATTTCCCGAGCAAATTTCCTTGAAAATATGATTCTTGTGTGTAGTTGTGTGTGATTCTTAAGTCCCTCTTTAAACGTGCAGGCTGTTTTAGTCAGCCTCATCATAACCATGAGATCATATGGATTTCCCTTTAACCTTGGACTGGAGAGATGCCTCCTACTGTTGTTCCACAGGTACCCAGCTCCTATATCAAATCTTATAACTGCCTGTAATTACAGCTCCAGGGAATCTAACACCCTCCTCTGGCCTCTGGACCTTCTCACACATATAGCATACCCTTTCACACACAAACACACATATGGGTAAATAAAGATAAAAACAAAATATTTAAATTTAAGCTTGAATACAGAAAGCCATAGTTATTCTTGGTAGCCGTATGAGGACATGGGTGATAACTTTAATCTTTTGACTAGTACTTGGCATTGTGACTTAGCTGTCTTTGTTGCTCTTGCTGTTATTTCAGTATTTTCTCATGTTGGAAAGAAGATGGCATTGTCTGGTGTCAGCAGGTCAAAAGTGTCTGTGACCTGAAGACTTTTCCTCCAGATTTGCTAACGATTATTATGCTCAACCTCATCTTTATCAAAATGTCTCACTAACTTGTCTTCTATTAGCTTCTGTAGAGAAGAAACTGCTTTGTACAGCTCAGGGTTCACAGCTGGGTGAGGCTGATAGTTGCTTTTGTCCTCTGGTAGTATACATGATAACTTCCAGCATTCTGAAAGGCAGCAGGTAGGAATGAAGCTTGATTTGTCTATGTTCTATGGCTTAAGAATGTGCTGTCCTGCCTTCAGCAATAAAGACTTACCATTAAATTTTAGAGGACAACCAAAAGTATTGGTGATAACCTGTAATGTTTGGAAGGCATATGGGACAACAACTGAAAATGAATTAACTTATTCCTGTCATTTGGCCTTTGATTTATTAGCGTGTAGTATCCCAGACCTTGGTTCTCTCTTCCTAACCAACCATTCCCTGTGCAGATAGTCATTAAAGTACTCCTCACTCTCCATTTGTCTGTAGTCTAGATAGTCTACATAAAAGGGATCACATCATACTACACTACTTTCCAAAGACATTTTTTTTCAAAACTGAACCTTTTAGTTAGAATGCTAAGTAATGACGGTACTATTCCCCAGTATAGGATAATTTCATGTAACACAGAGTCTGTCTCTCTGTCTGCCTCTTGTCTCTGTCTCTGTCTCTCTGTCTCTCTGTCTCTGTCTCTCTGTCTCTATGTCTCTCTGTCTCTATGTCTCTGTCTGTCTCTCTCTGTCTCTGTCTCTCTCTCCACACACACACAAACACACACACACACACAGTGTGGAGGCGTCTACAGTAAGTTTCCATCTGGCCATTTTGAAAAGGCTTTAGCGTTAAGTTTTAACACAATGATCTCAAGTTCCATCCATTTTCCTTCAGGGTCATAAGTTTTTTTTTTCTTTTATCTGAATAAAATCTCAGCTTTAAAATAATTAGCTCATTCTTTTCATGTATTCAATGGTCATGTAAACTGGTTCTATTTTTCTTTTTCTTTTTTTTTTTTAATTTTAGATATTTTCTTTATTTACATGCGAATTTCTCCATTCCCAATTTCCCCTCCAAAAAACAGAAAAACAAACAAAACCAAACCCCTGTTGCCTCCCCCCTCCCCATGCCTGCCACCCCGCCCTCTCCCACTTTCTGGCCCTGGCATTCCCCTACACTGGAGCACAGAACCTTCACAGGGCCGAGGTCCTCTCCTCCCATTGATGATTGATTTTGTAATCCTCTACCATACACATGCTGCTTGAACAATCAGATCCCTCCATGTGCAGTCCAGCTATAAACATGGACATACATAGATCTCTGTGGGCATTGACTTAGAATCCTTCACATAACTATCTAGGGGTGGTGTATCTGGTTTTATGGGAGTTCTGTTTTGAGTTTAGTTGATGATCCTCTGTACTGATGTCTATAGTAGCTAGACAGGTTGACATTCCTAACTACAGAAGATACATTGCCCTTCTTCCCTCCCTGCACTCCAACATGTGCTGCTGTTTGTTTTCTTGCTGGTAGCCACTTTGTCCAGAATGCAATGATTGTCAATGGAGTCTTCATGTACATTTCTATGGTGGCTGAGGTTTTTAACACATTTTCAAATGTTTATTGGGTATATTTCTTTGTGAACTGTCTATGCCATTTACTGTCTCATTTATTCATATTTATTTGTTAAGTTCTTATTAGATTTTCAATATTAAGTCTCTAGTTTTTCTCCCCTTCTGGAATCTCTTTCTCCACTCTCTTGATTGTTTCATTTGCTGTCTTGAAATTTTCTAAGCCCATAGAGTCCCATTTTTCAGTTTGTGGGGTTATTTCCTGTGTTGTTAGAGTCCTTTTCAGAAAGTCCTTGCCTTTGTCTCTGGAAATATCCTATTTCACTGATATTTTCCTTTAGCAGAGCCTGTCATCTGTTGGTTGATTGAGTTTTTAAGTAGAGTGAGACACTTAGATATGGTTTCAAGTTCTTAGGTGGGTGATACAGTTTTTTGAACATGACCTGAGGAAGGGGCTGTGTTTTGACTGTCCCCATGTGTGTTTTAGCACTGTTTTCTTGGTCAGCTGGAGCTTTTAGATTTTATTTTTGGTTCTTCGTTATATTTCCTTGGTCTATGTGTCTGTTTTGTGCCCCTGTTATACTGGTTTTTGTCACTGTGGTGCTACAGTATAATTTGAGTTAACTTGGCCTAATGTCCTCCATTTCTATCAACTTTTTTTATATATTGAATGATTACATTTTCCTCTATGACATAGGCATTTTAACTTATTACACTCACTTGGTGATTTAGCCAAGTACTTTTATGTATCAGTATACATTCCCTCTTATTGCTATGGTATATTGCGTAGTATGGATGGAGCCCAATTTGTTTAAGTGTCCATCTGTTGGAAGACTTCATAGGTGTTTTCAGCCTTCTTAGACATAAATCTTTGATGGATATTCACGAATATGTTTTTCTTTCCTTCTATATTTTATTTTATTTTTGATGAACATAGGTTTCTACTACTCTTGGATAAATGCCTAAAAGTGCAATAGCTGGACAGAATGGCAGCTTTGTATTTCTTTCTTTCTTTCTTTCTTTCTTTCTTTCTTTCTTTCTTTCTTTCTTTCTTTCTCTCATTCATTCTTTCTTTTTTTTTGAAACTGTCCAAATGTTTTCCTGGATTGTGGCCCCGTTGTACACTCCCAGCAGTGATGGACAGTGATATAGGTTCTTCGCAGACTCTCCTGCACTGGGTTTGTTACAGGCTTTACGTTTTAGCTGTGCAGCGGTATCTCATGGTGGCTTTAGCTTGCGTCTTGCTAATAGCCAACTACGTTGAGCAGTCTTTCTGTAATTATTTGCTTTGTATGTCTTCTTCAGTGTGTTCATATGTTGGCTATATTTTCCATTTAGATCACTGGCTTTGTGTTAAATTTTGAGAGCTCCCTATCCTAAACATTTGTTTCTTATTGAATTTGTATGTTGTAGTTCAAAAATGTTTTCTTCTTAGCTATACCTTATTCTTTCATAGAATATTTTGTAGAACAAGACATTATAATTTTAATTTTTTTGTGGCACTGGGGGGTCAAACTTGGAGCCTTATGCAGTCTAGGCAAGTGTTCTACTACTGACCTATCCCTAGTCTAAAAACTTTAATTCTTAGTAAAGTTTACGAAGTTTTTTGTGGTCCACTATTTTGATAATAGTGTCTAAAAATTATTTACCTACTAAGATCCCAGATTCTTTTTTTTTAATACTGAAAGCATTATAATTTTTTCTCTGTGTGTGAGTTCCCATCCCATTTCAACATTAGGTTTCTAAAACGTTGTATGTTTAAATCTATGTTTATTTGATTCCATATGAAAATTGTCCCATTATCCCAACATCCTTTGTTCAAAACCCTGCAGTTTCTTTTTTAATTGCTTTCACATTTTTGTCTCAAATCTCTTGAACATCTTTGTGAGGGCCTAACTGCTAGGCAGTGCTTTGTTTTATTGATTCATATGTTTATCTTCTGGCAACAGTACACTATTATTATAGTTATATATGAAGCCTAATGCAAATGATTCCTTTCAGTTTATTTTTTCCAAGTTTATTATAAATACTATTGGGCCTGTGGTAATCATATATTTTAGCATCTCCTTGTGTACCTTTATGAATTCCTTCAGTAGATTTTGATAGAAACATTGCATCTGTATTTTGGTGTGTGGGACTTGAAATCTTTACTGTCTTGAGACCAGTAAGGTCAGTATGTCTTTCCATTTACTTGGCTATTATTTCACCTTTATTAACATTTTGTAATATTTGACATACAGATATTGCTTATATTTTACATTTAAAACATTTTCCTTAAAGCAATTATAAAAGGTATTACATCATTAATGTTGACTTCTACATGTTCATTGTTTGTGCATAGACATCATACTGAATTTTTTTTTGTGTGTTGGTCTATTTTGCATTCTGTAATGTTGCTGGACACACTAGTTATAGAATTTCCAGGGGGCTGGGAGTTTGATGTTGTCAAGCACATCATTTGCAAATAGGGATAGTTTTATTTCTTCCTGCGTCATTCATGTAACGTTTAGTGCCTTTTCTCTTTCCTCATTTCAATAGCAAAACCACTAGCACTGTATTGAACTAGAGCAGTGAGGGTGGACAGCTTTGACTTGTTTTGTATACCAGTGAGAAGGCTCATGTTCTCCCACCAGGAAGTAAGAAAATGGCTATAGTTTTTTGGTAGGTCATCATTATCAGGCTGATTTGAGTATATACCACTCCTAACTTGCCAAAAGTTACTATCATTAATGATGCAGTGTTTTGTTGCATTGTTCAGCTACATTGATCTTTGTTAATCTATCGCTATGGTATATTGCATTAATTGTTTTTTTTTTTTTTTAAAGACTGTCATTGTGCAATAGGTTGTTTTCTACAAACCGACAAGCAAAGCGTCATTGCAGAAGACAACATCTACACAACTCATTGAACATGGAGAGGTAGAGTTGGTTTCCACATTGAACCTTCACTCCCATGATCTGGGGTGTTGGCCATGGGAAAGTACTCTGCAAGCTACCAAAAGAGAAATGTAAACAATCCAACCATAAAACCCTTTGATCTACAATCTTTCCTGCCTGCCAAATATACTATGGCAGTGGTGACACAAAGCTTGTGGGAGTAACCAACCAATGTCTTATTTATCTTAAGACCTACTCCTTGAGATGGGACCCATATCTGATAGTGCTAAGGTGACCAATAATCAGAGACTATGTAATCCAGCGACCTAGAGAATAGCCCAATGTTACCTGTCTAAAACAAAACAAAACAAAATACAAAAACAATAAAATGATTCCTAATGTTATTTTGCTATATTCATAGATTGGTGGCTTATTTGGCCATCATCAGAGAGACTTTTTCCTGCAGCTGATGCAAACAAATACAGAGACACACAGACAGACATTATGCAGAGATGGAGACTTTAGAACATACAGCTCTAAACAAGATGTCTCCATCAAGTTTTCAAAGCTCAGGGAACCTCTTGGAAGAGGAGACTGAAGGAGTTGGAATACCAAGAAAACAAGGCCATATAAAACATATAAAACACATAAAACATATGAACTCACAGAGACTGCAGCAGCAATCACAGGATCTACATAGGTCTACAAGTATGTACTCTGCATATAAACTTTTGCTCTTAGTACATTTATGGGATTCCTTAATGTGTGAATGAGTGGGTCTCTGATTCTTATACCTGATCTTAAGGCATTTTTTAAGTTTTCCTGTGAGCTTGCTTGTTAAACTTTGATTTGATGGTTTTTGGTTTATATTATTATACTTTATTTTGTTATGTTTTGTTATCTCTTAGAAGTCTGCGTTTTCTAATGTAAGGCAAAAAGGGGATGGATGTAGATGGGATAGCAGGTGTGGAGGAATAGTGGGGAGTAGAAGAAGGTGAACCTGTATTTAGATTATACCATATGGGAAAAAGTCTATATTTAATAAAGGAAAAATTTAAAAAAATAATAAAAATATTCAGGAATTTGAGGAAAACAAAGCAGTGATTGTGTACCTGAAATAAATCTTATAAATCATGAATCATGATGAAAAATTCTTTTTCCCACAATGTTGGATTTACTGATCTGAGTTAAGAACTTTAACATCTGTATTCATGTGAGATATTTCACTGTTTTCTCTCGTACTGATATCACCTAGCTTTTGTATGATAGTAATGATTTCATAAAATGATTTAGGAAATTTCTTTCTGTTTCTTCTCTTGATAAATCCTCCACATTTTTAAAAAGACATCTTATCTTATTGATGTTTATTCTGATTGAAGTATGTGCTATCTCAGTCTAGAGATTTTTCTTGGGGGAATGTTGAAACTTGCAGCTCAAGCTCTTTGTTGGTTTAGAACATTCAGTTTTTTTTTTCTTCTCATTGATGGAGTGCCTCTTTCTTCTGCACTGATAGATTCATAAGCATAGGTCCTATGGCAGCCTTTTATTCCAGTCTCATGACTGTAGTATTTAGATTAACATTTCTAGGCTCTTTCCATTTCTGGAACAGAACAGCAATAAACATGAACAAGCAGGGATCTCTGTAGTTGGAGATAGAGTCCTTTAGATATATGCCCAAGAGCGTTGTAGTGGATTAAGTGGTAGATTTGTTTCCAGATTTTTTAGGGCCTTCTACACTGACTTCCACTGTGGCTATACCTGTGTGCCCTTCACCAGCAGGGAACATGTGTGTGCTCTTATTCTCCTACGTTCTTGTCAACATTCGTCATGACAGTTTTGTCCTTGCCATCTTAACTAGGGTAAGATGAAATATCA
Source organism: Mastomys coucha (assembly GCF_008632895.1). Taxonomy (NCBI): domain Eukaryota; kingdom Metazoa; phylum Chordata; class Mammalia; order Rodentia; family Muridae; genus Mastomys; species Mastomys coucha. The sequence goes on from NW_022196904.1 coordinate 113,104,417, forward strand.
GTAGTTTTAATTTGTAGTTCCCTGATAGATAAGGATACTAAATGTTTAAAAAGGATTTTTCTGTTGAGAACACTGTAGTTTCATGACTGAATTTTCAATTGAGTTTTTTAGTTTTTTGAGTTCTTTATATATTCTAGACACCAGTTCTCTTACAGATGTATAGCTAGTAAAGTCTTTTGCCCCTGTTCTGTATACTAGCTTTTCACATGAATGCCAGTGTACCTTCCTCTGAGGAAGGTTTTTAGCTTCTTGAGGTCTCATTTGTCAGTTGTTGGTTTAATGCCATGTCACTCAGATGCTACCGAAAAAGTCATTTCCTGTGCTTAGAAGCTAGCGCTTAATCATTGGCTTCTCCCTATAACTGTTAATATCTTCTTCAAGTTCTATCTTTAAAATTTTCATTGGACAAATTCTTCATTTTTCTTGGTTATATTTATTTATTCCAGGGCATTTTTCTATTGTGAATGAATTTGTTTAACTGATTTCTTTCTTTGTATGTTTGTTTTTGATAGATAAGAAAGCTCTTGTTTGGTATGTGTAAAGTATGTATCTTGCAACTTTGATAAATGTGTCTATAAGAGTTTTCTTGTGGAGTCCTTAGGGAGGGCCTTTCTTATGTCATATGCAGACATGGATATCCTGACTTTTTCTTCCATTCCTTTATCTCCTTCACTTTTCTTATTTTTCTTGCTGTTGCTTCACATGTTATATTGAATAGGAATGGAGCAACTGGACATATTTGTTTTATTCCTGATTTTAGTAGAAATGCTTTTGAGATTTTTGAGCATAATGTTGGATCTAAGGCTTGCTGTATTTTGTCTTTAGTAGGTTGAAATGTGTCCCCTGTATCTGCAGGGCTTTTATGAAAAGATGTTGTATCTTGTCAAAACCTTTTTCTACATCTAATAAAATGATCATGTGGTTTCTGAACCTGAGTCTGTGTATGCATTATATTCCATTTATTGATTTACATGTTTTGAACAAACTTGAATCTCTGTGATAAAGTTGATGTGATAATGGTCATTTTTTAATGTATTCTTGAATTCAGTTTTCAAGTATTTTACTCAGAACTTTTGTATGTATGTTCATCATGCAGAGTGGCCTATAATTTTCTTATGCTTTTACATTTATTTGACTATAGTATCAGTGTAATGTTAGTTTCATAAAAAGAATTTGAAACTATTCTTTCAGTTTCTAGTTTGTGGAATAGTCTGAGAAGGATTACTTTTAGTTCCTTTTTAAAATAATCTGGTATAAATCTTCAGTAGATTTTCCTTGGACTTTTTTGTTTGGAAGTTCATTGTTTTATTTTGTTTTTAATTGCTGTATCCATCTCATTGCTTATGAAGAGGTTGTTTATGGTACCAATATCTTCTTTTTACTTTGGTAGGTATGCTGCCTAGTTTTATTTCAACTTGACATAAGATAGAGTTATCTGATAGAATGGAACCACAAATGAGAAAATGTCTCTATAAGATCTAATATGTAGGGCATTTTCTTAATCAGTGATTGATAGGGGAGGGTTCAGCCCATTGTGGGTAGTGTCACCCCTGGGCTGGTGGTCCCAGGTTGTATAAGAAAGCAGGCTGAGCAAGAGAGTGGGAGCTAGCCAGTAAGCAGCATTCCTCCACGGCCTTTGCATTGGTGTCTGTCTCCAGGTTCTTGCCGTGTTTGAGTTCCTGCCCTGAGTTTTTTCAGATATGTACTAAGATGTGGAATGTGTAAGCCTATCCTTCCAAACTTGCTTTTTGGCCATGGTGTTTTGTTGCAGCAATAGAAACTCTCAGTAGGACAGTTGGTTATATACATTAAGAAACCAGGCCCTGTGAAGGTTCTGTGCCCCAGTGTAGGGGAATGCCAGGGCCAAGAAGTGGGAGAGGGTGGGGTGGCAGGCATGGGGGGGGGGCAAAAGGGGTTTGTTCTTGTTGTTTTTGTTTGTTTGTTTTTTGGAGGAGAAACTGGGAAAGGAGAAATTTACATGTAAATAAAGAAAATATCTAATAAAAAAAAAAGAAACCAATCAATTTCTTATACTTTTTCCAGCTTGGTGTAGTAAATGTTTTAGAAGAATTTCTTTCAACCTTTTGGATTTCATTGATACCTTTTGCAATGTCTTCTGTCCCATCTCTAGTTTTATTAATTTTGACCTTTTCTATGTTATCAATCTTTTCAAAGAACCAATTCCTTTCATTTGTTCTTTCTGCTATTTTTTCTCTTATTTTTTCATTTCTGTTTTGTCTTTGATCTTGATGCTGTCTTCTGGTTTACTGATTTTGTGTATCACTTGCTCTTGTTTTCTGAGATCTTCATAGGCATCACTTGCCTATTAATTTGAAATCTCTCAATAATTTTTGATGTAGGCACTTAGCTCAAAAACTTCCCTCATAGGATTGCTTTTATTGATTCCTGTAAATTTTGATGTGTTGTGTTTTTATTTTCACTCAGTTCTAGGAATTTTAAATTTCCTTCTTATTTCTTTATTGTTTGGTCTAATTATCATTCAAAACTGTTTTTAGTCTCCATGAGTTTATGAGCTTTCTGTAGTTCTATTCCTGGTGGTATTGGTATCTGGCATACTTCCTTTGCCTTCAGAGAGAATGCAGGATGTTATTTCAATTTTCCTCAATTTATTGAGATTTTTCTTTGTGTTCTAATATATGGTGAGTTTTGGAGAAAGTTCCGGGGCTGTTGAGGGGAAATGTGCACTCTGTGATTGGGTGGAATGTTCTGTTGATGTCTGTTAGGTTTGCCTGATTTATAATGTCATTAAACTTCAGTGTTTCTCTGTTCGTTTATTTGTTTGTTTGTTAGGATGATCTGACTATTAGGGAGAATGGAGTACTGAAGTCTCCCACTGTTAATGTTTGGGGTTTGTCTGTGGTTTTAGGTCTAATATTTCTTTTATGAAATTGGATACATGTGCCTTTGATGAGTAATGTTTAGATTTGTAATATCCTTGTGGTGAATGGTTCCTTTAACAAGTATGGAGTGAGATTCCTTTTCCTTATTAGATTTGGTTTAAAGACCATTTTATTTCAAATTTTGGAAAAGCTACATCAGCTTGTTTTTTGTTTCCATTTGCCTTGGTGTGTATTATTGAAGATAAGGTATAATTTCTAGAGGTAGCAAAGAATTGTGTCTTGCTTTTTTAATTTAATCTTATAGACTGTGTATCTTTATTGGGGAATTGAGACCATTAGTAGTAAGATAATAGAAAGATGTATATTAATTCTTGTCCTGTTGTTGATTTTTATGATGTTTTGTGACACCTTGATTGATTTTTCTGCAGTAGTTTATCTTTCCCCTGTGAGTTCTTTGTTTTGTTTTTTCCTTTACACCAAAGTATTCCTTCCTGTATAATCTGTAGAGCTGGCTTGGAAGTCATAAATTCCTTTAGTCTACAGTTTTTGAATGAGGGCGTGGGAAGAGTGGAGTATAGAGTCTCATAGTATAATGTTGAATGGCCTTGCATTCACAGAGATCTGCCTGCCTTTTCCTTTCATTCACCAACATGCTTGGCTCCTTTACTCTGTTTTTATTATGAAGAGTTTTTATTTCTCTTTCTATTTTAATAGATTGGGTTTTTGTGGGTATAATTGTTTGGTTGTTCATCTGTGATTTTTCAAATCGTAGATTACATATTTCCAGAATACTGCTTCTCTCTTTACAAATTCCTGTTGAGTAATCTATTTTTCTGATGAGCCTTCCCTAATAAGTGACTTGACCTTCTCTACAGCTGCCAATACCCTTTCTTCATTCTGTGCTTTTAAATGTTTTAATTATAACATGTCATAAAGAGTTCTGGTCTTACTTGATGTTGGTGTAGGCCTCTCAGTTTTTGGATAAACATCACTTTTGTTATGTTTGGGAAATTTTCTTCTATAATTTTATTGAAAATATTTTCTATGCCTTTGCTGTGGTATTCTCTATTTTACTAATCTGAAGGGTAAGTCTTTTTATGTTCTCACAAGTCTGTTTGATTATTTATTTATGTATTTATTTAATGTTATTATCATTTATCTTTACTGAGTAATCCAATTCTCCTGCCATGTTTTTCAGCCCTGATAATCTGTTGTCTCCATGATCCATTCTGCTGGTGAGTTTTTCCATTGAGGATTTTGTTTGCTTATTGGGTTTTCACTTCTGCGTCATTTTAGTGTGGCCTTTCTTCAACAAATCTGTGACTTTGTTGAGTTCTTTTTCTTTTTAAAATTTCACATAATGATTTTGATCTTGTTCATCCCACAGTCTGCTCTCTAACTACTCCCAGGTCCACTTTATCTCCCTATGCCCACAAATGTATGTCCCCTTCATTTTGATAATCTATCAAGTCAAATTCATATTTTACATATATTCATTGATGTGGCTGTATTTATTGGAGAGTGGTCACTTACCAGGGACCACACCCTCAAAGAAAACTAACTCTCCCTCCTTGGGAAGCAAATGCTTATAGGTAATCTTCAGTTAGTACTGGGAGCTTATGAACCCTTTCCTCTTCTATGCTAGACTTCTGATGAGCAGGATCCTGTACTTCATGGGTATCATGAGATCCTGCTTAGCTGTCCTGTTATATCCAGAGACACTGCTTTACTCTGGTCTTTCCTGATCTCTGGTTAATATCTCCTCACTTCAATCCCTTCTGTGTAAAATTCCTTACTTCCTTAAAAAACCATGGCCTCTTCTTTAATTGTTTTTTTATGTGGTATGTGTGTGTGTGTGTGTGTATGTGTGTGTGCATGTGTGTGTGTATGCATGAATGTATGTATGCACATGTGCATGAATGTGCATGAGAGTGTGCATGCATGTGTATATTCCTAAGCACATAAATATAACAATGTCAATCTGTATAATGCTACTTGTATGTATGTGTTTATAGTTGACTGGTATTAGATAATAAATTGGTGTGCTCTTCTCTTGGCAAGACTATTTCTTTTGCTCTAAGAATTCCTTACTTGCCTATAGTTCTTTGTTTAGGGCTGAGCCTCCTAGGGTCCCTACATCCATGATAGCATGTCTGTTGGTGTTGTGCTTGTTCAGGTCATGTGTAGACAGATATGTTGGTGAGACTTTGTGGGTGTATCATTGGATATTCCTGGGAGACACAATTTAATATCAATCTTCCTGTTCCTATGGCTCTTACAATCTTTTCTTCTTCTTCTTCTTCTTCTTCTTCTTCTTCTTCTTCTTCTTCTTCTTCTTCTTCTTCTTCTTCTTCTTCTTCTTCTTCTTCTTCTTCTTCTTCTTCATCCACAATGATCCCTTAGCTGTAGGTGTGGGAGTTATATGCAGATGCATCAGTTATGACTGGGCTCCACAACTCTGCATTTTGATTGATTGTAGTTTTCTATTATAGTCTCCAGCTAGAGCAGAGAAAAGTTTTCTTGATGAGGGATGAGGGTTACAATTACCTGTGGGTATAAAATTAAATATGAAAATGTAGTTAGGGATTATGCTGACTTAGTAAAGTGGTGTTTGAATCCTCATCACTAAGATCCATGACTTCACTAGTCCTAGATTTTCAGTCATTCTTCTGAATTATTTGTCTGGAAGTTTGTAGCTCATTTTCTTTATATAACATTATTATGGGATTAATGCTTTGTGAAAGAGTTATGTTGTCTTGGATTTTCATTCTGTTTTGTTTCTGGCTGGGACTTTTGCCTCTGAAGTCGTTTGTTGATTGGGATCTTGTTTTCTGGCTTTCCTCCTTTCTTCCTTCAAATTTTCTTTTCCTTTCAATGAAGGAATTAACTTAGTTCAGAGGACTAGTCTTAGGACAAGTGGTGCCTATTTCCCTCTTGGGGGATGGTACAAGAAGTTCTTGGAGAACATAGGTAGGTAGACCTAAGGAGGAAACTGGGGCCCCCATTTACTGCAGGAGGATAAAGTGGGCTAGGCTCTTAGATCAGAACCTCTTAGATCAGAAGTTATAAGGTATAACTTAGATAGCCTTCATTTCTAAAGTAAAAACACAGTGCTGGACAAATTCCCCATTAGCTCTATATTAACTGCATTTTATGTAGTTTGAAATGCTTTACTTTCATTATTGTTTAAGTGTGTGGGAGTTATTTTAATTTTCTTGATGATTTTTTTTTCCTTGGATTTGATGTTCAGTTCCATTGTTTAAGTTCTTCCTGTTACTGAGATTTATTTTAAATCCATTCTGGTCAAAGGAACTATTTCATGTGATTTCTTTTTTTTTTTTAAAAAAAACTTATTCATTCATTTTACATCTCAGTATCAGTCCCCCTCCTTCTAGAATCCCCTCATACAACTCCTCCCCCATTCCTGTCCTCTCCTATATCAACTGCCAGCCCTAGCACATCAAGTTACTGCAGGACTAGGCACTTCCTCTCCTTCTGAGGTCAGACAAGGTGGCTCATGTAGACGGGATGGGATCAAGAGGCCGACAACTGGTCTGGGACAGCCCCTGCTGCAGTTGTTGGAGGACTCACATAAAGACCAAGCTGCAATCTGATAAATATATTTGTGTGGAGGGGTCTAGCCCGTGTTCTCTGTTTGGTTGGTAGTTCAGTCTCTGGGACCTCCACAAAGGTCCATGTTAGTTGATTCTGTTGGTCATTCTGTGGAGTCCCTATCACCTTTGGGTTCCTTAGTCCTTTCCATGACTCTTTCACAAGACTCCCAGAAGTCCATCTAATGTTTGGCTATGGGTCTCTGAATCTCTTTCCATTGTCTGCTAGGTGGAGCTTCTCAGAATACAATTATGCTACACTCTTGTCTGCAACTATAATAGAGTATTGTTAATACAATCAGGGATTGGTTCTTGTCCATGGAATGGGTCTCAATTTGGGCCAGTCATTGGTTGGCCTTTCCTCCATCTCTGCTCTTTGTCCCTGCACATCTTGTGAGCAGAATACCCTTTGGGGTTGAAGGTTTTGTGGGTGGGTTTCCTTTCTTATCCCTCCGCTGGGAGTCCTGCCTGCTATAGGAAGTAGCCACCTCAGGATCCATATCTCCCACTGCTAAGAGTCTCAGCTAGAGTTGGCTCCATAGACAACCTGGGTCGTCCTCCCATCCCTTTTCTGACACATCTTAGTGATGTCTCCATAGCCCTTTAACTTTGCTGAAGTTTATGCTATACTCCTGGATACAGTTGTGTCAACGATTGCTTAATGGTGTGTATATTCTATGTTCGGAACAGTGTTTCATGTATACCAACTATGTCCTGTATCATGTTATCCATACCTGTTATTTGCCTGCTGATTTTGTCTAGTAGGCAAGTCATTTGCTGAATATAGAGTCTTAGGCTGAGCTGCAGTGCTATATTTGTATAGTCTTTCTTCCAGTAGTGTCAGGTTTGCCACATTCTTTTCAGTTGTCTTATTTGGGGTGCAAACTTACAGCCATTCTTTGCCCATTAATTTTGTATTTCTAGCACAGTGTCTCATATATAATGTAGGCTTTCAGGAGACATTCCCGAGTGCCCAAGGAAGTTAAAATCAAGCACGAACATCAATGAAAGATAGAACAGACCCCACTTCCTCACGTTGTGCTTTCCCCTGGTTGTATAAATTATGCATCATATAGTTTTTAATTAAGTTTTCTTCATTCTTCATTTATTTTATTTAGCATAGACTTGAACATTTTTATAAGATTTTTATAAGAAGGAGAAAAGCCTACTACCAAGTGCATGGATTTTCTATGAGAGACAAAGTTTATCTTAAATATAAGCTCCATGACCAAACAGATCATTTAGTCGCTTTAATTTCTAGCTTCTTAGCTCAAAAATGAAAAAGATGGCAGTCTATTAATTAAGGAATAGTTGGTAGAGAGTGGTAGAGTCTGGCTTAAACAATAATAATAAATATTGTGTAATTTAACATGAAATTTTTGAACTAATTTTAAGTGTGGCTTGAGTCATGGGAGAAGTTACTTTCACCATGAGGGAATAAATATATCTTTCTTCCTCCCTCCCACCTTCCCCTTCCTACTTTCTGCTGAATCCTCCCCTTCCTTCCTCCCTTCCTCCTTGACTCATTTTGAGTAAGAGTCTCATTGTGTCACCCAGGTTGGCCAGGAATTCATTCTCTTATTTCTCTTTCCCTATGAACTCGATGTTTCTCCTCAACAGTACTATTGATACTTTGGACCAAACTTTCCTGTGCTTAGAAGGATGTTAAACAGTATCCTTGGTTTGTGCCAGTTGTTCCATCAGTCATGACAACCAAAAGTGTATTTTAGACATTGTCAAATACCACTGGGAGATAAAATTGACCCTTGGCAGAGAATGGCTGTTCTAGGTAGTCACAATGCTAACATAAAACAAAAACCAAAGTTTTAACAATGTTCCAAATAACCATCAACAACATGTCAAAAAACTTTTAGTGTTCACTTTCTGTGGCACAGGTTCTTAAGAGACCCAAAGCTGTGAAATATAAGTTCTTAGCCTATGTGCATTTAAATTTGTGATTTATTGTGTTCTATGGATAATACTGCTTGCTCACTGTAAACTCTCACTTTCATTTTGGCTACAGTGAATTGGAAAATCACCTTTGTGTCTAAATACACTTGTGTTGAAGTGTCTCCCTGTGCCCCTAATCTCTCCAGGATTTTTTTATCATGCAGAGTGTTTTTTCAAAGGCCTTTTCTGTACATAAGAGATGATCACATGGATTTTGTCTTTCAATACATTTTAATGGTGAATTATATTTATTGATGTTCATATGTTGAAACATCTTTGTCTCCATGGGATGGGGCCTACTTGATCATGGTGGGTAGATAATTTTTTTTTGGAGGTGTTCTTGGATTCTGCTTGCAAGTATTTTATTGAGAAATTTTTTATCTATGTTCATGATGGAATTTGAGCTGCAATTCCTTTTCTTTGTACAGGTATTAGGGTACCTGGTACCTTGTAAAATGAATCAGGCACTGTACTTTCTATTTTTATTTTGTGGAATGATTTGAGGAGTATTGGCATTAATTCTTCTTTGAAACTCTGGTAGAATTCTACACAAAATCCATCTGGCCCTGGGCCATTTTTGGTTTGGAGACTTTTAATTGGTGTTTCTACTTTGCTAGAAGTTGCAAGCCTGCTTAAATTGTTTATTTGATTGTGATTTAATTTTGGTAGGTGGTATTTATATCAAGAAAATTTTCCATTACATTTGGACTTTTAATATGGTATAATTTTTTAAATATGTTCTTATTATTATTTGTATTACCTCAGTGTCTTTTGTTATTTTTCCCCTTTTCATCTCTAATTATGTTAATTTGAAACTTCTCTTCTACATTTTAGTTAATTTGTTTAAGGATTTGTCAATTATATTGATTTTTTTCTCAAAGAAACAACTCTTCCTTTCATTGATTCTTTGTATTGTCTTGTGTTGGTTTGTTTGTATTTTATTGATTTCATGCTTGAGTTTGATTATTTCTTGCTCTCTATTCTTTTTGAGAATTATTTTTTATTTTTATTCTAGAGCTTTCAGGTGTAATCTTAAGTTACTAATAATTATTATTTTCTTGGTTCATGTAACAAAACATTCAGGATGGGTATAGTTTTGTATATGATTCAACCCATAGACTGGAAAAGCAATATCCTCTATACATATATTTGACAAAGATTTCTTATCCATAATATTTAGCAGATAGTCACATTCCTACAACCCAAACACAAAAGCACATTAAAGTGGGCAGAAGTCTTGAAAAGGCATTTTGTTAGAGAGAGAAAGAAAAAGAGAGACAGAGAGGCAGAGAGAGACAGAGAAATCTATATAGAACTAGGAATTTGGTGAAAAACAAGTTAATATAATTATTCACCAAGGAAATCTAAATTCAAATCACCAAGGAATCCTACTCTACATCCTTTACAATGGCAAAAGCAAAAAATTCTGAAAGCAAGTGTTAGGATGCGGGGCTACAGTTGCAACACTGCCTTGCTTGTGGGATGTGTCCAACGCCATGCTATGTTAAAAAACTGTTTGTTAATTTCTTATAAAATTTTACCTCTTTTTACCCAATGAACCAGAAATCCACTGCCAGATACTGATCTCTTATCTACAAGATGACTTCTTTAAAAATGTGCATGACAGCTTTATAAAAACCCAAATCTGAAAGCATTCCACATGTTAAGATAAATGACCAAAAAATTGTGATACATGTTCATTCGAGGGATCATTGACAGCTACATCATAAAGGGAAGTGCTACACATGACATCATGTATGAAAGGCAAAAACATTAGTCATTTTTTTCATTTTTAAATTCTCAAAAAAAATTTAAAAGAGCATTATCCAGACAAAACAGATAATTTTTGATATGATATGATCTTGATCTTGTTTTTGTATGGTTGATAGAAGCCAGTTGTCTCTGGCAGTCAGGAAGTGGGTCTGGAAGGAGTAAAAAGGGATTTCCGAGACAATGGCTTTGCTTTATAACTTGTTTTTTTTTTTGTGGAAGTAACTCATAAGTACATGGTTGTCAAAACCTATCATGCTAAATGTGTAATGGCTTTGTCTTTTATTATATGGAAACTGTACAGCAGTAAAATTCATTACAGAATAGAGTAGAAAATTAAATAAGAAAGGTAAAGACAGAAGACTACTTATGATGCTTAGCCATTTCATAGAGATAAACTTGGATCCTGGTCACCTGTTCACATACCTAGGAAGTATTAAAGTATGTATCCAGGAGCTGCATCCTGACCATTGTGTGGTCCCATCTTTCTAGTATCTACTATTGCTGCATGTTAGTAGCATAAGGAAAGTCTACTGTCAATGCAAGGATTTCTAGTAAACGCTGGTGTAGTTAGACCTTACCCAGGCCATAGAGCCATTAATTCACTAAATCATACAAAATATAGAGGGGTAGCCTTTTAATAGTGTGGGTTCAAGGTCTGAGCTTTGCATAGTTTACCCTGAGGAATAGTTCATTTTTTTCCGTGAGTGAAATGACACAGGAACATTTACACCTGAAGGACCTCCTTGATTAAGCCTGATAATGGGAGTCCCGGGACACCTGTACAGTTGTAAGTCCCCTGCCACAGGTGGTTAAAAGCAGGTTTGAATTGTGTGGAAGAGGAGACAAGAAACCTGACTTCCTGCTGATGAAGGGGGAGGAGAAGCATCTCATGATCTTTCTGGTCAAGACATTCTGTTTTCTGCTTTTAAACATGTCTACCATTTGAAATGTTGAGTTCTGTCTAAGAAGGGTGGTGCCAAGACATTATAGGTCCTCACATGTACAATTTTGGGGACCATGTATAATCAGAAATGAAAGTACCATTTAAATATAAATGAACATGGATCACATGAACAATGAATGTGCACCATGGATAAATTAAAACTTCATCTTTATCATTTTCTTGGTCAAAAAGCCTGTGTGTGTGAAGACTTCGACATCTTTGTAGGCCTATTTGTCTCACCCCAGCCCTGTAGGTTTTCTCCTTGACTTTTCTCAAGCTCTAGACTCATACTTTTCCCCTTACTCTTTGAATTTGCCAATCTGATCTTCTGAGCCATTTAAGCCAGTGTCCATTTTCATAACAAAAAGTTTAATATCTCTTGAAGTGAGAAATACAGACATAACATGACCAATACATATGCATAATTTAAAAATAAATTTAATGCCCTAATTATAATATAAGGAGAAATAAAATGAAAGGAATTTATTATAAAATTTTTTATATATGTGCATATAGACAAATCTGCAATACTTGGTTATGACCAGAGCAAAAAGCTACACATGAGCCTGTGACATACTAACTCCTTAAGCCTTAACTCCAGCTCTACTGGGCACACCACTTCAGGATTATGAACCATTTTGAGTGCACATTTGCTTCTATTTAGCAAGCTACATACCTTCATTCTGAACTTGCCTATCTTCTAAAGTTCCCAGGTACCAAAGGTCAGACAATAACTGTCCTTTTACCCTAACCAAAAACTTCTCTTTAATCTACTTACTCCAGACAGCGTTGGTATCTTTGACCATCTGAAGCCCCAGGATTCCCTCAGACACTTGGTTTGTCCTGGTTGTACCATATTCTTTTCAGCTGATGTCTGATCTAGTTAATATCACTCATTATCTGTGTCCTTGGCAGAAGGACAAGATTTCAAGCTGACTTGGGAGTTGTCTTATGACTCTAAAATGTTTGAAGAAGCAGAACTGAATCACAAAGTTTCCTGGAATTAGTGCTGTTGGAGTCTTATTTTCTTCCTTTTCAAGGAACTTTACATTGGGCAAGTCTTTTAAAATTATGCCTCAGTTTCTTCAAGTGCAAAGTATGGGTAATCGAATGACTTACAGAGCTCCTGAGGGAATAAAATGAAAAATGCATATTGGGAAAAAAAGCAGTTTGGAAACTGGTTGTGCGAAGTGGCACACACTAAATGCTTTGTTTATTAAACTGAGATTTCAAAATGTGAGTCTCCAAATTCCTGGGGCTTACTAGTACAGAACATGGCTACATTTCTAATAAAAGTTTATATGGTAAACATTTTAACCTCTGAGGACTGTGTAGTCTCCACTGTTGCCTCTCACTCTATTGCAACATTGAGAAAAAGCAGCCATTGTACATATGTAAATTAATGGGAATATATGTGCTTCCATAAAATTTTATTTGCAGGTTGGGAAGGTAGCTCAGTGAAACAACACATACCCAGCACGTGTGAGGTCCTTGGCTCAATTCATAGTACTTCAACAAATTGTAGCAATGCACACTGGGTCAGATTTGGCCTACTCCTGTACTAGGAGTGAAGTAGCAGAAAACAACTGTCCTAGAGAGGAGGAAATGGTACACAGAAGCTTGGTGATACACAGCAGTCAGAAGCTTGGTAATACACAGAAGCTAGAAGCTTGGTGATACAC
>NW_022196904.1:113124228-113130187 GCF_008632895.1 Mastomys coucha
CTTGGTGATACACAGCAGTCAGAAGCTTGGTGATACACAGAAGCTAGAAGCTTGGTGATACACAGCAGCTAGAAGCTTGGTGATACACAGAAGCTAGAATCTTGAGCTCTGTGCCCTTGCATCGTTCTTTCTTTCTATGGAAACAGGATTTTTTTACAATCTGCTCCACCCAACATTTTTTTTTCATCTATTGACATACATTAAATAAGTATTTTAGGCAATTAGCTGTATTTATACAGCTTCATTTTTACTGGATGTTAGACATTTCTCAGGTGTGGTCAACCATGGCTTACTTAGCTGTGTTTCTAGTGTGGAGATGCAAAAAGAGATTTTCTCACTATGGTCCATAAACTTCATATTTGTGATGTTATTTACTTATGCTCTTTCCTCATCAGGTTGCATGGTCTATGAAGGCAGGAATCAAGATGTGCATCATGGACGTAGTAGAAGTGATATAACTCTCATCTTCATACCTGTGGTCACCTTGGGGTTGTCAGTGCACCTGTTGTAGCCCAGCTTCCTTTACAAGTAAATGTGGACCAGGGGAGGGCGTCTTGTGGTACACATGGTGTAACACTTGTTAAACACTTTGAAAGATGTAAAGCTAATGGTATATGTGGTGGGGGCTGTGTAGTGTGAGATGTGTAATCTCCCTAAATTCAAACTTTAAACTTAATCCCCACTGTGAAGATGTCAGGGGGTGATTGGGTTACAGAAAGGTCCTCAGGAGTTTAGTGCCCTTTGAGGGATAGACAAGACCAGTGTTCACCTGCAATGTGAGGATACACCTAAAAGGCACCATCTATAAGCACAGAATTTGTCCTTCACCAGACACAGAATCTTGGCACCTAGATCTTGAGCTGCTCAGCTCTAATCTGCACCAAGTAAGTTTCTGTGACAGTCTTCTCTGCTTGTGAATTTTTAGCATCCTGAATAAACTACAATACTCTAAGTGACTAAGTATCATGAAAGGGAACCAAACCTATTTGTATTAATAAATCCTTTGTGTTCTTATTGTTCAAAGACAACTAATGTTGGATTCTCATGAGAGAGGAGAGCTCCATAGCATGGGTCAGGAGTAAACAGAACAGCCATGAAGATCTTCAATGAAGAACTGGGAACATTAGAAAACACATAGGTGCTTGTTCCTTTCCAGTGCTAGAGGTCATCCAAAGAGCTGCTGGGTGTCATTTCAGGAATGTTAGAGCTAGAGTAATACCCAGTAGAGCAGATCTATAGGTGTTATCCTCAGAATTCACCCAGAAGCCTAGAATCACAGCAGACATACCATGCATATTGTGAAAAGACTATGACTTGTACATACATGCATGTGGTGTTATTATGCAGCTACCAATCTCTTGCATTTTGAGCCGTTTGCTCAACAGGTGTCCCAAGCCATAGATGGGCCAGTCTCATTGCATCCCGTGCAATTTATATTGACATATATCTGGTTTGCAGAGAGACAGCTTTATATTAAGAACAGTACATTCAGGTGCCACTTTTTTTTTTCCTAGAAGGTATGGTCCTTCTTCCTCTTAATTCAGGAGGAGTGTTGAACCCATTTCTGCCTGAAAAAATGAATGGCCCATCAGTTTTGTGCTGGTGGCTCTAAGGCCATCAATCTACAGAATCCAGCAATCACTCACTGACTGTGGCCCTAGATGAAATTTCAACTCCACTAGACACATGCTCTGGGGATGCGCTGGAGGAAGTGATTTGTCATTCATAAGACAAAGACTCTTTAATAATGAGAGAGATGGCTTTCAGACACACCATGGGTGGCTGTTTGTAGTAAAAACAGATCCAGCTAGTAGATTCAGCATTCACTAGTGTGTCTGATCATGGCCTAGAGGCCTAAGAAAATAACCGGGAGTAGAAGGTTAAGATGCCTGCCCCGTGTTTAGATTCTTAGAAGTATACCGTTCCCCTGTTATACCAGCTTGTGATGTTTTTGTGTCACATACTGAGTAAAAAAACTGAGCAAATCTCTGCTGACTCCTCACAGACCATCTGTGTTATCTCTAAGCCACTGACTATGGAGAAACCTGCCTAGGGGTTCTGAGAGGTGAGATTGGTTGGATGCCCAGGAACAGGGCACATTAGAGAGTCTTTTTGACCTTGTTTGTCTGACATGGTTTTATTTATCTGATTAACTTTTTATTGACTTGTTTGCCATATGGTTGGACATTAGGAACAATTCAACTGAGTGTAACTGGTAAATAGTTAACTTTTTTCATGATATATATATATATATATATATATATATGTACATATATACACATATATATCATATATGCATATACATACATATATATGTACATACACACATATATATATACATTATAACCTCAGAAAGTTTTCACAATGCAGCTATCAGCAGATGTTGAAGAAAATTAATTTTTTCCTTTAAAACTAGAAGTTATTATTATTTTTGTATCTTTTAAAATACAATAAATAGTTGAAAAATAGTTTTTCAACATTGTAGTTTGAATTTAAAGTTAATTTGTAGTGGGCACATATGGCATGACATGTGGGTGGTGGTTAGAGAGCAATTTGTGGGGTTGGTTCTCTCCTCTCATGTGGGTTCAGAGGATCAAACTCATGTTTTCAGGCTTATCATCAAGCACCTTTAATTGCTGAGCCATCTTGCTGACCCAGAAAAGCAGATGTATTATATTTTGTGCTTCTGGATTTTTAGTGCTCTTTAGTGATGTTGAATATGGTCCTGAAGTTTGTATTTTTTAGGGGAGTTGATAGCTCTATTCATATGCTTTGTTGAATTTCTTCTGTATATATTTTCTTCATTCACTTGTAATAACTCTTTACATAGTAATGTTTCCAGCTTTGTGTCCATTTGTTTTCTATATTCCTTAATGGTCACCTTCTAAAAGCTATTAAATATATTTTGATGTGGACTTATCACCTTGTCTGCACACTTTACAGTTGCTTTGAGCAAGGCAGTTACAGCTGAGTCCCTTTGTGTCATTAAGACCAATGAGTCTCTAGCTCAGTGCTTCTTAAGTCTCAGAGAGACCATCTTTATAGATTTATGTTTTTGGTTTTATGTTTTCTCTACATTTCTGATACATCTATGTCCAGATGCAACATTATGCTGATAGACAATTCCAGGTCTGAGAATGTTTCATATTTTGCAAGATTGGCTTATGTAATATTGGTGTTACCTGTGGGTTCAGAAATCAGCTTGAACATTTGGGATGGGGTAAGTGGATGATTTTAGTCCAGTCCTGTTGTATTGAGGGTGGATTATGCAACCTAGTTTGTATCATCCTAAGGAATAGATTTCTAATTATACAAGATTCTTTTTTATTCAGGAGTACCCTTACAACTGTATTTTCTGGTTCTTGGTTTCCCTCATGACTATGATTTTCAAAATAAAGTTGTTACAGTTTCTTATAGACAAAGGAAGACTTTGTGTGTGTCACTCCATTGCTAGGATATGGCTGTTTGTCTGTCTGAAAGGAGAAGGAATATGAATGACAGGAAATACAACAGCTTATTAAACTACTCCACCTTGTTCAGTTTCCCTCTAAGCAATTATATATTTTATTTATTGGATTAATGGCGTTAGAAAAGTTTCTCCAAAGGTTACTTCTCTGTTTTACTTAATTAAAAAAGTGCAAGAACCCTTAAATTTATATCAGTGCATAGAACATCAGACAACTTGGGTAAGATGACATGTTGTTCACTTGGAAAAAGAGACAAGAATGGGGTAAAGTAGTAAAGAACACTGTGTCATGGTGATCATGAGATCTTGACGTGTTGCCCATGTTATTTATGTTAGTGTGTGTTTTTTTTTTTTTTTTTTTTTTTTGTGATCGATCAAATACCTGACAGAATCAACTTAAGGAGGGAAAGTACATTTTGGTTCACAGTTCCAGGGAGTTTCAGTCCATCATGGCAGGGAAGAAACTGCAGAGAAACTCATGTCATAGAAGTGGGAGCACATGGCAGAGGTTGGTCACACGCTGGTATGGCATTAGTCAGAGAGCATGACAGGAAATGGCCAAGACATACACTCAGCTCCAACCTGCTACCAACTAACTTTCGGCAGCCAGGCCCCACTTCCCTCAAATTGCCAAAATAGTACCATCTACGAGAGAAGAAGTGCTCAAAGCATGAGCCTGTGTGGGACAGTGCAGATTCAGTGTTGGCTCTTCTCCAAGGCACAGAACCCAGGGCACTTGGGACACCTGGACTTGGTCTCAGCTGGCTCTGTCCAATGTGCTGATGGACAGAATCGTGCATGCCACCTGCCTTGTCCATGTGAGTAACTGGAGGATGTATGTATGCATTCTTCTGTGACTTGATGTGTCTGCCTCTTGGCTCTTGTGATAAAGGCTGGGGATTTGGAAGATGTTTCTCTCACTGTGGCCTCTGGCCTGAGGAGCTGGTGACTCCTTTGTAATGTTTGCAATCACAGGTGTGCTTGCTCACATCATGCTCCAGGGGCAGCTGCTTCCCTGTATGCTGTCGTGAGACAGCACTTGCATTTACCTTTTCTGCATGTTCTTGTCCTGTAGTGTATCTTAACCGACAAAGTCCTGTATTTATAGTGACACTTTTTGTATGTAAAACATTGGAAGCACTGCAAGCATCCTCACCCATCCTGTGCTGTAGAACTCATTCCAGCCTCTTCATGTGACAAGGAACTTATTTTATTCTCTTGGGGTCTCATCAACACAGCCTGTACCAGAGAGCCAGAGTGTAGGGATCAAAATAAAGATTTTAAACTCCTTTACTGCCTACTGGGAAAAGAATAATACTTATTTCCTATTCTTTACCTGAGCAATCTATGACATATTCTTATCTTTATATGCATGTCAAAAAGCCCTTGTGATTGAAATTCAAGTGAGATCGTGCATGTCTGTGGCATTCCAGGCATGTGTTTGGCACTTGTAAATGGCACTCATTATGGGCAGCTCAGATAGTACCTATTTTATACCTATTGAGATAACCCAGAGGGGACTTGAGTACTTTTTAAACACTGCTGGGAATAACCTGATGGAGGTGGAACGGCTTCAGTTACAGGAGAGGTTTTCAGAAGGTAGAGTTGGGGGAGGTGGAGTGAGCACACGAGTGACAGAAAGCAAGACACACTTTTGGGATCATAGATGGATGTTGGGTAGGAAGCTGAAGGGATGCCCCAGTAGCCTTTGCATGATTCTGAAGAAGAGTGAATATGTCATTGAGAAGAAATAGGGAGAAGAAGGTAGGTGCATCTGGAGATATGAAGAGACCATAAAAGGTTAGAAATAGTCACTGGGGAGAGTGGATATGTGGGTTGTCAGAACAGTAGCTGTGCACCTCCTGGGCAGCACCAAGGGTATAGTGAGGGCTGACAGGCTAAATTCATAGTGATGCCACCTACCCCACCTACCATAGTGTGTAGCTCCAGGGAATGTGTGCTGCAGCAATGTAGCAAAGAACTGCATATTGTGTAGTGTCAGCTGTGAGAATGTACAGCTTTACTATTCTGGAGGCTAGAAATCCAAGAGCCGTGTGTTGACTGATTCGTTTCTTTCAAGGGCTTCCATCCTTAGCTTATAGAAAACCCTCTTCCCTGCATGTCCTCATATCAGTGTGTGTGTGTGTGTGTGTGTGTGTGTGTGTGTGTGTCCCTGTGTCATCTTTTAAATGAGGATAGTAGTCATACCATATAAGGATCCTTCATTACCTCTTAGTCTTCTGATTCCCAATGCAAGCACATTCTAAAGCACTTGTGAACATCAACTCTGAATTTCAGGGAGACATAGTTCAGCCTATGACACAAAGGAAAGTGGAGGGTATGGCCAACCTAGGGTAGAACATTTCACTTGGCAGGAATAGCAAGGGGTAAGGTGGCAAGCATATCAAAAGCTTTGCTAAAATAAGGAGCACCCAGAGAGGGACACCCAGAGAGGGACACCCAGAGAGGGACACCCAGAAAGGGACACCCAGA
>NW_022196904.1:113130197-113141235 GCF_008632895.1 Mastomys coucha
CCAGAGAGGGACACCCAGAGAGGGACACCCAGAAAGGGACACCCAGAGAGGGACACCCAGAGAGAGACACCCAGAGAGGGACACCCAGAGAGGGACATCCAGAGAGGAACACCCAGAGAGGGACACCCAGAGAGGGACACCCAGAAAGGGACACCCAGAGAGGGACATGAGCCTGCAAGAGTAGGAAATAAAAGAAAGGGGAAATGCCCAGGAGTAGTGACAAGGTGCTTTGTCCAGAAAGTGAACGGGTACACAGGTGAGATGAAGAGCAAAGGGCTGGGACTGAAGAGTGGATGACTGTACCTGGGGTTTCTCAGGTAATCGGAATACCTTTCATGCTGTATAATTCCCATGAGAGGGGTTATCTCTTTATAAAGCAAAGACAAGCTTGCCCTTTTCAAACCTCCCAGGACATGCCATCTTCCCGACAGTGATGATCCGCTGGGTTGTATCCAATCCAGCAAAAAGCCCTGTTTGTTGGCATGCCTTTAAGTGCAAGGAAGAGCTCACATAGGCTGAGCTAAGGAAACCATGACAAAAACAAACAAACAAACCACATATATAAACTGGGAGTTAATTAGAGATAGAGAATGAGACACCAGAACCCAGAATCGGAAAGCTGGTAGCACCCAAAGTAGCCAAGAACTCAGGCTTTTTTCCTATCTCCCTGTGGGGCCACATGTGTGAGGCTACATCCAAAATTCAAAGATGGAGCTTACTTCTTGCTTCAGAAATTACAAGATCAGCCCATCTTCAGTGTGAGGCATGAGTCCTAGACACTTGCAGCCCTGGGTTCAATCAATGAGCAGGGTGACTAATTTGCATCCCACTTTCTGCATATGGGCTAGGAGCAGCCGAAGTCCTTACTGATAGGTTGGAACAAAGCACGGCTCCCTAAATCCCTTGGAAGATTTTTCTTTTGCAGTTAAATTCCAGAATAATTGACATTAAAATGTGATCCTTACCAAAAAAATAAATAAATAAAAAGAAAGAAAGGAAGGAAGGAAGGAAGGAAGAGAGAAAGCAAGCAAGCAAGCTAGCATTTTGTTGGTGATGTTGTTCTTTGTCTATGGTGTCAGTCACTTTTTTACTGCAGGTATTGGGTGAACTTAAAATACCAAAATCTAGTCCTTAGCCTAAAAAGCATCAGCTATACTGCCTTTAAACTGCTTTTAATCTGGACATTTATCTTAAGGGGAATCTGGCCTGCTACACGCCAAATTTTCTCATTTCCTCCTAACTATACACCTGTGTGAAAGTTAGCTAAATAAGGAAAGTTGTTGAAAGCATGGTGCTGGCTTAGTACTGCATTATTTTGGCCAAGTTTCAGACTTAGAGACTTGGATTTATGGCTTTTGTTCCTAGTTAACCTTGTAAACTGGGACTGGTAGTTAATGCTATTGGGCATCAGTTTCTCATTTTATAGGTGGTTTGTTTAGGTAAAAAGTATTAGAGTGATGTGAAATGTTCTTGAAAGCACTCCATTGAATTCCCAACATTGAGCAGGTGGGTCATGAATACCACTCTTGATATTTGGCAGAGTTCTGAATGAAGATCAAGGAGTGGCAGATTGATGGAGGCTCACACGCCAGCTTTATAACTAACCTAGGGGATTAAGGTTCACTGTGAGAACATAGGATATCTGGTTGAGTCACCTGCCAAGGCACAGAGGACACTTGGTTGGGATAAACTTGTCCTCATGGGAGCTTGACTGAAGGAGCAGAGAAGGTCTCTACTCTGTGGACTGGTTGGCTGGAAGAGGACAAAGGACATTTTCTCTAAATTTGGCAGCAAGGAAAATCACTCCGTTTTCTTTGGGACACGTAAGGAAGGGGGAGATAGAGGTAGGAGTATTCATGATACTCTTAAGAAAGCTTTCCTCAGGGAAAGAGGGGCTCAGTTGATGAAATAAAGTTACTCCCTTACTGCTTAGAACACTGAGAAAAACTGTTAGCTGAAAACACAACCAAAGCCATCGCGAATCTTCACTCAGGGCACGGCTCACAACTGCACTGCTTTTCCTTCTCACTTCACTCTCTCCCGTCTTCCCGGCTTCTGCACAAGTTGTCACCTCAATGAGGATTCCTTGCTTGAAGTATCTCCAATGGAGGTATCATGTGTCTCCGCTTGCCCGTGCTGTGTGGATGTAGCGTCTCTACTCTGTGGGTGGAAGAATCACCTTGTCGTTGCTTTCTGTTGTTATGACTGTGTGTTCTTACAAAGAGTAAAACTGTGCCCAGCTCATCTTTCTAGAGGTCTGGATTGGTGGAGCCTGTCTGGTGAGAAGTTTCTTGCTGGCGAGGATGCTCTGAGGAGTCCGAAGGCAGTGCAGAGCGTTACAGGTTGAGACAGAGTCTGAGAGCTTGCTCTTATATAAAATCTTATATAAAAAGCTGCATAAAAGCCGATACAAACATAGGGTAGCCCCATATAATCCTGGTCACCCCTCGTGGCTGCACCCCGAAATCTCATAGCTTGGTGAGGTCCCTCCATATCTCCAACAGGAATTCCATTTCAGCATAACTTTAGTGAGAACATTCGAACCACAGATTTTTCGCTCCTTCTGTCCCAATATAAAGTTTCATGAATTAAGGACTGAAAGTTGTACATTTCGGAAACAGACATACAGTGAATTTGGACATGATTTCTGAAATGGTTTACACATTGACATCGTTTATTAAGCAGTCAGAAATGACTGATCTGTTCACAGGAATTGAATGTTCTAGGAACACAGGTTGTTGGGTGATTCTTTAGGGGAACTTTTTGAAGTAACAGTGATATCCCATGTACAGACTCTAATGGGTCAACACACTGAGCTACACAGGTTTTCTTTTTAATGCCCCAAATCTGAACATCTGGCCTTCCAACCACTTCACTGAGTACACTCTTAAATAGTCAGTGAGAGGTATGGCCTTTCCATATAGAAATGTTAGTGTCAGAAATGGCTGTCCTGATTCCTGTACGTCTACTTCCTTAGGAAATGGAACCTGACTCCTTTACCTGCTGGCATAAAACAATGAAATAAAACTGATAAGTCAGACCCCTCCTTTCTACTCATCCCACCCTGATTCATTTTGAACTCTTTATGTAGCCCTCACTATTGAGTTTCTCAATTGAGATTCTTCTGCCTAGGCTTCCTGAGTTCTAGGACGACAGACACATACTAGGACTACAGGCCCGTGTCGCGTATCACTGTTTTCTTCTTTCTTTTCTTTTCAACCTTCAGCCTGTCAACAAGGTCTGTCTCCTAGCTTTCAATGCTGGAATGGGGCCTTCCTGTTTGTAGGTCTACTGCCTAGTGGCCAGTGAAGCCTGCCTTCATCTCTTACCCAGAGTAGTGATGACCTTCTAGATGGGTTCTCATTCTACTTTCTAAAGCATTGTTCCTACAGTGACACCTCCCACTATATGCGTCTTGTTTAAATAGTGACCCACTATCCATTTGTAATAAAAACTAAACTCTATCCCTGTGGCTTCCAGGACACCAACCAACCTGGCTTACAGCTATCCTCTTTCCTCCCTCTGGGTTTTTGCCACCCAAACATCATCATGACCATTCTTTCTTTAACCTTTGGCTTTGCTGTGTTTTGTCCACCTTGCCTCTTACCTGTATACACTAAGCTGTATCTCCTTAGTCATCAGGGTTGATTGTCACACTTCCAAAAATATCATGGCTAGAGGTCTTCCCTATTAATTGACTGGAAAAGTTTGCTTTGAGAAGATCATCATCAAAAACAAGATCAGAAGGCCGTTGGCACAGAGGGTCCCTGGGCTGTCTGAACAGCCTCGGGCCCCACTGGTTAACAGCATCCCCAGGTGTCACCCAGAAGTGTGTCATCTCATTTTGATGTAACTGAAGAGCACACAATAGCTGGGGCTTTATATCTCCCTGTAATTTTGCTGACTTTGCCATTTTAGCTAGAAATAATTTATTCTAATGTGATTTGCATTGCATAAAATTATAATAAATGTTTTTAAGAACAAGGTGCTATATATTTATGAAATCGTTTGTGTTTATATGAGGAAGAGGTTTAAAATGTATTGGCATGTATTTTCCACAAATACTTGTATGCAAGGCTATAGACTGTGCAGCCTTGGCATTAACATATACTATTTGCATAAACCATAAACAGTGGGCAATTTTTTTGCTAAACAAAAAGTACTGATTACCTTAGAAAGGATATTAATATCTTTTCTTTATCCATATTTTTAAATTTTCCAGACTGTATTTTGATGATCATTCATCTTGTCTTGTAGCACAATTTGCAGCAAAGACTGTCTCTCCATAGCTCCCCAAACAAAGAATAAGATGCAGGGAGGCAACAACTCCTGCATGTGAATGGCCTGTGGTGCAGTGATCTTGACTGGCTGTGGAAGACCTCTGTTTAGTTAAAGTTCACAGCCATTAGATGCAGGCATGCGCCAAATAGACATCTGATTGACAGAGGGGAGCCAGGAAATATGTTTCCAAATTAAATTTCATGTTTATTTTCAGCCCTCCTTAACAGCCTTCCTGTTGAAGATTTGAGCCACTGAACCAAACTAGTTTCCTCTAGGAAATAAAATGTGTTGTTCAAATAATTCTCTGTATGTTTCTGCCTTCATAATGTGGGATCCTCGGGAATAATTTCAGCAGAATCAATAGAAACAATGCTGAGGTTGAATTTCCCCTGAAGTAGGAATCCTGCTGCGTGTGAAGAAAGAAAACAACAGCTATTGACTGGCTCCAGAAAGAGAGGAAAGTTGGCCCTGGGTGTTGGTCTGATCTGGATTTTATTACACATGGTGTAAGTTCTATACCTTTATCTGTTAAATGATGAGAGTCACAGCCATGACTTGGAACACAGTGATAGGTGAAGGAGTGGCTCTGTGTAGAGACTTTAGAAGAGTGCTCAAGCCACTCAAAGCTATTGCCACCATTGTTGTGACCATTAGCACGTGAGCTTGAAAAAGTGACGCTGTGCAAATGGAGCAAGACTGAGTGTGTGGCTCATAGTGAAACTACATTCTGGTGGGCTAGTCCCATGTGAATCCCATGGGGGGAGCACGGAGAGGGTGATCTCCACTTTGGATATACGGAGGATGCCGGGGAGCAAAAGAACTTATAGTGTGAGGAATGAATAAATAGAGTCACTGAGCACAGCCTGTTTATAGAAGGAATTTTAGTTCTTTCCTTACATACCCAAGCCTTTTTCTTCTCCAGGGTCAGGATGCTGCAGAGGAGTTTGGACACCCAGCCAACCATCCACCCATTCATTTCAGCCTTCCCAGGATGCTGTGTTCTGGGTCTGATAAGCATGGAAAAGCCTATTTCCTAGAGGGGAAGACTAAGCAGCCACTTTGAAAAAGATGCTTCTACAGAGTGGGTGAGAATTTAGAGAATGGAGCACCTAAAATTTCTAGTTTAGCTCCCTGGCAAAATGGTTCGATGGGTGGTATTTCGTAAAGCTCTGGGTGTTTATCCTTTGTAGAATATACTCTCCCTCTAGCATGGAGCCTGAAACGTTGGCCATTGCAGAGCAGCTCCTGGACCAGCCACATCAGCATCAACTGCTTCCTCGTCTCTTTTCTGTGCTATAAACAAAAATATCCAAGACTGGATAATTTATAGAGAAAAGCAGGCTTTCTAGATATAGTCCTGTGAGTCCTGGATCTTGATCTACAGACCAGGCTGACCTTGAGATCTACCTGCCTCTGTCTCCTGAGTGCTGGGATTTAGGCATGTGCCATCGCCTCCTGGCTTGAAAAATGATTTATTTTTCCTTCCTAAGCCAAAAGCATGGTTCTAAGAAGTGTCTAATCATGTGGTGGAAGGCAGAAAGGAAAGTGCATGTGAAGGTAACAGATGGAACCTGATGTACAGCCTCATAACAAGCCAGTCGCGTGGCAACTCCAGTGCAGAAAGGACAAGCATGGCCTAAGTATGGCGAGAATGAACCCAGTCCTTGTGAAAAGCCCTTAAGCCTTCAACAACCCAGTCCTC
The DNA here is from genome assembly GCF_008632895.1 of Mastomys coucha. Classification (NCBI taxonomy): domain Eukaryota; kingdom Metazoa; phylum Chordata; class Mammalia; order Rodentia; family Muridae; genus Mastomys; species Mastomys coucha. The sequence continues at coordinate 113,136,181 of NW_022196904.1, forward strand.
TTGTTAATGCCATGGCATGTTTTGGTTATGAAACAACCTCCACAGCCTTTTCCAGGTGGTTCTAGATTCTGTTAGTTGGCAATTAAGGCTAACTATCACAAACACATAGTATGTGTGTATTGTAGTATAGTGTATAGAGATGAATGTGTAGGTAGAGAAACTAGGAGGGGGAGGGAATGTGTCAGGAGATGGGCCACCAAAGGTTTTGTCACCATCAGCAGGGATTTGTTTATTACTATTTTAAATAGATTTTATTTAAAATTTTCATGCCACGTATTTTGATCATGTTTCCCCCCCTCTCCTGACTCCTCTGAGATCCTCCCTACCAACTGCATTTTATATAACCCCCCTCCTCAACTGCTGAGTGGCAGGTATATTGGATCCACTATATTATCCTTTCATATGTAAAATGCACAATCATCCATTAATTTTTTAACAAAGCTTTTCTTTCCCCTCCAGAGCAACATTTTTCCCCCTATCTTTGTTTGAACATCAAAACTCCCCATGCTTGCTAAGTGTCACCTGCCAGAGGGACAGCTGGGCAAACATTACCTTACAGTATGAATCAGTCCAATTCTCTGTACAAGCTAGAGGACAGCTGGGGTGTTCTAACCAATTTTTGTATTTGTGGATTCTTTATATATTTGAAGCATCGTCTCCCACATTTTATTCTGAAAATAATTCTATGAGTGAGTGTGGTATTACTTCTCCTCAGTGACTGATGGATGAAATCAAACTGTCTACCATGTATCTGAGCACAGTACCCCGAGTCCCTAACAGTGGGAGGAATCTTGCACCCATGTCAGTGATCCTACAGTGGTCCCATATGACAGCAGGGGGAACTGAGGAAGAGAGACATTAAAGACTTTTTATGTCTATGGGGCTAATGAGTAGGGAAGTCAGAGTCAAAAGAACAAAGAGAGCTGGTGTGTTGTGGTCCAGGATAGAGACCCAGAATGGCTTCCTCATGAAGTCTTCAAAGTGCTCCGACAAACAATAGTAGGATCTCCCTATGAAGGGACAGTGGATCCCAGGTCTCCAAAAGTATGACCCAATGAAGTTCCCTTTAGCGTTTTATTGTGTTTGGGCCCCTGCCCATGTGCTTGGTGCACTTGCATGCTGGAATCACATAAAGATGGATTATGTGGCCAGGCAGTCTGTGTCATCAACAAGCAGACGGGAGGTTCATATCCCTAAGCAGACAGATGTATTATACGAGCAAAGAAAGAAATGAATACATCTCTGCTGCCTGGCATCCCCCAATGGGTAATTAAAACGGTGCCACTGCTGTCTTCACTACATTCAAAAGTGTTTTAATTTGTATTTAGCCAGAGGCTTTCTAGCAACAGGAACATTTGTACAAATCTAACAAATAATTATAAATAAATAAAGTCTATGCTTCTGCTATTTGGAGGAACGTTTCCTTCAGGTAACACATTTATAAATCCACCTGTTTGACAATATGGAGCTAAAATAACAGTAGACTTTGAACTGGCTGCTTAAATGACAGTTGAAACGGTGTGTTTGTCAGCATAGAAATGAAAAAGAGCATCACTCAGGAGGTGATCCAGGCCCAGAGGTGCCATGGACTGTAAATGCTAAATTACACTAGACCCAGAATATAGCCATGTATAACCAAGGTAGGGGGAATTCAGATTAAAGAAGCTTTTGCCATTCATAACTAAGGAGACATGGAGACTCTAGGTGTCTCTAATGCGCTGGACAGCTGTGCTGGTTAGTTTATTTGTCAACTTGACACAAACTAGAGACATTTGCAAAGAAGGAATCTTAGTTGAGAAAATGCCCCTACCACATTGGACTGTGGTCAGATCTATGGGGCCTTTTCTTGATTGATGTGTGAGGGCTCAGCTCACTGTGGGAAGTGTCCTCCTGGGAGAGATGGTCCTGGGTGCTATAAGAAAGCAGACTGGGCAGACCAGGAAGGGAAAGCCAGTAAGCAGAACTCCTCCATGGGCTCTGCATCAAATCCTGCCTCCAGTTTCCTCCCTGGTTGAGTTCCTGTCCTGACTAACAATGGGGTTGGAGTATGCCATGGATCAAGTTGGTTTTGGTCAGGGTGTTTTCTTATAGCAATGATTGGCCTACCTAGGACAATGGCTGATCATCGTCATCAATGGAGGAAGTGGAGGAACAAGGGATTCATTTAAGAAGCTAATGGCTAATGCTCACTTTCTGGCTTAGGCCCCTTACTTCCCTAACTCTTCTCAAGTGCTCTCCATTGAGGCCATCATGGGAAGTTTGAGGGTGGTTCTGAGTGGCACTTGATATCTGGTTTCCTTCTTAGCTGACTTCATTTAGGGAACCAGGGAAAGCAAACATATTTCATTTTCACAGTACAGTTGGGTTCAAAAAGGTCATTGGATCCCTTTTCTCTCCCATCATGTTTAGATGATGCACATGGGTGCAAACCCCATGGGAGCCTGTGCCTGACTTTCTTTGCTCTCTTATTCCCATCAAGACACCAAGAAGCCATTCCAAGCTGGTGTTACGGACTTAGATGGGAATCATTTCTTTACCACTTTAAAAAAATTATTAAGAATTTTTTTCATGGAAAATATTTTGACCATATTTTCCTCTTCTTCAGCTCCTCATGGGTCCTCCCCACCTCTTTAACACACAATTTCACATTCTTTCTGTCTCTCTCTCTCTGTCTCCCTCTGTATGTCTCTTGCTATGTGTCTGTCTCTCTCAAAAAAACAAACCCACCCCAAGCAAACGAAAACAAACAACCAACAAGGCAAAAACAAATAACCAACCAATAAGGCAAAAACTAAACAAAAATCCTGACGCTCCTGCCTCCAGGCTTGAGGCCTGCCCTGGCATGTGCTTGATCTCAGATTTAAATGGTTGTTGCTGATGAAAGAATATGAGAAAAGAAATAATTGGTTCCACACATCAGACAGTGCCCAAGGATTCTCAAGATATGATAGACTCTTGTTCTTTAAAAGACCTGGAAGTATTTATCATTTCCTCTTCACCTCAAAAATATTAAAACATTTTTTTATTCAGTCAGGAATGCTGGCGCACGTTTTATATCTCAGAATTTGTAAAGCTATGGGAGGAGGGTCATAAGTTTCTGGTTGGCCTGGGCTCCATAGAGAATTAGAAGCTGGCCTGGATGACAAAGTAATAACCTGTCTTAAAAAGTACAGTATATATTAACCCATAAGAATCATGAATATTTATGAAGTAAAAGTGATAGATGTATATACACAAAATTGCAAGTGTTCTTAATTTATCAAATTGTATGTATCAGATTTTTTACTCTGTATTCCACAAATATTTATTATTACGATAATTAGTAAAAATAAACTTGTCATATTAATAGACATATAAAAGTAGAGAGGAAAGAGCAGAGGAAGATCTTTGTCATGTAACGGATGCTAACTTTATAAAATCCATTGTCAGTAGGATAGGGAAGGGCTTCCTGCCTCCCTGCAGCTATCTGAGATGCTATTCGACTTTTAATTACAGACTCCCCTGTGTAACAGAACCACTGTAGGAGTGTCCTGATTTGTCTCTCTGATACAATAGAGTCCTCTTGAACTTAACCTTCTTTATTACAATGTATATCAGGGTGGGAAGGAACAAGACTCTGGAGCAAGGAAATCTGAGTTACCATCAATTCTGCAGCTCCTCTCTGTGCTTTGGCTCCCTACTATATGGTGGTGATAATGGAGAAATAACTTTGAATGGTGGTTATCAACTATGTTACCACCACTGTTTACCTACATCCTGTTTGCTAAAAGCTGCCTTAGCTACAGTGGAATGCATTTCTTATCTGATGTAGTCTACTCTTCCCAGAAGTCGTACGTACTTATCTGCCCTGATTTATACTCTCTCTATCTCTCTCTCTCTCTCTCTCTTTCTCCCTCTCTCTCTCTCCCTCCCTCCTTCCATCTTTCCCTTCCCTCCTCTTTCCCTCTCTCCTTCCTTACCTTCCTCCCTCCCCTTTCCCCCTCTTATTCAGCATTTACATGCACCTGGCATTTGTCAGACAAATGTAGCTGACTCTAACAAAAGGGAAGGATAATAGTTTTCAGCTCTCAGGATCCACAGCCTAAAGACAGAGCAGAGGGAATGTTTGACTGTGATTCATCTTCACAGCTCATTTTCCATCTTTGTTATTGATACAATATCCTTGGCATGACATTTCATCCACAGCCTTCAGACAAGCCTCACATGTCCTCAGTTGACTACTTAGAAGCTGTGGTGGCCCCACTGGCTCCTACTTCTTTTTTAGAACACCAATACCTTTTCTTCCTTCCATATTTCCCATGGATCCTCTCCTTCTTGGGCATGACTCTGGCTTTCCATTTTTTTCAGGTATCTGGAGAAGTCTAGCTCACTGAGGTTATTCTTCAGCATTTATCATTGGGTGCCTTATTGCTTGCCCAAGAAGAGGGTTAAACCCTTTAGGGGGGGACTCTTTTTGTTTTAATCCCAGGGAACAGTGGGTGTTGCCACTAAAGAATGCTGTTTTGTGATTTGCTATCCCAACCACTAGGTGTCACTATTCTACATAAATAAAACAGGACAGATTTGGCCTTGGCACTGTGAGATTAGGCCTTTGGTTGGGGGATCTGGCCGGTTGAGGGACCCACTCATTCTGAAGTGTCAGGTAACAGCAAGCACTGTGCTCTCAAGACTAGCTAGGGTGCAGGAAGAGCCTGCATTAAAAGGCTTTGAAGTCCAAGTATCAGACATGTAAATCCAGCTTCTGTCTATATCTGCATTGGTATTGATCCTTTTAAATAGTCTTTAAAGATTAACCTCTCAGAACAGACCTAATGTACTATGGAATGCAGGGAACAGATCACTTCATTATTAATATAGCTGTTTGGGAAGAAATATCTGATAGGATCAGGGCATCACATAAAACCTGACCAAAGAAAACCTCTTCCCTTTCTATAGGTAACCCTCTGCCTGACTGGCAGAGAAAGCATACATTGCCACTGAGAGGCAAATAATAAAATTGTTACTTTATTCTCTCCCCACTGTTTTTTTTTTTTTTTTTTTTTTTTTTTTTTTTTT
>NW_022196904.1:113141297-113153444 GCF_008632895.1 Mastomys coucha
TACAAAAGAAGTTTTTGAATAATTTTATCCCTTTAGGAGAATCTGCTGTGCTTTCTTAGCCAGTCATGATGACGGATTAACAGAAAAAGGCAAGCTACAATGCAACCCTCTGGCGGCCAGCAGGCTCAGTAAGCCAGTGAGCTCTGTCCTTCCACCTCTGTGACTCGGGAGAGCCTTCTGAAGCAGGGCACTCATTTCAGTGTTTATACAGATCCAGGGTCCTTGCTGACCAGCATAGAGAGCCCTTCAATGTTTACTTTGTGATAAACTGTCAAATGGGAGTCTCGGCAGCCATAAGAGGGTCTGCATAGGGTGCCCTGCCTTTGACACGCTCCTCCTTGGGGGATGTCTAATTTTTTTTTAGCAAGAATATGGTCACAAAAGCCAGGAAGCACATACTTTAGATGGAATTGCACTGGGCTATTTTAAGGCAGATCCAATCCTCTACATAAAGACCAACACTAATGGTTTTAAAGAAGAAAGTACAGGCAGAGACGAGGCTGTATGAGGAACAGTTCTATCATACGGCATCTCTGGGCTGTGACCGTGGGCGGGTTCAGGTTGATTCTCTGAGTAACACTATGCACACGGATGAAAGCAAGTCTACATGTTATTTTCAGTTCTCTTTTCTTACAACATGACAGGGTATCTTTGGCCATCTGCTCATGCCTGACAGCATACTGGAGTGTGATAGGGACTATAGAGGTCAGGTGCCTGCCCACCATCCATTCAGTTCCTCTAACACAAATGTCCTGTAAAGGGTTTTTGAGAAATCAGTTGTTACACATATCTGGCTGAAAGCTTTGGTTATTGCTGTAGAAATTTCAGAGGGCTCAAGATTCTCTCAAAATATTTTAAAGAGAGGCCAGTTGTAATCCACAGTGTGGAATCATGCTAGAATCTTGACAGTTTATAGGTTGTTTTTTTTTTTTTTAAAGCAATAACAAATAGACTGTTGGTCACTATGTAACTTTCAGGCTGCCTAGGGTTTCCATGTTATTAGATTCTATCATATTATAATGATAAAGATAATGTAATACCTTTTTTTTTTCGGAATAAAAAAAGTTTTTCCACAAAGGGCATTTTGAAATGGGTCATTAACTCATTTTATGAGTACATTAATGTTTTGAGTGCTGTGAAGAAATAGTGTATCAACCTACTAGGGCCAAAATTGATGCTGTAAAGAATAGCACCCAGTGAACATACTTCTGTAAATTGTCACTCATCTCCCCAGCTTGACTTAAATAAATAACACAAAACCTTTGTGGTTGTGAGCTGTACCCAAATATTTGTACATGATTGAATTTGTGCCAGATTCATTTCATGAGCCATTTGTGGTCAAGTAGGATTTGAGTGGGGGGTAGGGTGGGGAGCAGCAATCATAGTTAGCCAAATAAACTTTGTATTTAGTTCTTGTAATGTTTACTCCTTCAGCCACATTCAAAACTAGGGTCAATGTCACATAGCCTCTTGTGTTCCAAGCAGGGTCTAAATCATCATCTAGTCTATGACTTTCCTATGTAGGTATAATAATGTAGATTAAGACATGCATCAGTGAGATGCATGGGGAATATTTATTCAATATGCTTGTCCTGTTCTTATAAGCAAGAATGTGGTCCTCAATTCAGAGTTGTAACGAAGGGGACAGGATTACTGGTGGCTAAGCATCCTAAAGACATTCTGATGGAGGCTGGTAATCAGTACAAATTGTAACAGCCGTAGAAGGCGTTGCTCTGCAGATGGCTTTATTCTTGAGCACTCAGAACCATCTGGTACTTTGGGGCTGAGCCCAGCTCCACCACAGCAAGAACCCATATTTGCTCTGCATTGGCACAGACTCCAGAGTCAATGGCTCCTTGACATTTTGGACTCTCCGTCATATGGCAAGTCCAGCTGCAGAGCCTGCTCTTTCTACCGTGCGGGGAAGTTGCTCAGATGAGGTTGCCTTTTGTTGAAGTAAAGGTCACCCCAGGGAGTCTGGAAGCCTTGGCTTAGATTTGTAAGTTACACATGGCACTGTGGACCACTTCTGGTACATTTAGTGAAGTACTTGCAGTATTGAGGAATATAAGCATTTTACACTCAAAGATCCAAGCTTATATTAAGGTATGGGGCAATTACTGATACATTCAAACAGCAGAGGCTTTCTTCAACCTGCTCCTTTTTTCTACTTATAATAAGCCTTAATCAACACTAGACTGGGGCAGATATCTACCCTCTAAGCTATTAGAATCTATAACCCTGAATTATAATTCACCATTTTCCATCTGGGCTGCTCTTAACTTCAATTGGCTGCCCTCATGGCCAGGCTTTCATGACTCTCCTAAACCATGGCTTCTTGCTTCTCACCTTCTCTGTCTCCCCATGGTTCTCCTCAGTACCCAAGCCAGGGAACCAGAAGCCCTGCCTATCTCAATTCTGCCCAGCTATAGGATGTAGGCATCTTTATTCACCAATCAGGGATAACTTGGGGGACAAGGTCACATAACATCACTTGGGTCTATGTGCAGATTCTCTCGTCCTTGGGGGAAATCAGGTCTTAGGGGCCAATATTTTACAATATATAGCAAAAGACCAAGCTTCAACACAGAATCACACAAGTTAAAGTTTTTGCCCCCATGCCATTCTTTATTAGATCCATTCCAACTCATCACAGCCCAGACTTAGCAGGGGAAGTCTCAAGACCACCTACACTGCTCTTCATATCTCTTATCTTTTTTTTTTTTTTTGGAGACAGTATTTCTCTGTGCAGTCCTGGCTGTTCTGGAACTCACTCTGTAGACCAGGCTGGCCTCGAACTCAGAAATCCGCCTGCCTCTGCCTCCCAAGTACTGGAATTAAAGGCGTGCGCCACCACTGCCCAGCCATATCTCTTATCTTAAAACACCTTCTTGTATAGATTTCGACTATTTGAATCACACTATACTGTGATTTTTTTCTTTCTACCCAAAGATTATGAGATTTCTGAAGTCAGCAAACTGTGTGTTCATCTTTCTTCTTAGAATCCCGGACTTGGGGTACATATTTTAGGAATTCAGTTGATTAATTGATTAATCCTGACACTTTCTTTGGGTTTGTGCTATATAAGTAGCATCATAAGAAAGCCAATAGACTATGGTTTGAAGACTGGAATCCTAGAAATCAGCATTTTTATTAATCTGTATTTATTACAATACATGGAGATTAGCATCCTTTTATGACTATTTGACCATGATGATGCAGTTTTCTTTGTTATTCTTTCCCAGGTGAATCAGTAACTTGAAAGTGTTTTGACTCCAGTGTTTCCTAAGTCATATGATTTTGAACTAGAATTTGTGATTCTCTGAAACCTCAATTTCTTCACCTCTAAAGTAGGGTAATAATACTTAATCTTCTCTGAGATAGTGCATTTCATGAAATTAACATATAAAGAAAGAACACTGTAACTAATATTCTAAGCCACTTACCAGGTCTTGAGAAGAAGGCTGGTCCTTCTCTCTTCCTCTGCAGCATAGCTTTCATTAATCTTTCCCTGGGACCACTTTTTTTCTGGAAAACAGGGCATCATTCCAGTTATCGTATATACTGCTGTATACGATCTATCTTTAGAGGGTTGAAATGACTCTCTGTGGTTTCCCACAATTCTCCATTTTGTCTCAGCAGAACAAGTCTCATTTGTGGTTTCTTAGGCAGTACCCATGGCAACCTCTGGAGGCTGGAGATTAACTTATGTTTCTGGGAGTAGACATTCTGCTGGGAGCTGTTCATTAGAGACCCCTATGAGCTTTCTCCATATTATCATAGTTAGGTGGTCTTTGCCACATGCCATTTTCATAGGAGAAAGGCTCAAAGGAAGTTGCACCATTTATGAGCCAACCTTTAAACTTACATCACTTCCACATCATCCCATTGGTCAGAGCTGCATCCAGGGCCAGTCCAGAGTAGAGAGGAAGGAGCTGATTGGGTGTGAATACATGGTGAGGTGTGGTTCATGGTGAGGAGCAGTGTTAGAAGCTGTGTTCTGAGACCTGTTACTCCAGCTCAGCTTCTTTCAAATAACGTGTGGGGATATGTCTTATGATTATCTATATTTAATGACCCTAATCAGGTTCATTCTTGCAGTCATGGCTGTTAATGGATTCGGTTACTCACATGGCAGCCTGCAGCAGTGGCATGCACAAGTATCTGATTATCATGCAAGTCTTGAACTGCATTGCCATCCCAAGAAAGTGACTATTCAATGCAAGGTGATCGCCTTGACACGGCTTGAACCTCACTTTAATGGGTTTTGAATAGGCAGGCCTTCTCAAGCTGGCCCAGGCTTCTGGAGTTTATATCAGGCATTCTTGAAGCAGTCGACAGTAGTTTGCTTCAGTGTGAGCGTTCTGTCACTATAGATGAGTTAAATTAACAGTTCCCAACTGTCAAACATGTAAGGCAGATTTCCATGTATTTAGTTTTAAAATCCCCCAGTGAGTGCATGTTTATCAAAAAATTTAAATGACATAGAAATGTTAAATCAGAAAGGCCCATCACATACTCATCCAGTTCATTACCATTCTCCTGAGGTATCTACATTTCTAATGCCTGGGTCTCCATCTTCTGATACTGTTTTCTATGCTTTTGCAAATTATGTTTATGGGCTTGCTAAATGTTAAGCAAAATTGGGATCATTCATTCATTCATCTGGAAATTCATTTCTATTCACTCAGAAATTATTTACCGAGAGCCAGTATGTTTAAGACCTTAGATTTCAAAAGCAATACATCTTTTAAAAATAGTTTATTTTATTTTTGAGATTATAATTAAATAATTCCCCCTCTCCTTTCCTCCCTCCAAACACTCCTACACACCTTTCCTTTCTCTCTTTCAAATTATTAACACATTTAAAAATTATTGTTATATGCACAACATATATGTTTATGTAGGTATGTATTTATATGTTTATGTAGGTATATATTCCTAAACATAACCTACTTAGTCTATATAATGTTACTTGTATGATATGCATGTTCTCAGGGCTGAGCATTGGTATTGGAAAACCAGTTGGTGTGTACATCCCTGGAGACTATTTTTCCAATTTTCAACATTCCTTAGTTGCTTGTATTTCGTTGTATAAGGTTGAGGCCATATTGGCTTTACCCCCACTCATATTAGCATATATGTTGTTGATGGCCTTGTGCAGCCCATGTTTAGACAGCCATGTTTATGAGATATTGTGAGGTAGCTTCTGACATTACTAAGAGTCTCACTGCCAACTTTCTGATCCTCTTATAAGATTTCTATTCCCATTTAATAATTTGATAACACACACACACACACACACACACACATACACACACACACAAACACCAGTGAGCATCTTTGGGTATATGCCTTTGGGTACATACACATTTAAAAAATGAAGACAGTTTTGGATAAGAAATGCCATACAAAAAGTTTATGAGTTGAAGGCTTGGACCCAAGCTGGCAGTTCTGTTAGTAAGTGTTTGGGGGTCCATCAGGATGTCTTAGTGGGTAACGGTGCTTGCCACTAAACTTGAGGACCTGAATTTGATCCCTAGGACCAACATGGTTGAAGGGGCGGGGAGCAGAGTCCTAAGGGTTGTCCTCTGACTATTGATGTGTTGTGGCATGTACATATCCAAGCATATACCCCCTAACATTGAATAAGAAAAGTGTATATAAACTGACCAAGAAGTGGAGGCTTTTACCTCAATAACCATTAGTGCATTAGCATGTTCAAAGCTCCCCGGGCTATCAGGCATTCCTTGCCTGTTAGAGGAAGAAGCACAGGGGTATCTTTGAAGCTTTTTTCTTGTCCCCAGTCCTTTTGTCCCACCTCTCCTTTCTTTTGACCTTTTTATCTGCTATTTTAGGTGGGTAGTCCTGCTCTGCCACACACTTAGGTTATGATTCTCTGCCCCATTTGAGCCCCAGAGCAGTGGAGCCTGCCTTGAACTAAAACCCTGGAGTTAAGTCTTCCCTTCCTCAGCTAATTTCTTGAGGTATGTTTACGACAGTGAGGGGAAGTTGACTCATGGAGTCTAAGTGGAAACACTTGGGTTAAAAGGAAGGCCAACTTATAGCTGTGATTGGTTGCTGCTGAAAAATTAGATTTTAAAAATACAGGCGCTAAGGAATAGTGTGTGATAATCGCAGTGACTCCATTTTCTTATGGTGTTGGGCATTTGTTCTCTTTTCACTTCTACCAATCTGAAGGCTTATGAAACACCCCTTTACTCTTTGTCTTTTCCAGGCTCACTTGCTTCTCCCTCCATGTGTGTATGTAGTGTATGCACATATGTGTCTGTGGGTCCATGTGCCCATGCAGAACTTGAAGAATGATGTCAAGTGCCATGTCTTATCTCTCTCTACCTTATTCCTTTGAGGCAGGATTCCTCACTTAGCCTGGTGTTAGACTAGCAGCCAACAAGCCTCAGCCACCGTCCTGTCTCTGCCCTTCACAGTACTGGGGCTATAGGCATAACAAGTTATGTCTGACTTTTCATGTGAGTGACAGGAATTCAGACTCATGTCCTCATACTGGTACCTCAGGTGTATTTATCCAATGAGCCTCCAGCCCCTGTTGGTTTTTGATGTTTGCTTGTTCGTTCAATTGTTTGTTTGTTTGAGTCTCTATAGCCCAAGCTGGTCTTGAATTCCTAACCTTGCTTCAGCCTTACATGATGGGATTATATTATGCTTTTAAAAGTATTGTTGCTAGAGGTTGGATATGGTCTCTGTAAGGCACAGCAACAGTGACTTAACAAATAAAGGTTTATTTATTTTTTTGCACAGCAACAAGTCTAGGGCCAGGAAGCTATTGGCATTTGTTCATGGGCTCAGGCTAGTCTGCCTTGGGCTTTCTAAGTCTCTCTGCTACTTTCTCTTGAACAGTGACTAGCAGGGCTAGTGCCATGAGTCCTGGATGTGTTGGTTTTATTGCTTCATTTTGTGTTGTTTAGTACAAACCTAAAGCTTTTCACAAGCCTTCAGGGAACTTTTTAATGTCTGCAGTGGGAGCAGAAACCCAAATGAGGTAGATCAGGAGTTAGAGAGGCCCGGTTACTCCTGCTTTGTCATTAGTACTTGGTAGGATTTGCAACCTCAGTTGTATCCTTTCTGTTTGCTATTAGTATCTTAGGGTTATATTGTCTTTCACTCACAGATGTTTATATTTTTAACGATAATAGAAGTATATACATCTCTCTCTCTCTCTCTCTCTCTCTCTCTCTCACACACACACACACACACACACACACACACACACACACTTTAAAATGATAAAACTCAATGTCTTCAGCCCCTCTGGAGGCTCAGGTGTTGGATAACTTGGCAAACCATCTGCCATGGGTGCCGATTCCTAGACTTGGATCCTTTGCAAAAGCAGTATGTGCTCTGAACTGCTAAGATATATTCACTCCCCTCCAAGGTGTGCTTAGTTTTGATTTTAAACATCTTTAAAGTCAGTATATATTAAATTCTACTCATGATTTACTGTGGGAAATGATTTTGATTCCCCCTCTCTTCCTGAGTTTTCCCAGCATCATTATCTATTTGCTAGGCTCAGAAGAACTGAACTCTTCACCAAGCCTTATTCTTTCAATGACTGAAACTTCTGGCATATTCTGATGTTAAAGGACAAGGGCAGACACCCTTCTTACACTTGCTACCTCAACTCCAGATTGTGTTAGTGGCCAGGCACACAGAGTATTTTACACATTTGTTATGCAGATTATTTGAATTTCTTTTTTTTTACTGGATATTTTTATTTATTTACATTTCAAATGTTATACCCTTTCCCAGTTTCATCATCACAAACCACATATCTAGTCCCCCTACCCCTGCTTATATGAGGGTGCTCCCCCATCCACTCACCCACCACTCCCACCTCACCACCCTGGCATTTTCGTACACTGGGGCATTGAGCCTTCACAGGACCAAGGGCCTCTCCTGCCAATGATGCCAGATAAGACCATTCTCTACTATATATGAAGCTGGAGCCATGGGTCCCTCCATGTGTACTCTTTGGTTGGTGCTTTGGTCCCTGAGAGATCTGGAGGGTCTGGTTGGCTGATATTGTTGTTCTTCCTATGGGGTTGCAAACCCATTCAGCTCCTTTTAGTCCTGTCCCTAACTCCCCCACTGAGGACCCCATGCTCAGTCCAATGGTTAGCTGTGAGCATCTACATCTGTATTTGTCAGGCTCTGGCAGAGCCTCTCAGGAGACAGCTATATCAGGCTCCTGTCAGCAAGAACTTCTTGGCATCCACAATAGTGTCTGGGTTTGGTAACTGTATGTGGGATGGATCTCCATGTGGGGCAGTCTCTGGATGGCCTTTCCTTCAGTCTTTGCTCCACACTTTGTCCCAGTATTTCCTTTAGAGAGGAGCAATTCTGTGTTAAAAATTTGGAGATGAGTGAGTGACCCCATCGCCCAACTTGGGGCCTTGCCTAACCTCTGGGTATGGTCTCTACAAGTTCTCCCTCCCCTTTGTTGGTCATTTCAGCTAATCTCATTCCCGTTGGGTCCTGCGAGTCTCTTGCTTTCCTGGCATCTGGAACTATCTGGCAACTACCCCCAGTTCCTCATCCTCGATCACCCACACCTCTGTTCAATTTTGTGATCCTTTGTATATCATCCCAGTTGTCTCCTCACATAACTGATACTGCCCCCTTTTCACCTCCTCCTCCTCACTTCCTCCCGAGCTCCTCTTACCCTTGACCTCCTGTGAATATTTTGTTCTCCATTCTAAGGAGGACTAAAGCATCCATGCTTTGGTCTTCCTTTTTGTTGAGCATCATATGGTCTATGAGTTGTATTATGGGTATTCTGAGCTTTTTGTCTAATATCCACTTATCAGTGAGTGCATACCATGTGTGTTCTTTTGTGACTGGGTTACCTCACTCAGGAAGATATTTTCTAGTTCCATCCATTTCCCTAAGAATTTCATGAAGTCATTGTTTTTAATACCTGAGTAGTACTCCATTGTGTAAATATACCACATTTTCTGTACCTGTTCCTCTGTTGAGGGACATCTGGATTCTTTTCAGCTTCTGGCTATTATAGATAAGGCTGCTATGAACATAGTGGAACATGTGTTCTCATTATATGTTGGAACATCTTTTGGATATATGCCCAGGAGTAGTTCTCAGGTAGTACTATGTCTAATTTTCTGAGGAACCACCAGACTGATTTCAAGAGTTGTTTTACCAGCTTGTAATCCTACCAACAATGGAGGAGTGTTCCTCTTTCTCCACATCTTTGCCAGCATCTTCTGTCACCTGAGTTTTTGACCTTAGCCATTCTGACTGGTGTGAGGTAAAATCTCAGGGTTGTTTAATTTACATTTCCCTGGTGACTAAGGATGTTGAACATTTCTTTAGGTGCTTCTCAGCCATTCAGTATTCCTCAGTTGAGAATTATTTGTTTAGCTCTGTATCCCATGTTTTATCAGGGTTATTTGGTTCTCTGGATTCTAACTTCTTGAGTTCTTTATATATTGGATATTAGCCCTCTATTGGATGTAGGATTGGTAATGATCTTTTCCCAATCTATTGGTTGCCATTTTGTCCTATTGACAGTGTCCTTTGCCTTACAGAAACTTTTCATTTTTATGAGGTCCCATTTGTTGATTCTTGATCTTATAGCATAAGCCATTGGCGTTCTGTTCAGGAAATTTCCCCTGTGCCCATGTGTTTGGGGATCTTTCCCACTTTCTATTCTATTAGATTCAGTGTATCTGGTTTGATGTGGAGGTCCTAGATCCACTTGGACTTGATCCTCTTTTTTCCACTGGATGATTTTAGCTCATTTGTCAAAGATCAAGTGACCATAGCTGTGTGGCTTCATTTCTGGGTCTTCCATTCTATTCCATTGATCTGCCTTCCTGTTTCTGTACCAATATCATGCAGTTTTTAATCACAATTGCTCTGTAGTACAGCTTTAGGTCAGGAATGGTGATTCCGCCAGAAGTTCTTTTATTGTTGAGAATAGTTTTTGCAACATAAAGAGGGAAACTATACTCTAGAGAAAGCAAGAAAGTAATCTTCTTTCAACAAACCCAAAAGAAGATAGCCACACAAACATAATTCTGCCTCTAACAACAAAAATAACAGAAAGCAACAGTCACTGGTCCTTAATATCTTTTAACATCAATGGACTCAATTACCCAATAAAAAGACATAGACTAACAGACTAGATATGTAAACAGGATCCAACATTTTGCTGCATACTGAAAATGCACTACCTCAGAGTAAAGGCTGGAAAAAAATTTCCAAGCAAATGGTCCCAAGAAACAAGCTGGAATAGCCATTCTAATATTGAATAAAATTGACTTTCAACCAAAGGTTATCAAAAAGGATAAGGAAGGACACTTCATACTCATGAAAGGAAAAAACCTACTAAGATGAACTCTCAATTCTGAACATGTATGCTCCAAATGCAAGGGGACCCACATTCATGAAAGAAACTTTACTAAAGCTCAAAACACACACTGCACATCATACAATAATAGTGGAGACTTCAACACCCCACTCTCAGCAATGGACACATCATGGAAACAAACTAAACAGAGACACAGTGAAACTAACAGAAGTTATGAACCAAATGGATTTAACTGATATCTGTAGAACATTTCATCCTAAAACAAAAGAATATACCTTCTTCTCAGCACCTCATGGTACCTTCTCCAAAACTGACCATATAAGCAGTTACAAAACAGGCCTTAACAGATACAAGATTGAAATAATCCCATACATTTTATCAGATAATCATGGACTAAGGCTGGTCTTTGATAACAACAATACAACAGAAAGCCCCCATACACTCGAATTTCTTTAAAGCACTAAATTGAAAGTCTTAGTGAGTAGCACTAAGTCTGTAGATTAACATACTGATCTCAAGTCAAGGAACATGGTTCATCTTTCAATTGGTTTATGACCTGGATTCTTATGCTTATGGCCAGACATTGCATTTGTTTATTTATTTTTGTTGGGATTTCCTCTCATTATAAGTTCTCTGTAGTGTTCCAAAGACATGCTGATTTTTCTCATATAATCAATTTAGTCTCCTACTTATTTGTTAAAAGTAATTTTATTTCAACATTTTTCCCAAGTAGAATATTATCACCTGTGCAAGTAATGAAACTTTGTGACTTTCTTTGCAATTTTAGTAACTTTCAGTTTTTAAAGCTATATAGTGTTGAGGATGGAGAGATGGCTCTACAGTCACAAGCACTGGCTGCTCATGGAGAAGACTCTGGTTCAATCCCCAGCACTGACATAGTGTTTTACCACCATCTGTAACTGTAGTCCCAGAGGATCCAACACCCTTTCCTGGCTTCCTCAAGTAATACACACATGTGGCGGACAGACATTCATGGCAGCAAGGCACTAATGCACATTGCAGATTCGAGAATAGCTAAAATAACTTGAACATTAATGATGATCAAATTTTATTCTAGGTTTAACAGTAGTAATCTTACTGTATAATTGTTAATGTGATATTTAGATTTTTATAGATCTGAGCTCAATATTTTTTATCAGAGTGAAAAAAAACCCTTGCTTTTAAAGCTTACCAGCATCTAATAAACCTGTGGAGTTTTGTTTAAATTTCCCTTTTGTTTAGTGAAGGTAGTGATTTTCTTTTTTTTTCTCTTACATTTATTCACAGACATCTCACTCAATTCTATGAACATTTTTTAAATTGTTGTTATAATTTATAATATTTTAATGTATTATAGTGTCTAATAACAATAGTTAATATAGATGTAATATTAATATACAATATATATTTTCTTTTTTTAAACTTTTATTGCATTATGATGAGAAAAGTTACATGATTTCAATTTATCTGAATTTGTTAACATTTAAAAACATATTTTAATTAAATAGAATTGAATCACATTCTTGTTCCCCTTTTGTACCACCGCTCCTCCCATAGACCCCCCTTCAATACCTACAATATCTTTTTTGTCATATTCCCTAAAATTTATAAAATATTATAACAATAAAAATAAGTATTATAAAAGTTGTTTGACATAAAACAACAATCGATTTAACAGTCTCAAGTAGATGCTCGTCTACAGCAATAGTCAAAATACATTTTTCTCAATATAAATTTTAAATAACTCCAAACATATTAGCTGTATACTTAAAAATAAT
>NW_022196904.1:113153550-113154039 GCF_008632895.1 Mastomys coucha
ATTAGCTGTGATAATTTGGAAAAGCATTCATCTCAGGGAAAGAGTAACTTATAAAGTCCTCTTCAAACTTGATACAAAATTACAAATGTCAAGCAAAGCATTCAGTGTCACTTTGTTATTCTCTTACAAGCCACCTCCCTAGTTAATCGTCTATGTTTCTTTTGGGTATATAAATACTTGGTCTGAAGTACTTGGTATATAAGCTGGTCTGAAAACCATAGTATATTGTAAAAACATGAAATAAACAATACTACTAATAGAGAGGACGAGATAGGAGAAGCAAGATTTCAAGACCCTCATGTTGTACACAGCAAGACACTGTCACAAACAAACAAGCTGACAGTTTATATATATTGTACAATGTTGGACCTACTACTCCAATTACCAAATTAGAGAGATCATTTGATGACAATCAACAAACTTCCAATTCCTCATATTACTGGATTTCAATCGATTAGGATATGTTGGTAATATTAATTTTCAAATTAA
>NW_022196904.1:113155432-113168307 GCF_008632895.1 Mastomys coucha
CCCAGAGTCAAGCTGTCTCTATGATCCTGTGATTCTGGGATCCTGGGATCCTGGTCTTGTTAGATCACCTGGGAGTGTGGCTTTCTCTATGTGTTTGGGACTGGCTGCAGAGCTTGTGCCCAAGGTCTGCTCAGAACACTAACCCAGACAGACCAGAAGGAATCTGAGTCACTGGGCTGGTGGAGTTCCTGTGTGCCTGATCCAGCTGGTCCCAGTTACTTCCAGTGTTGGGACAGATGTTGGTTCCTGCTCACTTCTGATCCTAGGTGTGTCAGAGCTCCTGGGAGTGGAGCTTCCTCTGGGTGTTGTGGGTGGTAGTGATTTTCTTAGAAATAGCAATGGGAAGGATTCTCAGGTGGATGCTAGAAAAAGGACTCAAGGAGCTGAAGGGTTTGCAGCCTCTTAGGATGAACAACAATATGAACCAACCAGTACCCTCAGAGTTCCCAGGAACTAAACCACCAACCATAAGAGTACACATGGTGGGACTGATGGCTCCAGCAGCATATGTATAGAAGAGGATGGCCTAGTCGGTCATCAATAGGAGGAGAAGCCCTTGGTCCTGTGAAGACAGAGGGAGGGGGAAAGGAACAGTTTTGTTTTTTTTTTTTGAGGAGAAACCAGGAAAGGAGATATCATATGACATGTAAATAAATAAAATATCTAATAAAAAAAAGAAATAGCAATGGACTCTGAGGACACTCCCAAGAAAATCCTCTTCCTTGTTCTTGATTTGAGGGTGCTAACCCTCAATCAAACACTGCTAAACTAAACTAAACGAAACGAAACTAAACCAAACCAAACTAAACCAATCTAAACTAAACTAAACTAAACTAAACTAAAGTAAACTAAACTAAACTAAAGTAAACTAAAGTAAAACACCACTAAAATAAAACCATTGGTTTATTATTTGTCAGTGTTGACTTTTGTATTTATGTACTAAATTCATGTATTCTTTGGAGAATGTTTATCTGTGGTGAGACACAGTTTAGTTTTATGTCAGTTTTATGTTAGTCTTTGGCATGATTTGAGTTTTGAACTGCTTCCCGGTGTTCTGAAATAGTTACAGTGCGTTGCTCACTTGGGACCCGAAAGCCAACAGACCTCCTTCATTCCGCATAGCACCGCCTCCCCGGGGTGTGTGTGTCCACTCAGGAGAGTTGCAGGTGGCTTAACCCCTCCCACTTTGAGTTTGCATTAGAATATAAAATTTTTTGTACTTATTTAAGTTTTCAGGTTTATATCTGAAAATTTATGTGGAGTGTAAAACTTGGTACCTTTGTAAAGATGGTTCTTTATTGTTTATAGCATTGTGATACAGCTCTTTATCCCTTGATCTCTGGGCTCAGAAGTCTGTTGTATTTTATTGTTCTTTTGACAAAGCTAACGTTTCATTTATTGCTTGCAAGTTCAATTTTTCTTTTGTTTTCTCTTTTACTTATTTCTGCTTTTACTTGTATTTATTTATTTTTTCCTTTTTTCCTTTTGTTAGGCTTTTAAACAAGTGTTCTTTTATCCAGGCTCCCTGAGTTGAATGTTTTAGCTCAGGCCATTCATTCCAATCCTCTTTGATTTTTAATACACATTTAAAGTTAGAGCATTACTTCAGAGTACTGCTACCCTGCATCATTTAGATGTGCACTGCTCACAGTCTCCATTTCCAAATAAGTCGTAACTTCAGGTTTAAATTTCCACATAACCCAAGGATGATTTAGAAAACCATTTAAAATCTCCAAATGAGCAGTTTTGTGGTGTTAGTAGTATCTAAATTTACCATGTTGTTTTCTTTATGTACCTTTAACAGTTCTGTTCTCTTAGGAAATTATTTAGATTTTCCTTCTGACCTAATAAATATGTTAAAGCTTTGATGTATATTCTTGCTTGGATATACTGAAGATGCACCCCAAGTGTTCTTGCCTTGAACATTGATATCCACTGTAAGACACTGAGAAGCTAGAAGCTTTTTGTGATTGCAGAGTTGGAAAGTGGGGCCTTTGGGTGGCACTTAGAATTAGATAAGAGGGGAGCTGCTATGATGAATTGTTGGCAGACTTAAAATGAAAGATAGAAATACCCCACTCTCTCCTCTCTCTTTCCCCTTCTCTTTGTCCCTCCATTTCTTTCTGGAGACATGATTCTCTGTATCACCTGGGACTCTGCAGGTAAGGGCATTTATATACAGGTGGGCCCTTGACCTTGTTCCTCCAAAACCTGTGCCAAGATAAAAGTTTTTTCCTTTAAAATTCACTTATCATGTAGAAATCTGTTATTGACAACAAAGTTGGACCAATATAATATAGAGGCAGGTATGGACATACACACACATATATTTGTGTAGCAGAAGTATTTACAACAAGCACTCTAATCAAGGTAAACTCTCATTGCTAAAATTGTTCTTTCTATAGGAGTTTTGATTCATGAATCTTTGAGCAGAACATTTATCACCTACTCCATATAATTCTAAGTGATTTGAGTGAGATGTACACACATGCATGTGCATATGTATGTTGTCATTTCATGAATGACTTTCCACGATGCTTGGGGCTTTTACAAGGACCATGTCTTCTGTTAGTTCAATATCTGACTCTTATGGCAACTCTTTAAGTCTATAATCTTCTCACTTGTGTGACTAGTCTCATTTAGTATTTTGATCTTTTATTTGAATGGCATTTTACTGTTTTATTTTAGTTATATTCTATAACACTGTTATGTTTCATTATAATGAATATAGAGATGCCTTCTTATAAAAATCATTTATTTTTTAATCAAAATTTAAAACCCTATATGGAGAAAAAAAGCATAGGTCTTGAATTCTTGACAAATTCTACTTTGCCTTTTAGATGGAGTTTGAGTATTTTCTCTTTGTGAAACCTTTCTAGAAATAACTAGGCTCCAGGTCACCTGAGCACCATCTCTTCATAGTCCTCCTCACATGAACTCACAGAAATGAAAAGACATGTTTCCTTATTTCATACTCTCTTAGTTTTCTCCCCAATAATATACCAATACTATCATTCTGAATTTTCAATGTGCCTGTGCATGTGTGTGTAGGCACATGTGCATATGCATGTGCATGTACATGTATGTGTCTCTGTGTGTATGTGTGTGTGTGTACATGTGTGTGTGTGTGTGTGTGTGTGCATTTATACATGTTTGAGTGTTTGCATGCCATGGTATAAGCTCAGGTGTTGGTCCTCACTGGGCTTCATGTCAGACTAACTGGCTTGTGACCTTCTGGGAGATTCTTATGTCGCTGCCTCCCATCTTACAGAAGGGCTACAAGGGCTACAAAGGTATGCTAAAGAATTCAGATTTATATGTGTTCCTGCAGCCTAAACTCTGGTCCTCACACTTGCATACAGACACTGATCTGCACCCCCACTAATGGTATTCTTGATTCTGTAGAGACTTGAGTTCCCTGAGGTCATCCCTTTAGTACAGAAGTTCTCAACCTGTGGGTCATGACCCTTTTGGGAGTCAAGCAACCCTTTCACAGGGGTCACCTAAGACCATTGGAAAACAGTGATTTATAATGACCTATAAAAATAGCAATATTGTAGTTGTGAAGTATAATACAAATAATTTCATGATTGGAGATCACCACAGCATGAGGAACATTACACAGCGTTAGGAAGGCTGAGAGCCAGTGCTTTAGTGTCTGGGGTACTTGCCAAGTGGAAAAAGGGAAGAACTTTTTATACAAAGTCATAGGCATGGTAAGAAGGTGGTGCTCCTGTTTGGCTCCTCTCTAGGCCCTTATTGTGTCTGGAAACTATTCTGCATTAAGAAGGGCATGGGGAGTAAGATCAGGATACATGAACATGGACAGATTTGCATAAGCATCAATTATGTGCAAAGGGAGGTTCTGTGTCTATATCCTCATTCCAAAGTCTTGGGGAAGCTGGTCTTTTTTATGTTTGTTTTTCTACTGTACTTCAAAAGTTTAGTAACTGGGTTTTCTAAAGAGTGAAGCTTAAGGAAAATGCACTCAAGGAAAATTTTTCTATGGGAAATGAGAGATGACTAAGAACTGAGCCATTAAACACTACATCGTATTCCTATATAGGCAGTGAGCTCCATTGGGAGTTTAGACTACATGCTTGCTTTTCTATGAGATGACTGGCAGGTTGAGCACCATGCCTGGGTTGTTTGGCTTTGTGTTTGCTCTTTGCTTTCCATCTTTGATTGCATGGGGGAGAGCATGCAGTGTGCAGCCACCACTGTTAGCCATTGTTCCTCTCTCTGAGCATTCATCTTTATGGGGTACTGCATATCAGGCTGAATAAAGACCTTCCAGTTTCCCCATGCCCAGGGTTCCAGCTTCCCCTATCTCTGCTGCATATGCATTCTGTCCCCTGTTGCCACCATCTTATGGTCTTATCTTTCCTAAATGATTCTTATTACTTTTCTCTATTCTGATTGCTCTTGAAGCTGCCCTGTGATCTGTCACCCCCATCCTTGTCCACCCTAGAAACCAGGGGTAACTTACACACATTCTCCTTTGGAAGAAAATAATTGCCAGAGCTAACAGCTAAATAGAGACAAGAGGGGTGAGAAAGAGCACTTTCAGGAACAAGGAAGGCTTATCTGGAACTCAGATGTCTGAAACATGTTGTATCTTGTAAATAACCAGGAAGTGATCACGTGTGGACATACTTCCAAAAGTGGCCATTCTGCTGTGCTGTTGATGGTGACTTATAATTTCTTAGTGATAAATATAATGGACATGTTGTTAAAAAGTGTTAATAGGCTTGACTATGAGTTATTTACACTAGTGGATAGTAAAGGACTGGGTTTTAGAACCTTTTCTATTCTATACACTTAACAATGGTACCATAAGTGTGTTTGCATTATCTAATGTTATAGAAGAGAAGGTTGGGTGCTGAAGATCTTAAAGGATTCATCATATAAAACTAGTGGTGAGGCTGGTAGAACTGGGATTTGAATAAGGTCTATTTAGTTCAGCAAGATATGGCTAGATGCTTACAATTAGCCAAACAGCCAGTCTGCATGGTAAATGCTACCCCACACTGACCCCTGCCCCACTCTGCTCTGCCACCACTATGGCCTTCATTTCTCTCTGCATCCTCTTTCTCATTTGTCTCCTCTTGGACTCTCATTCCTTTGAAATTCCTGAAGCTCTTGCCCTCATTCTCTCAACTCTCTCCAAGAATGACTTCTCTTTGATTACCTTTATACCCTGAGGGCTTCACATGTTCCACAGTCTGGTTGGTTCTCCTACCTGCAGTGACACATGTACACTGGCACTCCTGTATGTTTGATCCACAGAGCCTCTACATTCCAGTTACTAATTTAATAAATCGAGTCATCTATGAATCAACTTTGTGCTACATGCTCCTCAGCCTTTTACTATCCCGACACATACAACTCAGGAAGGACAGAAAGCCCCACCCAGTGTTCCTAGAACTCCCTTGTCCCCATCTTGCAAAACAAGAAACTATTTCCTTTCTTCTATCAAAACAGATTATGTCAGATTGCATTTAAATCCCAAAATGGCCTGCCACTTTCCAAATGATGGCAGAGGCACTTGTAGATCTTCATTTGTTGAGCAGATATACCAAATCTCCAAGACCACATGAAAGTACTATTGTTCCAATCACCATTGTGCAGAAGAGATAGTGGAGACTCAGAGAGGTCAATCATTTCTCCAGAGTTGTAGAGCCAGGAAATGGTGCAGAAGAGAATCAGGCCAGAGAGTGAGTCCAGAGGCCATTCTTAGCTCTTACAGTCCGACTTACCATCTCATCTCATTTGACCCAACTCAAAATGCTCAAGACTTTCTGAGATATGCACATTCTGTGAGAGTCTCTTAGGTTTCTTGACCAACATATTTGGCACATTGGATCATGGGAGAGAGGTCCTAGCCATCCACCTAAGAATAATATATAAAAATATAATTAGTGCTTATATTAAGAGTAAGAAATACCTACTCCTAGAGGCATTTCAGGTGTGACTGCTGTGTCACATGTGTGTCAGTAGGTGACAGAGAGGAGACAACCCATGTCCACACTCAGTGTTCTGACCTGTGAACATCCCAATGATTAGCCTAACATTCCCTGAAAAAAGTTAGCCTGAGACTGCTACCAGTCCAGCTCCAGGCAGACCAGGCAGGAATCTGAGGACAGGAAGCAAGCTGGAAACTAAAAGAACCTGCTTGGGACCACAGGCCCTGGGTCGGAGTGACCCAGAGACAATTGACACTCTCAAAGGCCCACTCAGTGGGGTAACCTGTGTGAGGAGTGAGCCCAGGACGAGTAACAGACTGGCACCATGGGACCCAGACAAGAAGCTAGCCTGTGATGACCACTAGTCTAGCACCACACAGACCTGGGGGCGGGGCAGACCGTGCTTCAGATGACCCCTACCAGATGACACAATGTACAAGCAGGGTATAGCACTCCAGAGACCACTCCTGAGACACCCCCAGTCCCAGATACTGCAGGTGCCACTAAAAGGAGCAAGTGGTAGAGAATTGGAAGAGAAAGAGAAACAGAAGGATGTGTACACAAAGAAGCGAGGCAGAACTGGAGACTCAAGGGTAATGAGGAAAAGTCAGTTGTGAGTAGCTGGTGATGCCATCTAGGACCACGGTATAGTCCTGGTTTGTGCTGCCACCAGAGGTCACATCTGGGCCCATGACCCTGTAGCAGCAGGGTCTGATACTATCAAAGGCCAGGCAGATGTTGATGTGCAGAACTGGCCTTACCTGCCACCTGGGTATCATGGGATAGATATTTGGCTCTAGAGGCATGGGAGCAGGAGAGATGACCCTGCCCTTCTGCCTCTAAGCTGCAGTATTGGTGTAAGTGGCCCACACACATTGAGGTGGTTGTGGGTGAACTAGCCTGAGGATTTGAGCATGGGAGAGCTGGACCTACCACCTATCTCCCTACAGTGGCATGGTCATCAGAAAGTTACCCTCCTCCTTTCTCCCTCCTCCCTCCTCACTCCTTACAGCAAGTGGGAGACCTGGCCCTAGGGTCATTAGAGCAGGAGAGCTGTCCTTGTGTTTTACCAGCTGCAGCACTTGGGAGAGCAGGCTTAGAACCTCTCCTGGGCAGCACAAAAGACTTGGCCCTGGACATGGGTGTTGCAGGTGAGCCAGCCCCAAGGACATAAGTGTGGGACAGCTGGCCTTGCCTTTTGTCTGCTGGGCTGTGGCACAGAAGAGGGAGAGACACCCTCCCCCTATTCCTTGTCCCTCACCACCTATGGCAGACTGAAGAGCTAGCCCCATGGTCATGAGAGTGATAGAACTGGCCATATGCCTCACCAGCTACAACACTTGGGAGAGCAGCCCCTGTACCTATCCTGGGCAGCAAGGTAGAGCTAGCCCTGGTTACAGGAGTTTTAAGTAAGCTGGTCCTAAGGGCATAGGAATGGGAAAGCCAGTGGTCTGACTATCACAGACATCTCTCAGACCCATATCTAGAGCTTTGAATTGGCTCATCACAACATCCACCCCATCGTTGAACTGCTGGAGTACACGAAGGGGCTAGCCCTACAGGTACAATACTATGGGACCTCTAAGACACAGGGCAACAAATAGGGTATCCAAGAGGAGTCCCAGTGATATTCCAGTATTGATAGAATAACAGAAGCCTAAGGCCTGTATCAGACAGACCACTGAGTCATTAGAATAAACATTGGTGAGCAAAGAAGTATGGACAAAAAGAGTATGCTGTGGTACATACTGTGATATGCTACAGCTTCCACAATGAGATTTTTTTCTCCACTGGGGAGGAAGGTGCCAGGGTAGAGGGTTGGTATGAGGGGAGGGAGGAATGAGTGAGATTGGGTCTATGATGTGAAATGCACAATAAAAACAACAAAAAGTTTTAAAAAGGTAAATATACCCAGGTAGTGTAGGCGTTTATTATTGTCTTCATTATGTTTATAGGTTATATACCAGTATGCTAGCATTTTCTTAGAGTTTGGGGGATTTTGTTAAGCAAATGACTTAAATTGTTCAGATTCCACAACTTGAGAATCAAAAAGAGAATTGCATCAAAATTACGCATTGCCTTGGACAGAAATTTCATTCAAGGACTGAATCAATGAGAAATACTCATCTTCTTCATGTGCTGAGTGTTTTTCTATGCAAAGAGCAGAATAATGTGATCATGGGATGATGCTAGCTGCAATAATTCTTACAGGAAACAAAGGCCCAGGCCATTACAGATGTGTCTACACCAATAGGACTCACATCTAAGCTGAATTAATTACATCAGAACTGCTCATTTCCACCATTCCTCTGTTTTTTTTCAAGCAACTCGGTGACTTTGTAGAGCTGTGGGTCTAGTCATCAGTTGTGTGTGGTTTAGCATGAATAAACAATGCTGAGATTCAGTTCTCAACAGAAGAGAAAGCAGTAAATGAAGGCAGCTCTTTCAGTGTGAGAACATGCCAGAATCCCCTAGTTCTGCTTGGTACTGATTTTTTAGGGCAGAAATAACAGGCGTATAGTCAGAATATAGAGCGAACACCTGAGAACACTGGCCTATGATGTATTTAATTTTATTTCTATTACTGTTAAGTGAAACTTAGTTTTTAAAAAGTGTAGGTTGAAATGGTTGGGACTGGAAATGTTGCAGAACTTAGATTTTTCTTTTTTGTTTCTGGAATCTTTCAAATTCATAATGAAATATTTTGGTGATGGGATCCAAGTGTAAGCTCAACATTTATTTCTGTTTCATGTATGATTGTAATATATCTTAAATGTAATTTCACACATTATTTTTAGTACTTTTATGAATGGGAAGAAAAAGCTTGTGTGTGTGCACTGAGCCACCTTTAAGTGAGGCAAATAGTAGGTCCACACATCATCAGATTTTCCACTTGAGTGTTACATTGTCACTTAAAGGGTTTAGGGTTTAATTTTTTCTCATTGTTATTCTTTGAGAATTTTGATCATACTCACTCTCCTCTCAGGTTAGCTCTCCCTTTTTAATTGACCAAACTGTGTGTCCTCTTAAAATAAAGCAAAGAAAGCAAACAAACAAAAATACAATTTGTGCTGCCCATTTACTCTTGTATATGTGGCCTTCTACTGGAGCTTGATAAACTTACCAAGGGCCACAATCTTAAAGAAAATGGATGCTCCATTTCCCAGCAGCCAGCAATGGCCAGTAGCTTCTCAGAATGGGGTGGGACTTCATGCCTACTTCCCAACACCCCTTGTTTGAGATAGGGGTTCTTTGTGTAGCCTGTCCTGTCCTGAAACTCACTCTGTAGACCAGGCTGGCCTCAAAATTGCAGAAACCTGTTTTCTTCTGCCTCTCACATACTGGGATTAAAAGGCTGTGGCACTACCACCTACCCAGCTACCTACCTTCTCTTGTAGTTCTGGGAATTTTCTGGCTTGAGTTTGCATGGATCTTGTGACTGGTGTCCCAAGTGCTGTGACTTTATATGTATATCTGCCTTGCTTTGTCTAGAAAACATTATTTCCTTGCACTCATCCACTGTCTCTGACTTTTAGAATCTTTCTGTTAGCATCTTGTACATGAACCCTTAGCATCTAGAAGAGGGGATATGATATAGATGTACCTTTTGGAGTTGATAATTCCAAGGTCTCATTTCCTGCACTTTTGCTACATAGTTAATAGCCATGCAATGCAAAAAAAATTTTCTGATGAGGGATGACAGATGCATGAATCTATAGGTACAAGGAAATGTCATTATGAGTTGTTTTAATATATTGTCTGTTTAGCAGGGTAATAGAAGTACCTTTTTCCCTAGAGCCTATTACCTGTCTGGCCATAGGTCCTTGACCCCAGTAATGGTTCCATGTATGCCTTTCAATTTTTGGAGAAGAATCTAAATCCAATCAAAAAGAGGTTGTTTATTCCAATGGCATTCATTCTACTAGTGGCCATGTCTTTCCAGAAAAGTCATTATTGTAGCCCATATCATTTATAGCTGGGTAAGACTAAAGACTATTTTTCCTCCTCTGAAAGCTTGCATAGCTTCTTCTAACACTATGAAAGATAACCAGTAGGGATGAATCTTCCAAATAAGTACCAGCTTGAGTCCCCCATGTTATGACTTAAGTATGTGGTGTCTTCAACCACAGTGGCTTGGCATCAAGTTCAGTATGGTAGCCAAGATCATTGTCAGTATCCCGTAATTTGGGGTGCCAATGAGACCTCAGTGGACAAAAACTCCATTAGGTGGCCCACTCTTGGTTCTGAGATTTTTATTTGTAATCGCCTACTAGATACCACAGGTCCGTGGATTTAGTTTTGTGGAGCAGTCTGGCAGAAATTTTGTTATTCTTCTGCTGAGGCAGAAGTTTCACGACAACATGTAATCATAGTGAGAACTTGTCTTCAAAACATGATTTCTTCTGAGTGTTAGGGGAATTCAGATATCAGATCTCTTGGAGCAGATGACAAACCTATACACAGCTATATGAATTTAAACACATACGAAGATTCATGTGCACACAGCAGTCTATAAGGCGGACTCCTCCCCAAATTACCTACTGTGCTCTGTTCTTATGGTACATCTTCCCAATAGCCCTTGACAAATACTATTTTCAATACTTCTTTTTGTTCATTCTTCTGAGAATGTCCTGGGTTTTTACAGTTTACAACCTTTTGAGGTCGGTTCCTGTACTCAACATTTCTCTAAGATTCACCCAAGTCCCTTATATGAGCTGTCTTCTGGGAGGGATTTACTGAAGTTCTTTCTGCTAGTATCCCAGAATGTGGCTTTATCTGAAAAGAAGGTCCCTGTAGCTGTATTAACCCAGGCTCATGTGAGAGAAGAGCAGGAAGCCTTCGTGTCTGACATCTTCATAAAGACAGGGTCACAGAGAAGAATGCTGTGTGAAGACAAAGAACACAGGGGGAGCAGAGGCTGCCTGAAGATGGAGGCAGTGATTGAGATGATGTTGCCACAAGCCAAGAGCTCTTGGGCCACCAGTGCCAGGAAGAAGCAGAGAGAGATTCCAGCCCAGCACCTCACAGGGAACTTGGTCCTGCTGACATCTTGATTTATACTTTTAGCCTCCAGAACTGTGAGATAAATAAATTGTTGTTATTTGAAGTCACTCGGTTTGTGGCATTTTTAAATAGCAGCCCTAAGAATCTAATACAAACACTGAAGTGGACATTTTATTTTTTGAATATCTAAAAATTATACCAACAGGGTTAGTAACAAAAGACTGGTGCTATAAAACAAAGAACAAATATAGTAGAAAGACATTAATAATTAAGGAATGCTGAACAAATCAGCAGAAAAGATGTGTACCTAGCCAGCTCTGGGAACTGGATAGAAGAACTAGCCAGACTGCAAACAGGGGTAAGATACCATCCTCCCCCATTATTAGTAAACTCAAGCAAATCTGTTATATCTGTTATTTATTTACATTTCCACAATTTCTTATGCCTGTTTTCTATTTTTTAAACATGTTATTCTTTCTTCTCTTTAAAAAACCTTTGGAGTGTCAAATAACTTCACTTAAAAGGCTACCTATGTTTAAATTGATCTTGGGACTGTCTTTACAATATTTTTGTCAGACATATGTTTTAAATTATACACTGTCAAATCAGCCATTGTCTCTCTTGAAATATTTCCTCTGAGTGAGATTTCATATTGTTTTATGCTGCATATTACCCCAGCATTATAAAACTATTACCATGTATTATTCTCTAATTGCTTTGAATTTTTAATACCAATTTTTCTGAAGTCTAATTTTGTGTGCAACAGGAAAAATGATGGTATAGAGTTTTCCAAATTTGTATCTGGTTATGCCAAACCTAGTCTTTGTTACATCTGTTGAACCAGGCTTCTTTGGTTTTCATTTCTGGCTTCCTTACAGTTGTGGCTCTGTTTCTAGATGGTTCTGTTTCATCTTCCTAGTCTATTTCTTTTTACTTCAAAAACACACTTGTTTCCTCCAGCTTCTTTATCAAGGTGTAGATATGTAAACGCCTTGTTTAAATTAATTTCCAGTGAATTTTAAAGAGTGTGTTTGCAAAAGAAGTTGTCTTTCTAATTTCATGTCTCCTAAATATAGAAACAAACCTGACTTTTGTGTGTATTTTATATACCACAACTGTACTGAAGTTGCTTATTGATCTTAACAGAAATTTGGTGGAATCCTGAGTGTTTTCTATATATAAGATAATATTCTCTGCAAACAGAGAAAATTCAATTTTTTCTTTTCCATTTTGGATGCAGTTTGCTTTTTTCATTTTCTTGCTTAGTTTCTCTGGAGATGATATTGAGTATTATACTGAACAGAAATGTCAATAATAAGAATTCTGGTTTTATCCCTAATCTTAAAGGGAAGTGTTTTATGTATGTCTTATGTGGGTTTGTTTGTATTAACTGTGAGTTTGCCATAGTGGCTTTAGTATGTTGAGGGATATTGTTGAGTATTTATCAGGGTTTGGGAAGGAGCCCAGAGCCCCATGCATACTAGGTCAGTGTTCTAACACTTGGATTTTTTTTTACCCAGCCCCAAGAGTGTTGAATTTTGTTGAGTGGTTTCTCTGAGTCTTTTGAGATGCTCCCATGACATCTATTCTCCATTCTGCTGATGTGATATATCACATTTATTGATTTGCATATGTTGAACCATTTTTGCATGCTAGGATTAAGTTATATTTGATCATGTTGTAAAGTTTTGTTATTTTGTAAATTAGTTTGCAAATGTTTTGTTGAGCATTTTTAGGTTGTATTCTATTTTTTTAATTTCTTTTTTTTATTAGATATTTTCATTACTTACATGTAAATTTCTCCTTTCCCATTTTCCCCTCCAGAAAACAAAGAAAAAAACAAAAACAACAAAAACAAACCCCTGTTGCCTCCCCCATCCCCATGCCTGCCACCCCACCCTCTCC
>NW_022196904.1:113169510-113191835 GCF_008632895.1 Mastomys coucha
TTCTTTGATTCGGTTTGCAAGAATTTTATTGAATATCTTTGCATCAATATTCATAAGGGAAATTGGTCAGAAGTTTTCTTTCTTCGTTGGGTCTTTGTGTGGTTTAGGTATAAGAGCAATTGTGGCTTCATAGAATGAGTTGGGTAGAGTGCCTTCAGTTTTTATTTTGTTGTATAGTTTGAGGAGTATTGGTATTAGGTCTTCTTTGAAGGTTTGATAATACTCTGTGCTAAACCCATCTGGTCCTGGGCTTTTTTTGGTTGGGAGACTATTAATGACTGTTTCTGTATTGTATAATGATGTGGGCCTCTTATTTTTTTGTCCTCATGGTGTTTGGTTTTGGTCTCAGAGGCTTGTTGAATTCTGAAACATAAGCTTGGGAACTTCTTCAGTTTTTTGAATGTGATTTTGAAGTATTGTCATCACTTGATCTTTAGATGTTTGGTTGAGTCTTGAGCCTCTCTTTAGTTCAGGAGGGTTTTTATTTACTAATCCAGTCTCCTCTTTCATTATTGATCTGTTCACATTTTCTGCATCTTCAAGATTTAGGCTTAATGAATTATATAGAATTTTTGATTAAAAATAATTTGACCATTCTGTATCATTTAAGTAAAGAACTTAACCCATTTACACTAAAAAGATTATTGGTAATTAGGATTTAACATTCCTTTTTGTTTGTTGTCTTTGATTTTTCCTTATTTTTGAGAATTTGATACATATGCAAATGAAATATGATTCTATCCATCCCAAACTTTGCTTCCAATTCTCACCATATCCTTCACAATACATCCTACTTTCAAGTTCATGTTTCTTTTCTTTTTTGCTTGTGGCAACTCACTGAATCCAGTTAGTATTTCCCATCCTCTGGAGCGCTGGAACATGGAAAACTTACCAGTGTTCACATCCTCATGAACGAATGATGCTCTCTGTGTCCCAGCAACTATGAGCTACCAATCAGTACTTGAGTTTGCTTGGCTTGATCTCACTTAGGTCTTGGGCAGGTAAGTTACAGCTGGTGTGAGTTGCGGTTGCACTAGTCATGTCCAGAAAATAGCATTTCCCAGCTCCCTGCTCCATCTTCCAGCTTTCGCATTCTGTCTGCCTCCTCTTCCACAGTATTTACTAAGCTTGGCTAGAGGGTGGTGCTGTATATAGGAGTCTGGTGTAGGCTTGAGCACTTGTTGAGGGTTGATGTACATGTCCATTGAGCACCTAGCTATTCTTAGCACACTCACAAACCTTTGTTTTGAACTTACTTTCTTCTGTCGTCTTCTTTGATAAGGTCATGTGGCTGAATTCATTGTGTCTTCTCTATCTTCAGTGTACTGCTACTATTTTATCTTTACATGAGGCTCACACGCAACACTCTACAGTCTACTTTGAATCACTAACAGGTTAAGTTCAATCATACAAAGAAATTCTAAACTTAACCTTCTTTCTTTTTAATATTTTAGATTCATATGCTATACTTTTATTTTCTTATACTACATATATTCATTAACAGGTTATACCTATAGTTATTTTAAATAACTATAGGTTATTTCTCTCTTTTAATATTTATTCTAAACTTGAATGTGGTTGCCAACTCCTATTACAGTAGTATCTTAATCTGGCCAAGGTCTTTGCTCCATGGGAATGTTGTATGTTTAGAAGGTTGTATGTTCTCAGCATTCTTTCTTTTCACCTTATGTCTGCCATCTGCATTTCTTTGCAGACAAGTGTAATGACGGCTGGATTCTTTCAGTTTCTGTTTGTCTAGGAAATTGTTTGTCTTTCCTTCATTCTTGAATGACAAGTTTTTCAGTTATTAGATGACAGTTTATTTCAGTAGCTGTGGCTATAGGTTAGAGATGTTCTTCTGAGCCTTGAGGCTGTGATCTCATTGTCTCTCTATGTCTATGTGCTGTGTGTGTGTGTATGTGGGTGTGGGTGGGTGGATGGGTGTGGGTGTGTCTGTGTATATGTTCATTCATGTGTTTGAGGGTTGATGTTCATGCCCATGCTTGCATAAAAAGATGTCAGGGGTTGATGCTGGGTCTTTTCCTCTGTTGTTCACTTTATTTTTTTCAGAGAGCCTGGAGCTCAAAAATTTGATTTGACTAGCCAATCCTCAAGCTTCTGTTATCAGCTTTTTCTCACTATAGGAATTGTGGTGCCACTTAACCTGGCTTTTATGTAAATATTAAGGATTACAATTCAAGTCTTCATACTAGCACAGTAAATACTTTAGCCACTGAGCCATCTCACAACTACTTTTTCTGTTGTAAATTCCAGTAATACTCTGATACATTTTTCTTATCCACTCATCCCGATATGGACAATGTTGCTTTTCTGTTTTAGTTATTGTAGACAATGTTACTTTTAATGTAGACAACCAATGATGTCTTTAAGAGCCTATTTTAACTAGTGTGAGTGTATATTCAGTAATGGCATTTCTGGATTATGTGGTAGAATATTTATTTTGTTTGTATTTATTTTTGTCTTTTAGTAACTTTCCCTTCTTGAGTTATAGGGGATATATGAAGTCTAACATTTGTAAAATGCTGTTCTATAGTTTATTTCAGTAAATGAATACTTGTTTCTCAATCTGTAATTTAGTAAATGCCACGAACATCTCTAAAAGTAGTAATTCCTCACATTCATTGCCTTGTAGCATGTCTTGTTGAACACTACACCAGAAGTTATTGTGTGATATAAGAAGGACTTATGTGCCACAGCCCTTCAGTGTGAGGTGCTTTTATGTTAAGCTGACTCTTGGTAGGCTTATGATTCCATTTAATTTTGATGCCAGAAGCTTCGTATATTCCCAGAGTTCTTACTCCCCTGTGCATCTCAGATGTCTGCGAATACTCCCTCTCCATGTGAGGTAGTTCCTTTGGTCATCAAGCCTGGGGTGAGGTTGTGTCTTCCAAGGCTAAAGAGGATTGCAGCTGCTGTGCTTCTCAGTGTTGCTTCTCTTCCTTTAGACCAGAAGGTAGCAGGGGAGGGGCAGGAGCTGGAGTTTAGGCTGCCCTCCCCCAGGTGAGATGAAGTGAAGTCTTTCCTCTGGAGAATAGTCCTTCCTACTGAGGGTCCACTGGTCTTTTTTGGGTTTACTCTTCAGTGGGCAGCTCTTCTCCCCAACACTTAGATCCACATGAGGCCTTACTCTGCTCTTTCTTTGCAGAGACACTCTGAAGGGATTTCTAGAGATGAACCTTATGAAAGGGCAGAGGACCCTGCAGTATAACAGAAAATATGTACTCAGGGATGGGGTTGGAGTTCAGTGGCACCCAGCATGCACACAGCCCCAGGTTTCCTGCATGGCACTGAATATTTTTAAAAGAAAGAAAGGAAATAAAAATATATCTAGTTTCTGTTCTTGTCTCCTGGCATAGAGCTTTAAATGCCCTTGGAATTTACAAACTTTTGTGTGCTCCTGGGATGACCCCTGAAGATATATCATTAACAAGACCAAGCTTAGTTTGCAGTTAGGACTTTTGGCTTCAACCACTACCTCGGGGGAGGAGAAAGGCTGGACACCAGGTCAAGTCACCAATGCAGCTAATTAGTCAATTCTGCATACGTGGAGAAACATCTACAGGAAACCTGTGAAGGGCCATGGAGTTTTGGGCTGGAGACTATAATGTATGAGCTAGGTGTAGTGGGCAGAGAAGGTATGGGACTTTGCACCCTGTGTCCACCCTGTACCTTGCCTCCACAGCTGACTCTCCCTCTTAGCTGCTGTGCAGCATTGTAAGAAAAATAGTTAACGCAACTGATCTCATGGTGCTGAGAATCATTCTAGTGAATTACTTAAATTCTTGAACCTGTGTGGCCTGTGCTGAGTAGTTGTCTATTCAGACTGGAATAGAATTCTGAATACCTAATTAATATCAATCAATCACATACCTCTATGACAGGGATGCCTGGCCATTCCAAACTCACACTACTCTGCTCAGCCCCAGAGGTTCATCAGGATTATCAGCTATTTTTCCCACAATGGGGTCTTGAGGGTGCTTCTCCAGGCAGCTCTTGACTCTAACCCACCATGACACATGTATCTCCAGATTTCAAAGCGATGGTGATGCCTTGTGACTTTAGTTCTATGATGGATCCAAGAAAATGGACTGACCTTCAGTTTGCTCAACACTTCCTTGTTGTAAGGATAGTTCTTATTGTAAAGACCCCAAAGTTTTCTACTGTTATCATTTACACCAACCCTGAGTGGCCGTGATTCAGTGATATAGCCCCTCTTAAACTCTGGATATGATTGTTTCCTGTCCATTTGTGGAGCCAGGCTAAAGCTTTTCTCTGACCTATGATATTTGTTTGGCTTTTCTACCAAGATAGATGGACTGAACTGAAAAAGTTTCTACCATTTCAGTTTCAGGGCTTTCTGTTGTATGCAGAAGAAAGCCAAGGATGTCTTTGAAAAGTATGAGCTTGGGTCCTTTTCATTTATTCATATTTTCATAAAGCTATAGCTGTAATCATAAAACAAATACATGCATATAGCTTGCATACTCAGATATATGCATATATGATTCTGCATTAAGGGGATCATAATGTCAAGCATTTTATCATCATTAAGTTACACATAATCTTTTGTTTCTTTTTTATTGATTGAAAATTATATACACACATATAATTTATTATGATTACATTCACTTACCATCCACTCCCTCCTAATTTTATCCCTCATCAACTATCCCTCCCAATTTTACATAGTCACTTATTATTATTTTTAACCAACTGGGTCTACTTAGTGCTGTCTGTATGTGCATGGGAATATGACCATTTACTGAAACATATGTAGTCTTTCTGGGGCCATATCACTGAAGAAAAATTAGTCTTTCTTAGCAACCATTAGTTGACAATAGCTGCTTATCTAGGGGTTGGCCTTCCTAACCACCTCTCTCTACAATTTAACTGGTTTGATTTTATTGAGGCCTTCTGTATGCTCTCATAGATGATGCCTGTTCATGTCTACAGCTGACCTGTTTGTGTCTGAAAATGGTATCTTGTTTTAGTTCTCCACCCCCTGGCTCATTCAGTTTTTCTACCCCTCTCCCTTTATGATCCCTAAGCCTTGGGAGGAGGGTTGTGCCATATATGTACCATTGAGAGCTAAGGACTTCACAAGCTCTTATTTTTCTGCAAGTTGACCAGTTGTGTGTCTCTATCTTAATCACCACATATATCACAAAAACGGATTCTCTAATGATATTTGAGAGATGCACCAATCTGTGGGTATCATAGTACATCATTAGGAGTGATTTAATACCATCTATTTAGCAGAATGTAGCCTTCAGATTTTGGCCATATTAATTAACAGTGACAGACATTATGGAGTAAACTTTAAATTCAAACAGAAAGTGGTTAGTTACTTCTGTAACATCTGTACCACTCTTGTATTGATGGGCATGTGCTTCCAAGATGGTTGTTATTGTAGTTTGCAAGGTTCACAGATGGATAAAGTCAATGGCTACTTTTTACCAATGGTAGCATGCGTAGAACCTTCTATGCATAAAAACTAGGCTGAAGGGATGAAGCTTCTAGGTTAGAACCAGTTTGCTTTCATTCTTTTAGCTAACTGCCTTCCATACTTTCCCTTTCAAATCATACCCAGTCCTTATTGCATAATCTGAACCATATTGTACTGTATGTATTATATGTTATATATAGCATTGGATGTAACTTTCTGAGCCTCTCTGTGTTTAGGATACCATATAGACACAAGTACATAGTGAAGGATTTATTTTGATGGTTGTTTGCAAACCATGACGTTTGCTCACTGGCTCCTCTTGCCTGTTTCACTGTCCACTCGTTCTGAAAGCTGCTGCAGATCAGCTGGTGACAACTAGCCACAATACAGCTATTATGGTTGGACCTGTTCTTCACTTCATTTTTCCTTCCCCAAGTGATTCTGCATTAATAACCTGAACTCATATCCTTTGGCACCAGCACTTTTATTTCTATATGATAGACTCCCAGAAGTGGGATTTCTGAGTTGAAAGGTATATGTGTTTTTAATTTTGGTAGCTATTTCCAAAATGCTTTCACTGGTACCTTGTCTTCAGTGTACATATATATTGACAGCATTTCTGATTTCTTCCACTCAAATTTTCTACCTCTTCTTGAGTCAGCTTCAGTAAATTATATTTTCTTAAGAACTCATTTATTTTGCATGGATTTTTCCAACTTTATGGTATAAATTTTACATAAGAGTTTCCAATTTTAAAATTCTCCCTTATATTTGTAAAGCTTTGAACATCATACACGTGTCTTCTCTGATTATGTTGTGATTCTTTGAGTATAACTCCAAATTCTTTAACTCAAGAATGCCCAAGAAACCTGTGCCATTTTGTCTTGTCTATTTTGAAAGTAATAATTAATTAATTTTTGTGCATATGTGCACATGGTTTTAGAGATGGTAGTGGAAGTGGTGTTGGTGACAGGTGTGTGTGTGTGTGTGTGTGTGTGTGTGTGTGTGTGTGTGTGTGTGTGTATAGAGGCACTGGTATGCCATTTCTCATGTGAATTTGGATAAGAGGATAACTTCTGGGAGTGGTTCTCTTCTTCTACTTTGAGTTGAAGCATTTCTGCCCCACTATGTATTCCAAACTAGGTGGCACATGAGTTTCCGAGCAGTTCTCCCATCTCAGCACAGGAATGCTGAAATTACAGATATGCATCGATGACTTATCTGTGGGTTCAAGACCTTGCATGTGGTTCAACAGGCTTGAGCTTGTACTGTCTACTTACTCCCATAGCCCAGCCCTGGGAATTTGGTTCTAAATATTCTTTTGTCATTTCTTGGAATTTTGGAGGAGAAAAAAAAAGTCAGTATCTTGTTCTAAAAATCACACATTCACACATCGATTCAACCTTATATGTATTCATTACTAATGAACTAGCTATTTTAAGAAATAATATGTTTTACTAGATTGAATATGCACATGAAATAAACTTGTAGGAAAATCTTGGAAGGGGACAGTGACAGAAAGAAATGAGAGCATGCTCTGTATATGACCTCCTTTTATTCTGTATTACAAGAGAGCTATATAATGATGCCTATTTTACAGAGAGGAAAACTGAGGCAAAGAAAGCCAAAAAGTTGCTAACAATAGGATTTTTTTTCCTGAGAGAAAGTGAGTTAAGCATTATCACCTAGTCATTTGAAGAAGCCTATAGAGGGGCTGGCATGGTGCCTGGGTTGTTTACTGTTCCTGACAAGAGTATGCATACATGACTACTCATTGTTTCGATTATATTTTTGTACATTTAAATTTATTTTTATGCGTATTTGCCTATACTTATTTCAGAACACTATACCATGCAATGCCCATGGAAACCAGATGAGGGCATCAGACACCTTGGGACTGGAGTTACAATGGTCCTGTGTTATCACATGGGTGATGAGAATCTAACTTTGGTCCTCTGGAAGAGAAGTCAATGCTCTTCACCAAAGAGCAATCTCTTAAGCCCTTTTGGTGAGAATTTTTTAAGTTAAAATCTTCCTTCACACATAGACAAAGTTTCAGGATGAGGCCCTTACTCCAGGCATGAGCTCACAGCTGCAGCACCGGAGCATGAGGCTAATACAGGAGGATTATTATTTTGAGACCTCAGACTCTCACTCAGCAACCCACCTACCACCAACAGGAAACGCAAAATATAAATCCTGGACATATCCTAATGGCTGGAGTTTTATTATACATAAATGGAGAAAGAAATTATGAAAAATATCACATTAACAATAACTCAAACAAACAAAAAGTACCTAGGAATAAACCTCTCCAAAGAAATGAAATACCTCTATAATGAAAACTGTAAGACATTGAAAAACGAAGTTGAGGGGAAAAGGACATATTATAGATCTTCCACATTCCTGAGTTGGCAGAGCTATTATCAAGAAATTAATGCTACAACCCAAACTATTCTATACATTTATTGTGAAATTCATTGAAATTTCAATAATATATTTTACATGTCTAGAAACACAGACTAAAAATTCATTTGGAACCATAAAAGACCAGAGGTAGCTAAACAATCCTAAGAGCAAGAGTGCAGCTGGAGATATCACAGCCCTGGACTTCAGCTTACACGGAATAGCTACAGTGATAAAGACAGCCTGTCACTGTCATAAACCAGTTAGGCCAATGAAGCAGAATAGAGGGCCTGGAAATAAACAGACAAAGCTATCCTCATAGAATTTTCAACAAATGTAGAAAAGTCACATAGTTTAAAAAAAAAAAGATAGTTATTCAACAAATGGTGCAGGCAAAGTGGATGTCCAGCTGCAGAATGAAGCTAGATACATATCTTTTAATTCAAACAACAGCAGCAACAACAACAAATCAAATACCTTAATTAAAAACCTGAAACACATAAACTATTAGAGGAAAGCAGAGGGAATACCTTTCAAGACTTTGGGGTAGGCAAGAACTCTTTTAATGGAGCATCACTAGCATAGGGACCAGTCCTGGGAATTGATAGGTGGGACTACATGAAGGGGAAAAGTTTCTTCACGGCAAAAGAAACTTAATCAACAGAGCAAACAGATAGTCCACACAAGCTGGAGAGAATCTTTATCAGCTGCACCTAAGAGTTGCTGGTACCCAGAACTTACAAAACGTCAAGGAAATGAGACTGTCAGTCAACAAATGGGCTAACAAAGTAAACTGTGCTCAAAGGAAGAAGCACAGAATGTCAATAGCTAGTTTTAAAAAACACAATGTTTACTATTCCCAGTCATTGGAATTAGTGCAGAGAATCCTTAGAGAATTAGAAAACAGAGCTATCGTTTGACGTTTGACTCAGCCACTCTGATCCTGAAGACATACTCTAGGAGCCCCATACCCTAATCATAATGATATTTCCTCATTCCTGCTTACTGCTGCTCTGTTTATGCAAGGAAATGGACCAGCCTAGATGTCTATCCACAAATGAATGGATAATAAAAACGTGGTACACATCCAGAATGAAGTATTATCCAGCTGTAATGAAAAAAAAAAAGAAGTCATGAAATATGCAGGAAATGGATGGACTTGGAAGTACAATATTAAGTGAAGTGACCTAAATGAAGACAAAACCTGCATGTCCTCCCTTACATGAGAACTCCTAGCCTATGATGTATATAATGTATAACACAATGTATATAAAATTATATTGTATACATATATAATATATACAGGCCAATAGACATAATGTATATATATGTAATGTTTACAAGCATACACACATAAATACATGTATAATATAAGGCTATTAGTGTAGGTATAGTCTGTATTTAGGAAGGAAACCAAGGGAGGGTAATAGTATCGGAAAATGAAGGATAAAATGCAGGGAAATGAATGTATGTGCTACTAAAGAAGGCATAAAGCTATTTTTCCTGTGGCAGCAAATGAATAAAAATGTAATTGATGGTGGAAGTATAAAGCCTTAAGCACAGCTTCATGGCTTCAGAGTGGACGTTCTGTCTGGTTAGAGCTTCACTGAGGTTGATAGAGTTTGGGATGGGCAAGTGTCTCTGAGAACTTTTTAAATCAGCTGTGTGATGTTTTTACTTTTGACTTAATTAGAATAAAGTGATTTAATTTTAAAAAATGGATCCATTGGAGGGTGTGGCAGCATAAGGGAATTTACCAATACAGTGGAATAAGTAGAGTCTAAGCAGAGGCCACACAAGTAGCCCACCAGTAACTCTTCTGCCTGTCTGCAGTGCAGCTGTGGCCACCAGGTCATGCCTTGTTCTATGCTGGTCTACACTACCAAAAATGGATACCATCAGATCTGCTCAAATCAACAGGTTGCACAGGGTCATCTGAGCAACACATCAGGTACATTACACTCTCCTAGTGAGATAGACTTGGAATACAGGTTTTTCCTTATATTATTTGTTTTTTTTTCTATGACCAAGGCAACTCATCTAAAGGCAAACATTTAATTGGACCTGGCTTATGGTATCAGAGGTTTAGTCCATTACCATCAAGGCAGGAAGCATGGCAGTATGCAGGCATACATGGTGGTGGAGGAGCTGAGACTTCTACATCTTGCTCTTAAGGCAGCCAGGAAGAGACTGGAATTTCACACTGGGCAGAGACTGAGCATAGGAGACCTCAAAGCCCCCTCCCACAGTGACACTTTCTTCAACAAGACCACACCATACCTAAGAAGGCCACACCTCCTGATCATGCACTCCCTGTAGGCCAAGCATTCAAACATGAGTCTATGTGCACCAAACCTATTTAAAGCACCACATGTTGATGAAAACATCCCCAACATCAGCATCACGTACCATGATAGTACATTGTAGTTCACTGATGAACCTAAAATAGCACATTACAGTCACCCAAAATATACAGTTGGTATTGGGGTTCCTTCCTATTATGGATCATTTTGAGTTTGAGCACATACATAATGGCATAGCTCTTGTACTACAGTAACATCCAGAGCCCTAAAATGTAAAATTTCCCACCCTCCCTGTTCTTTCACCTCTGACAATTGCAGGATTTTTTTTCTCTATATCTCCTGCTTTTTCCAGACTGTTGTGCAGTTGGAATGGCTTAGTGTGGTTCCTTTTCAATTGGCTTCTTTTATGTGTAATACGCATTTCATTCCTCTATGTCTTCTCTGGCCTGGTATCTCATTTCCTTTACCTGGCTTGGGAGCACACCCAAGAAAACTGGTTTGGCGACCTGGCTCTGCTCTTGTGGAGTAACTTTAAACTTTCATCTTGGCTTTCTCAACTGAGTAATATTCTGTTACCTAGGTGTGGTAATATTCCATTTCCAAGCTGTGTTTAACTTTTCACAGGTGGGCATCTTGGTTTCTTCTACATTTTGTCAATTCATAATAAAAGCTGTTATAAACATTATAGTGTTGACTTTTGTATGTGTTGAAGTTGTGCATCTACTTAGGTAAATATTGATGCACATGGTAGTTAGTTTTTATGGATAGGCAATATTAACTAACCTATGGATGAGAGAAAGTATTTGCAAGCTGTACATCTCAGAGTGATTAAAATCCAGAATATATAAAGAGCCCAATTATACCATAACAATCCTCAACTCCAAATGTATTTATACTCTGAGATATGGGATTAGAGTATCATTGTATAAATTTGGGGGGGACACAAGTGAGACCATAAAAATGACTGATAATCAAGACATATGTATCACTTATGGGTGTAAGTTAATTTTGAACTTGTATACAGATCTTTGTAAAATGCTTTATGCTTTGAGGTCTTACTATTCTGTGTTGAATATACCACTTACTTCTAAGGGTGGTTGATTCTTTCCCATCCTTGAAGAGGGATTTTCATAGACAAGACTACCCACCTTGCATTGGTTTCCCTATGCCTTCTGTTCATGACTTTTAGGATAAGTAGGCCAGTTGGAAGGCTCATCCTTTCAGTCATATAAGAAGAAATGAGGCTGGATCTTATTATGCCTCCAATCCAGGCTGTCTTTTTTTTTCTTTATATAATTGAAACAACAAACTTCAAAGTAAAATCTCTTCTTAAAAATCATCCCACACCCTTCACAATAGTCACAAATAATTTAAAATACCTTGGTGTGACTCTAACTAAGCAACTAAAAGATCTGTTTGACAAAAACTTCAAGTCTCTGAAGAAGGAACTTGAAGAACATCTCAGAAGATGGAAAGATCTCCCATGGTCGTGGATTGGCAGGATTAATATAGTAAAAATGGCCATTTTACCAAAAGCAATCTACAGAATAAATGTAATCCCCATCAAAATTCCAACTCAATTCTTCACAGACTTAGAAAGACCAATTTGCAAATTCATCTGGAATAACAAAACACCCAGGATAGCCAAAACTATTCTTAACAATAAAGGAAACCCTGGTGGAATCACCATCCCAGACCCTAAGCTGTACTACAAAGCAATTGTGATAAAAACTGTATGGTATTGGTACAGTGATAGGCAGGTAGATCAATGGAATAGAATTGAAGACCCAGAAATGACCCCACGCACCTATGGTCACTTGATCTTTGACAAAGGAGCTAAAACCATCCAGTGGAAAAAAGACAGCATTTTCAACAAATGGTGCTGGCTCAACTCGCAGTTAGCATGTAGAAGAAGACAAATTGATCCATTCTTATCTTCTTGTACAAAGCTCAAGTCCAAGTGGATCAAGGACCTCCACATAAAACCAGAAGCACTCAACTAATAGAAAAGAAAGTGGGGAAGAGCAGCAAGCAGATAGGCACAGGGGAAAATTTCCTGAAGAGAACGCCAATAGCTTCTGCTCTAAGATCAAGAATCGACAAATGGGACCTCATAAAATTGAAAAGCTTCTGTAAGGCAAAAGACACTGTCAATAGGACAAAACAGCAACCAACAAATTGGGAAAATGTCTTTACCAAC
The DNA here is from genome assembly GCF_008632895.1 of Mastomys coucha. Classification (NCBI taxonomy): domain Eukaryota; kingdom Metazoa; phylum Chordata; class Mammalia; order Rodentia; family Muridae; genus Mastomys; species Mastomys coucha. Next base: position 113,181,887 of record NW_022196904.1, read on the forward strand.
CCTATATCTGATAGAGGGCTAATATCCAATATATAAAAAGAACTCAAAAAGGTAGACTCCAAAGAAACAAATAACCTGATTAAAAAACGGGGTACAGAGCTAAACAAAGAATTCTCAACTGATGAATACTGAATGTCTGAGAAGTACCTAAAGAAATGTTCAACATCCTTAGTCATCAGGGAAATGCAAATCAAAACAACCCTGAGATTCCACCTCACACCAGTCAGAATGGCTAGGATAAAAAACTCAGGTGACAGCAGATGCTGGAGAGGTTGTGGAGAAAGAGGAACACTCCTTCTTTGCTGGTGGAATTGCAAGCTAGTACAACCACTCTGGAAATCAGTTTGGTGGTTCCTTCAGAAATTGGACATAGTTCTACTAGAAGACCCAGCTATACCACTCCTGGGCATATACCCAGAAGATGCTCCAATATGTAATAAGGACACATGCTCTACTACATTCATAGCAGCTTATTTAATAGCCAGAAACTGGAAACAACCCAGATGTCCCTCAACAGAGGAATGGATACAGAAAATGTGGTACATCTACACAATGGAGTACTACTCAGCTATTAAAAACAATGAATTTATGAAATTCTTGGGGAAATAGATGGACCTGGAGAATATCATCCTGAGTGAGGTAACCCAATCACAAAAGAACACACATAGTGTGCATTCTCTGATAAGTGGATATTAGCCCAGATGATCGGAATACAAGAAGTACAATCCACAAAACAGAAGAAACTCAAGAAGAAGGAAGACCAAAGTGTGGATACTTCGTTCCTTCTTAAAAGGGGGAACAAAATACCCATGGAAGGATTTTCAGAGACAAACTATGGAGCAGAGACTGAAGGAAGGACAATCCAGAGACTGCTCCACCTGGGAATCCTTCCCATGTTCAATCATCAAATCCAGACACTATTGTGGATATCAGCAAGTGCTGGCTGACAAGAGCCTGATATAGCTGTCTCCGGAGAGGCTCTGACAGTATCAGACTAATACAGAAGTAGAGGCTCACAGCTATTCATTGGACTGAGTACAGGGTCCCCAATGAAGGAGCTAGAGAAAGGACCCAAGGAGCTGAAGGGTTTGTAGCCCCTTAGCACAAGCAACAATATGAACTAACTAGTACCCTCAGAGCTCCCAGGGACTAAAACTCCAACCAGAGTACACATGGGGGGACTCATGGCTCTAGCAGCATGTGTATAGCAGAGGATAGCCAAGTTGATCGTCAGTGGGAGGAGAGGACCTTGATCCTGTGAAGGTTGTATGCTCTAGTATAGTGGAATGCCAGGGCCAGGAAGTTGGAGAGGGTGGGATGGTGAGCAGGGGGAGGGGGGAGGGAACAGGGAATTGTTTTAGTTTTAGTTTTTTTTTTTAATTTTATTTTTTTCTTATTTTATTTTATCTTTCTTTTTTCTTTTGGAGGGGAACCTGGGAAAGGAGATATTGTAAATAAAGAAAACATCTAATTAAAAAAATAAGTTATTGTTGGGCAGTGGTGGCGCACGCCTTTAATCCCAGCACTTGGGAGGCAGAGGCAGGTGGATTTCTGAGTTCGAGGCCAGCCTGGTCTAAGAGTGAGTTCCAGGACAGCCAGGGCTACACAGAGAAACCCTGTCTCAAAAAAAATAAGTTATTATTAAAAAAAAATCATCCCGCTGGGCAGTGGTGGCGCACGCCTTTAATCCCAGCACTTGGGAGGCAGAGGCAGGTGGATTTCTGAGTTCGAGGCCAGCCTGGTCTACAGAGTGAGTTCCAGCACAGCCAGGACTACACAGAGAAACCCTGTCTCAAAAAAAAAAATCATCCCACTAACTGAAGTATAGAAGACCTGTTGATCTCTGAACCTTATGATTGGTCTGAATCCTGGACTTCCTTTCCAGGACAGTGGTGTTGTCCTGAAGGAATTCTCTGAAGACTTAAAGAGAAACAGCTGAAGACAACTTTGAGGATAGGATGGGATAAAGAAGGTAATGATGGAATTAATATCCTCCTGGGAGATGAAAATGAAGCCAGTTCTTCTGTGTTTCCTAGCTAGAAGAGGGGAAATGAGGCCAGGTATTGCTTTTGAGACTCAAGGGGACTATCCTCTGTCTCTGGCTCAGCTTACTGTAACTTCAGGATCCTGTGCTCCCCAAACCAGTTTTCTTTAATGTAGTCAGAAATGTACTGCAATGGTACTTTGTAAATTTGCATGTCCTTGGTCTTGACCAAACATAATCATACATACACTCATGCATGCTTTCAGACACTCAAGGTGACTCTGTGACTATATGGCTCCCAAGGCATTTCTACATGAACATTATTCTTGGGTGATCATCTTATCTTGCACCAGCCATAGAGCCACCTCTTAATAAATGCTTAATAAATGTTGGTTGAATGAATGTTGACAAACCTTACAATCAAGATTAAGGATTACTGCCTCACTGAAATCTTGATTAAGTGCTTGGGGAATAAAGTTCAGAGCTCTGAATCAGTCTCCGTTCACCCAGTTACGAGGAAGTTGTTTAACCATAGATTGATTTGCAATGGAAGCTGAGGAAGTATTTGCTGTACTTCAGCTTACCTACTAAAATACAAAGGTAAGTGTCTATATAGAAAGGTGGTTAGACTGACTGACAGACAGACAGACAGACAGATAGGTGGGTGGACAGAGAGATGATAGGTAACCTGGCAGGTAGGCAGATACCCACATCTATAGATGTTTATCATCTCCAGGTGTTTTTGAGGCAGAATCTATAGCCACTTTGCTTGTCTTGTTTCTCCTGCTTCTTCTCTATCCCACCTCCTAGCTTAAGGATAAGAGTGATGCCAAGATGCTGAAATCCAGGGCCAAGCGTCTTTCTTTGCAATGCTCTGTAGGGAATAGAATAGACTTAGAACTTTGCAGAATGAAGTGAATTCTGTGCAGGAAAGCTGATTTTTTGGGAAGCATTGAAAAGTCACCATAAGATGCTAACAGAATCTAGACTGTGCAGCAGGCTCCTTTGCTTTTTCTCCTTCCCGTAGAAGGACAACAGATATCCCTCCCGCTTGCCTCCTGCAGCAGATTCTTGCCTGAGAATACCTTGATTCTAAGTCACACACTGCTAGAATTTGGGTCTTGTTCAAAAAGAAAGAAAGGAAGGAAAGAAGGAAGAGGAAGAGGAGAATGAGGGGAGGGAGATGATGAAAAATGCAAGCATGGTTTAAGTTGGAGAAGAAAATGTTTTGTAAACAGAGACCACTTAGACAGAACTCAGCTTGGAGAGGTTCAGGCTTCAAGCATACAAAAGAAAAACAAACATTTCCTCCTCCAAGGCTAAACTCCCATTGAGTCATTTCTTTAAGGAGCAAATGTGATTCAGATCAGCAACTTTAAAAACTGGTTCGGAAACAAGAAAAACAGAAATGGTTCTTGTCAGTGAGGACTGCAGACTCCCTGCCATGTCCCTTGCAGGCAAAGCAGGGGCTAGCAAACTTGAAAAAACACAAGGTCAGCCTGTAAGGGAGAGCCAGATTAAAGGAGTTGTGTGCAAGCAAGTTCATGGTGGTGTGATACCTCTGAGTCTCTTTTCATGTCTTAGCCTCTAAAACCCCTTTGGCGTCTAAGCACTTGCCTGGATGTGTCTGTGTGAATGTATCTATGTTTTTGTGTGCCTATGAATATGCTTGTTTTTTGTTCCCTGCACCTTCAGAGTCTTGATTTTGTTCAGTCTTATTTAATGTAAGAATGATAGCAGTAATTACTGAAAGTTCCTGGGGTATCAAGAAGGAGCTCGGAGAAAGATGGCCTTGAAGGCAGCCATCTGCTCTTGGGGGTGCAGGAGGGGCTGGCTGCCAAGTCATAGCCCCAGGGACCAGGCTGCTGATTGGCTCTCCATGGAGAAACAGTGCTGGTTGTGTGGGTTCACAGCCTCCCCTTGAGCAAGAGGAAGTCTGTGCTGTGAAATAATATCACTGTCTTAGGAAGTAGGTAAGGGCTGGTTATGGCATCCTTCTCTGTGCAGAGATTTGGTTATCCTGGCCTATAGCTGGGGAGCAATGGGTGCTGAAGGCATCAGTTATTCTCTGATTCAGACTTGTTTTTTTCATTTGTAAATCTGGTAGCTTTGAGCAGTTATTCGCCATCTTCTTGACTTTCAGGGCATGTGTAAAGTGGTGACTATTTCTATATTGAAAGTGGTTACAGAGAGGCTCAGAATGTGCTGACTAACCAAGTCAATTGTGGGATCCTGGGCATGCATCAGATATCTGTGAAATTGTTATTCAGTAACAGTAGAAGAGGTAATGTTTATAGAGTCTATTTCTATTGCAAGTCTAGTATCAATACATAATCTAACTCTACAGAAACTTTATTATCTATGTTATTAAATAAGTGAGGAAAGTAAGACCTAGAGTAATCTGACCCTTATTATTCATTAAATTCTACTCTCTATCTTAGACCCTTTATATGTGTTGTTTACTTGAGTTTTTAAAAGTTTTGAGACAGGATCTTATTCTGTACCCCAGGCTAGCCTGGAACTCACTATGTAGCACAGGCTGGTTTTGAACCTGTGATATTCCTGCCTGGGCTTCCCAAATACTGGGATTATAGATGTTCATTTTTTTTGTCCATTTATATTCTTTCATTATCAGATTTTTCCATTGATATTATAATATGAATCTGCTGATATTAGTTTTACTGATGAAATGAGCTTAGTATGACTAAAAGTAAGTACTGTGAGTGGAATCAGAAAGAGGATACTGAAAATTAATGGAATTCCCAGTGTTTGCACTGCGAGCCAGGTGTTCCTATGCACATGCCAGTAACACTTACTCATCTCACTTAGAATTAGAAAGAAATTGAAGTACAGAGAAGTTAATTATCATAAATAGTAAGTCCTGGATCTAAACTCAGTGGAGCCCAGAATCTGTCTTTCTAGCCACTGTCTTTTGAACTCACAGGTTCCTTCTTCCTGGGTGCTGTCAAGTAGTATGTAGGTAGATACTTTGTTAAGGGTCCAGGACAAGACCAAACACTTGTTATAATACCACTTCCTGCTTCAGGTGTCCAGTTGAGGTATCTATGCAGCATAGTATGTTAGAATGTTCACCCTTTTATGTGAGAATGAGAAACTATGGTGTATGTTTTATATCCCACACCAGGAGACCCTGTCTTTTTGTCTTTAAGTACTCAAAGCATAGCAGTAGGGAAGGTAGTGATCTGGGGTAGGCCAACTGGATCTTGCTAAATTACAGTTCCTGATATTGTCACTCAGTCAGGTAGAGGCAGGATGTATGTCTACCTAATCTTTTATTTTGATGAGAAGACCGTGGCCATATTGTTGTTCAACTATTATATGTTGACCAACTGTTTCAATGTGATTGTATATTCAGTTATTCAGTGCCTGTTATACACATGCAGACTATTTCTTAAATTCCAGAGAGTGATCTGCTTATGAGATTCTACTGATGAGAAGACATTCTGCAGAAACGATCTTCCTGTTTGAAGGACAGGGGACAGATGAAAAGGACATCAACCACAATAGTTCATTTTCTATGTTACATATTTCAGACAGGGTCTCTTGAGGAACCTGGAGCTCACCTGTTCAGCTAGATTAGCTTGCCAGCAAATTCTTAGGTGTGTGCGTCTATGTCTGGCTGTTTACATGGGTGTTGGGACACTAAACTCTTGTTCTCATGCATGTACAGAAAAGATTTAACTGACTTAGCTATCCCCTCAGCCCGAATCTGTGGGGTTTTTTTTTTTAGTGAGTTTTCAGAGCAAAATACATCACTTAAATCTTTCAGCTTTAAATCCTAAGGACATTATTGTTTATCAGAGTTCAGTTGTTGATCAGATGGCTCTTCTGGTTGAGTGTACACCCAGCTGATCTCTCAAGTCAGATGGCAGGCTGGCAGGGGCTGCCTTTTATAGAATGGCCCCATTTGTGTCTGGCAGTTGGTTTAGTGTCAGTGGGGGCAGTTGGCATGGCTCAGCCATGTGTCTTTTATTCTCTAGCAGGCTTAGCTAGCCTGGAAGTTCAAGTAAGAGTGAGCAAAGTTACCAAATGGCAAGAAAGCTGGCCCCATATTATAAATACTTCACTGCTTCTACTGGTTTTGCTTCTTCTGATGTGTCATTATGGGCATGTAATGTGGGCAAGCTCAAGTCCAAAGGACTGATGCGCTCATCCCATGAGTTGATGGGAATAGAGTGATGTGGCAAAAGGATGCAGCTGTAAGACTGGGAAACATTCCTGAGCATTTTTCAGTGTTCTACAGTTTTCCCTCTGAGTCTAGATACACAGGTGTTTTGCCATTAGAATCCCTTTTGGTTAAATTCTGTTTAATATCATATTGTTTCATTTGAGGTTAATGAATTTGTACAGTTCTGAAAGGATGATCTTATTCCATCCAGTTATTAAATATGTAGATGTCACTTCTCAGCAAATTGGGTGTGCTCCTGGATTTGGCTTTTGTGAAGAAATCCCAACTAATTATTTCCACGAATAAGTGGAGGGTCCCAACAGTTTTGTCTATTGGTTTACTCTTCATTCTTTTTTATTCTTGTCCTTTTAAATCTACCTTATAAAATTATTTCTTAGGTTCAGTTTGTGTAGACCCCACTCTAATAGCCATGCTTGATAGTGGAGGCAAGCACACCTAGCATCAGCCAAGTGAAGCCATCAAGGAGGAAAGCTGATTTTATTCTTATCACATACCAATGGCTTCCCACACCTCCTGTCTCTCAATACTTTTTGTTTGCTTTCCCCTTTGTTTTTTGTTTTGTTCCTGGCTTAACTAATATATTTTCTAACACAAAGATTCTATTTGTCTAATTTACTGTTTTGTCCTTGCTCCCAGCATAGAGTCTGAAAAGGGGCACAATTCATAAATAGTTGTTGAATTGAGTGGAGTCAAAAAATACATAAAGGAGGTGACATTTGAACTGGGCTCTAAACAATAGCAAATAATATTCAGTCCACAACTGTGTGAAGAGTTGGGGTTATTCTCATTTTACAATTGAGGAAAAAGGTCTTGGGGGTTAAGTGATCTGTTCCAGATAACACAGATGGTAGAAGGATGGAGCCAGGCTTCTATGCAGAGGCTCTACCTTCAAACTGTGTGCTTTAACTATAGATCCAGGAATCTAATCATGGTGTCTGTGTGCATTCTGTGCATTCTGCAGACAAATTATCTTTGAAATGCAAGAATAAGCCTCAGGAAGAGAGACCCACAGCCTTATCTACTGATCCAGGGGGATCTTTCCACATATTTTAGACTTTCTTTGCTATTTGCTAACTCCCCAATTAGTCTGTCCATAAGGTTATCTATCTCTTACTGCATCTATTCTATCTGTTCCTCAATTTACCCATTTTTGCATCTGTTCACTCACCCATACATCTACATCTCTCTGTGCATTTATCCTCTCACATTTTTTGATATACTACTTCTTCTGTTACTCATAGATAAATCACCAGAACCAGGAAACAGTGCTGCTGGGTAGTAGATATTCCATAAATTATTGTCAAATGAATGCTGTGGGTTGTTGAAAGGTCAAATGCATGCAGTGATAACAAAGGTATGAGTTATGGAGCCACTTAGTGTTGGGTTCAAATCCTTGCTCCACATACTATTTATGTGGGCACATGTAATTTATTTAGCCTGCACTGTGTCTTCTCAGTTTATTCATCTATACTTGGGGTTAGTGATAGTATCCATATCATGAGGTTATGGAAAAGGTTAAACACACACCACACACACACATACACACACACACACACACACAGAGAGAGACACACATACACACACCATGTGAGTATGAGGGAATATTGTGTGACTTATAGCCAAATTGTATTGCTATTGATTTATTGTCATTAAATAAAAGGATATGGTGCTGATTCAAAGTGACAAGGTTGCTGCTCTCATTGGGTCTATGTTATAGAGAATTAGGCAGACAATTAACACCCGGACAACCAGATGACCAAGATCGTCACACTTTCCTGGAGCTTCGGCTTTATCTGAAGTTATTCCCTTGTCTCTGCTATTTGGATATGTAGCTGCAAGCCCATTTGTACAGACTTATTACTCTTTAACTTGGTCCTGTTCAAAATACAAAGGTCACTGCCTGTTTTATGTGGCACTGGCGGTTTGTAGCATTGATGAAAATGCTATCTACTTGTGCTCAATTGCCTATTCCAGTCTTCCGACCTCATCTCCTCCCTAGCACAGACAGATGTATCTCAGGATTGATATAGAATGGGCAAAATGAGTTTCTGGCAGTCCGAGGACAAGCTTCCTTGTGTATATAACAGTCGCTAAGCTCAGTGTGAGACTCAGTGACCACATACACATTGAACTGTGACTTCAGGCTTCAGTTCGGTTTTCTATTCTTATGAATGATCTGGGGCCCAGAAGCAGAGTTTTCTGGCAGCCTTGTCCATGCCTAAATGTCAAGTACCAGATGATGGAGTGACATGGCCATAGGTCATATGGTGTGAAGGTTATTGACAAGCATGTGATCTGTATGACCAAGGATCATGGCTCCCAAAGTCTAGGGTGATAATTCTTATTCCTGACTTCCTTCTGTCCAGCAGATTGATGGATCAAGATAAAGTACCCAATAGTCAGGCACATTAGGATCAGAGGCCATAACTCAGGCAGAGCTGCTGCTCTTGGGCTAATGGTCTATATCTTGCGAAGATTTCTGAACACAGATTGAGAAAACCAAGGGGTTTGGGAGGGATATAATCTTTACCATGAAGCTGAGGTTTAATTTGACTTAAGTCCCTTCCAATGAGAACTCCACCGGCCTCTTATTTAGCCTTCACCCATCACCCACACTACATTCTCAGTCATTCCAAGAAGGCCTTCTGATCTTGGGCTCTGGGACTTCTGACATGTCATTTCTCACTTCTGCACCATGATTGATATTTCAGTTAAGTGTCATATGGCTACAGTTTCCAGGAAATCCAATCCATACTGGCTTAAGAAAAATAAAACACACACAAAAAAATTAATTATTAACTCACATAATGACAGGCCATTGGTTGGTTTGGCTCTGGGTGTTTGTTCAGGACATATATTATGCCAAGGGATGCAGCCCTTGGTGCACGTCTTATGAATGGCTTCATTCCCAGGATCTGCTGTTTTTCTTGGCAGCTTCATGGCTCCCTACTTATGGTTTCAAGATGGTTCTAGCAGCTGTGCATCCTCACACTCTTTCAACACTAAGCAAGAAGAACCTACACTCCCCTCCCAACAGCCTCAGCAACCATCTCTTGCTTCCCATTGACTCTAATATATGTCAAAGAATGGCCTGAACTCCCCATCGGTGTGGGTGAAGTCACTCTAGTCAATAGTGCCAATAGAAGAAGAGGGCTGGACTCTGGGCTTGTGGCAACAGTTCTCAGTAGTTCTCTATCTTGAAAATGTCATTTCTCACTGATCATCATTCTCCTGTCTTGCTTGTGCTTGCTGAGCTTCATTTAGCCTGTGGGTTTCCACAGTTCTTCAGAGTCAACTTTCTCCTGTCATATGTAGTTGTTTCTCCATGGTTTCGTTCCCCTGGCACAGCTTAGAAACTCTCTGCAGCTCTACCTTGCTCATGTTGAGGAATTTCAGGTTGATGGCTTGTGCTATGTATTCTGTTAGCATTAGTATTGAATGAATGAAATACCTATATTTAGTTTTACTGCCAGTATGCTAACCATTGAACCCCCACTCAACTCACTCATCCCAGTATTCCCTGGTGGACTATGCTCTCCAACTAATATTGGCTTATCTTCTTCACTAATTACCCTGGTGAGTTTCTCTCTTTGAGTTGATTCTTTCCAGAACTCATCAATGTGACTTGTTTGGAAATAGGATCTTTGCAGTAACAGCCAAGTTAAGATGATGTCAATGTCATGAGTGAGGATGACTCTTAAGACCAGTGACTCTAATGCTGTACTCATAAGAAGACATTTTTTTTTTTTTTTTTT